>NC_080702.1:18012918-18325620 GCF_030445035.2 Dasypus novemcinctus | reverse complement strand
ATGAGTTTAAAGGTTAGATATAGAATACATATTGATTTGGAAAAATTCTACATCCTATCTTTTTCTTTTCTTTTTTCCTAATTATTGAGCTTCTCTTCACAAGAGCCCTAGATCACAGTAATTCATACATACAATATATAGTACTCCCACATATCCATTATAAAACCTTTTCCCTTCTCAGCGATAATCTTTTAACTTATTCATATCATATTTACTGAAACCGATGTACAGATATTGAGACAATACCTTTCAAACAAGGTAATATTTATGTTTACATTGTGGTTCATACTTTAGGCTATACAGTTTTCTAAGTTTTTTAGTTATCCTATGTTTTACATTATGGTTTACATTATTAGTCTGTTGTCCCCTATATTTTTTTGGCGTAATATTACATGTTTTATATCCATCCTTGTGTACTGTTGTGAAACACTTCTTTTGCCCTCACATTTACTTTGGTTCCATCTATTCAATATCTATTTCCCTCTCCCCTTGGGCCCCACAGTGACAGTCAATCTTCATTTCTTGAGGAGCCATGTTCAGCGATACTTGCAACAGTGTTGAGGGCTTTACTTTTTTAACTGCCCTAATGCCCTGGGAGCCACCCTTTCTCTTGAGAGATACAGTTCCCTCTATTTGATGGCATTAGTCCTCCCCAGGATGTGGGTCTACCTTCACTCTTATTATATAGGTCTCTACCCAATGGTATAACCCACTCTGGCAAAATGAGCATTCAGATAATCCCTAGGAGTCTGTCCTGAGTCAGATTATCCCCTTTGAGTATTTTAAACAGGTAACTTTCCTAATTATATTTTGAAAAGGTTTTCTCAGCATTTTACTTTCAACCAACACCTAAGAATCTCCTATATTCATATGTTGCCCCTCCCTCCCCCCAATTTCTTGGGCAATATTACCCATCCGCACATCCCTAGCCCCCCTCAAACCTGCAAAGCCCCACCCAAAGGTAACCCTATGCCCCCATTTTATCTCTTCCTTGTGCACATACTTACCACCAGCTTATCATAGATTTCACCCATATAGATGTCAGCTTACATCCTTCCTCTACCCCCCGATTTCCTGTAAGCCTATCTTCCAGTCTCTAGATCTCTGAGGCAGCTTGCTTATTTTATATCATTGAGGTCATATAGTATTTGTCCTTCAATGCCTGGGTTGCTTCACTCAATATGAGGTTCTCAAGATTCATCCATGTTATCACGTGTGTTTGTAGTGTATTTGTTCTTAAAGCTGAGCAGTATTCCATTGTATGTATATACCACATTTTATTGATCCACTCATCTGTTGATGGGCATTTGGGTTGATTCCAACTTTTGGCGATAGGGAACAATGTTGCTATGAACATTGGTGTGCATATATTGGTTTGGGTCCTTGTTTGCAGTTCTGCTGGGTATATAACCAGCAGTGGTATTGCTGGGTCACATGGCAAATCTATGGTTAGATTTTTGAGAAACCACCAAACTGTCCTCCAGAATGGTTGGATCCTTCTGCATTCCCACCAGCAGTGGATGAGTGTTCCCAATTCTTCACATCCTCTCCAGCATTTGTATTCTTCTGTTTTTTCATAGCTGCCAATCGTGTAGGAGTAAGATGGTATCTCATTGTAGTTTTGATTTGCATTTCCCTGATAGCTAAAGATTTGGAGTATTTTTTCATGTGCTTTTTAGCCATTTGTATTTCTTCTTTGGAGATGTGTCTGTTTAAATCTTTTTCCCATTTTTTAAATGGGTTGTTTATCTTTTTATTTTCAATATATAGGAGTTCTTTATATATGCAAGTTTTAAGTCTCTTATCGGATATATGGTTGCCAAATATTTTCTCCCATTGTGTAGGTTCCCTTTTTACTTTCTTGACAAACTCCTTTGAGGTGCAGAAGGCTTTAATTTTGAGGTAGTCCCATTTATCTATTTGTATTTTTGCTGCTCGTGCTTTTGGTGTGATATTCATGAAGCCATTTCCTATTACAAGATCTTGTAGATGTTTCCCTACACTGCTTTCCAAGGTCTTTAAGGTCTTGGCTCTTATATTTAGGTCTTTGATCCATCTTGAGTTGATCTTTGTATAAGGTGTGAGATGGTAATCCTCTTTCATTTATCCTCTTACATATGGATATCCAGTTCTCCAGGCACCATTTGTTGAAGAGGCCATTCTCTCCCAGTTGAGAGGGTTTGGTGGCTTTATTGAATATTATATGGCTATATATATGAGGTTCTATATCAGAACTTTCAATTCGATTCCATTGGCCTGTGTGTCTCTCCTTATGCCAATACCATGCTGTTTTCACTACTGTAGCTTTGTAGTATGTTTTGAAGTCAGGAAGTGTGATTCCTCCAATTTCATTTTTTTTTTTTCAATATGTCTTTGGCTATTTGGGGCCTCTTTCCTTTCCAAATAAATTTCATAGTTAGTTTTTCTAGTTCCTTAAAGAAGGCTGTGTTGATTTTTATTGGGATTGCATTGAATGTATAGATCAGTTTTGGTAGGATAGACATCTGAATAATATTTAGTCTTCCTATCCATGAACAGGGAATATTCTTCCATTTATCTAGGTCTTCTTTGATTTCCTTGAAAAGTCTTGTATAGTTCTCAGTGTATAAGTTTTTTACATCTTTAGTTAAATTTATTCCTAAATATTTGATTTTTTTATTTACCTTTGTGAATGGTATTTGTTTCTTGATTTCCTCCTGATCTTGCTCATTATTGTTGTACAGAAATGCTACTGATTTTTATGCATTGATCTTATAACCAGCGACTTTACTAAACTTATTTATGAGTTCTAGAAGCTTTGTTGTAGACCTCTCAGGGTTTTCTATGTATAGGATCATGTGATCTGCAAACAATGAAATTTTGACTTCTTCCTTTCCAATTTGAATGCCTTTTATATCTGGTTCTTGCCTCAGTGCTCGAGCAAGTACTTCTAAGACAATGTTAAATAGAAGGGGAGAGTGGGCATCCTTTTCTTGTTCCTGACTTTAGAGGGAAAGATATTAGGATTTCTCCATTGTAAATGATGTTGGCTGCAGGTTTTTCATATATACTCGTTATCATGTACAAAAAATTTCCTTGTATTCTGATCTTTTGGAGTGTTTTTATCAAGAAAGGGTGCTGTATTTTGTCAAATGCTTTTTCTGCATCTATAGACATAATCATGTGATTTTTTTTCCTTCAATCTGTTTATATGGTGTATTACATAGATTGATTTTCTTATGTTGAACCATCCTTGCATACCTGGAATGAATCCCATTTTGTCGTGGTGTACAATTCATTTAATGTGTTGTTGAATACGATTAGCAAGTATTTTGTTAAGTATTTTTGCGTCTAGGTTCATGAGAGAAATTGGTCTGTAATTTTCCTTTCTTGTGGTGTCTTTGTTTGGCTTTGGTACTAGGGTAATGTTGGCATCATAGAAGGAGTTAGGTAATGTTCCTTCCGTTTCAATTTTTTGGAAGACTTTCAGCAAGATTGGTGTTAGTTCTTTCCAGAATGTTTTGTAGAATTCACCTGTGAAACCATCTGTCCCTGGGCTCTTCTTAGTTGGGAGGTTTTTAATGACTGATTCTATCTCTTTACCTGTGATTGGTTTGTTGAGATCATCAATTTCTTCTTTCATCAATATAGGTTGCTTATGTGTTTCTAGGAATTTGTCCGTTTCCTCTGAATTGTCATTTTTGTTGAAATATAGTTTTTCAAAGTATCCTCTTATGATAGTCTTTCTCTGGGGTCAGTATTGATATCTCCTTTCTCAGTTCTTATTTTGTGTATTTGCATCTTCTCTCTTTTTTCTTTGTTAGTCTAGCTAAGGGTTTGTCAATTTTATTGATCTTCTCAAAGAACCAGCTCTTGTTTTGTTTATCTTTACAAGTGCTTTCTTATTTTCCATTTCATTTAGTTCTGCTCTTATCTTTGTTATTTCTTTCTTCCTCCTGTAGGGTTACTTTGTTGTTTTTTTACTAATTCCTCCAAATGTGCAGTTAATTCTTCAATTTTTGCTCTTTCTTCTTTTTTGATGTATGAATTTATGGATATAAATTTCCCTCTCAATACTGCTTTTACTGCATCCCATAAGTTTTGATATGTTGTGTTATCATTATCATTAGATGCAAGGTAGTTATTAATTTCTTTTGAGGTTTACACTTTGACCCACTCTTTTTCTAAGAGTGCACTGTTTAATTTCCTTATCTTGGTGTGAAATCTGGGCTTCTGGCTCTTGCAGATTTCCAGCATCACCCTACTGTGGTCAAGAAATTATTTTGTATGATTTTGATCTTTCTGAATTTATTGAGCCTTTCTCTGTGGCCTAGCATATGGTCTATCTTGGGGAATGATCCATGTGCACTTGAGAAAAATGTATATCCTGCTGTGTTTGGGTGCAATGATCTGTATATGTCTATTAGATCCAGATCCCCTAATATACTGTTGAAATATTTTGTTTCTTTAGTGATTCTCTTTTGAGATGTTCTGTTCAGAGTTGATAGTGGTGTATTAAAATCCCCCACTAAAATTGTAGATGCATCTATTCTTTCACTTAGTTTTTCCAGCGTTTGCCTCATGTATTTAGAGGCGCCCTTGTTAGGAGCATAAATATTTATGATTGTTCATTCTTCTTGACAGATTGTCCCTTTCACTAATATGTAGTATCCTTCATTGTCTCTCACAATTGTTTCACATTTAAAGTCTATTTTGTCTGATATTAATATAGCTACTCCTGCCTTTTTTTGGTTGTTGTTTGCTTGTAAGATTGTTTTCAACCATTCACTCTCAGCCTCCATGATTCTCTAAGTCTAAGATGTGTCTTTTGTAGACAGTATATAAATGGGTCATATTTCCTTATCCAATGTCCCAGTCTGAATCTTTTGATAGGTGAGTTTAATCCATTGACATTCAGTGTTATTACTTTCAAGGAATTATTTATGTTAGCCATATTTTGATTGGTCTTTTGTTTGTCATATTTTGTTCGTTTTTTTTTCTCTCTTTGTGTTTTTTGTTGCTCTTATGCTCTCCTCGAACTCTGCCTGTCCTGTTTTTTTCTTTCGTCCTGCAGAACTCCCTTTATATTTTCTTGAAGGGGAGGTTTCTTGTTGGCATAATCTTTCAATTTCTGTTTATCTGTGAATACTTTGAACTCTCCATCATTTTTTAATGCTAGTTTAGCTGGATAGAGTATTCTTGGTTGGAAATTTTTTTCCTTTAGTACCTTGACTATATCATACCACTGCCTTCTTGCCTCCATCATTTCAGATGAGAAATCAGCACTTAATCTTATGGAGCTTCCCTTGTATGTGATGGTTTTCTTTCCTCTTGCTGCTTTTAGAATTTTCTCTTTGTATTGAGCTTTGGATAATTTGACAAGTATATGTCTTGGGGTGGACCTTTTGGGGTTTATGATGATTGGGGTGCACTGTGCTTCTTGGATATGTACATCTGTCTCTTTCAGTAGATTTGGGAAGTTTTCAGCCATTATTTCCTGCAACACTCCTTCTGACCCCTTTCCCTTCACTTCTCCTTCTGTGATTCCTATAATATGTATGTTTGTGCATTTTGCATTGTCATTCAGGTCCCTAAGTCCTAGCTGGACTTTTTCTATCTTTTACCGATCAATTCTACTGTCTGTTTGATTTCTGATGTACTGTCTTCCACATCACTAATTCTCTTCTCTGCCTCTTCTAATCTGCTGTTATTTGCTGCAAGTGTATTTTTGATTTCTTGAACTGTGGTGTTCATTCCCATCATATCTGTTATCTTTTTGCATATGTCTGCAATTTCCCCTCCAAGTGTTGTCTTCATATTGTTAACATCTTCCTTTGCTTCATTAAATTTGTCTGTGATATATGTTTCAAGATCTTTAATTACTTGTGCAAGGTTCTGCTCCCCTTCCTGGTTTTTAGTTTGTTCATTGGATTCAGCCATGTTTTTCTGATTACTGGTTTGGTTTGTAGATATTTGTTGCTGTCTGGTCATCATTTTATCTTGATGGGTTTAATCAGTTCCTTAGCTTCTTTGTCTAGTCTTGGGTATTAATTAGCTGTTGTTTTTGCATAAGTGTTATATCTTCTCTTTGTCACTTTGTTCTTCTTATTCTAATTTCTTATTGCTGGCTGAGTTCACTTTGAAGGAAAGTATTAGGGCCGGGGAAAGGCAATTGTGTAAGCAAGGAAAATGTGTAAAGTAGTATAGGTAATAAATGTTAACTGAGCAGCAATATGAGATCTGGGAGGATGGATATTAGATTCATGTAAGTTGTGTAGAGTTATAGCAGTAGTTAGAGTACCTATAATGAGATAGTTGACTGAATATGGGATGAATATGGTATGATTAAAAAGCTAGTGTTTTCGTGAGAGAGAGACAGAGAAAAGAAAGCCAATAGTTTCAAGAGTGGATAAAAGACAGAAAACAAAACAATCTATTAGAAATTAAGAGTTAGACATTTTGGGGATCAAAGAAAGGGAGGTGGAATATAGGAGAGATAGTAGATGATGGAGGATATCAAGATGTAGGGGAAAGGGGATAGTGTACGTAGCCAAATCAGTTCACACAGAAATGAGGCATTGGAGGATGAGGAAACCCAGCAAATATGAGGTGTTCCCTGCAGCACCTATTGTATAATTAAGATAAAATAAAATAAGAAGAAATGAGGGACCAGAGAGAGAGAGAGAAAAAAAAGACTTTGGGGGATACGATGGGAGAAAAGACTAGGAGATAATGCAATGTTAGCAATCAGGACAATAAAAAATAAAAAATAAAATAAAAACAAAAAAACAAAAAAGAAAAAATGCAAACGTTGAGGGCTAGGACATTCAAGGACCTCAGATGGACCTCAGGGCATGATGGATTCAGGGATGGAAAGTCTGTGATATTGCAGACTGAAGAGGTGTGAGTCTCTGGGGTGTGGGCCACCAGGGTTTCGGGGACTCAGACCTGGCAACCTCAAATATGGTTAACAGGGAGCCTGGGAGCACTGCAGTGCAGCACAGCCTTCAGGGATCCCCACAGCTGGGTGCCAGCCCTATGGGGGAGGTCACATCTGCAAACTCTGACCTATGTGTCAGAACCCCGTAATTCACCCTCTCAGGTCTCTTCTGTGGCTGTATTACCAATTCGACTTCAGGACACCTCCCGCCCTGTAAACCCCCAAAACTGCCACCTGGGGGCGCCTCTACACTGTAGCCAATTTAATGATGCTGCAGATCAGTAGCCAGGCCCAGGGGGAGGGGCCCCAGCCGGAAATGCCGATATCAGAGTCTGAAATCGAAATTCCCATGCTTTGCAAAATATTCCCCTAATTGGCTTCCAGACGTCTCCCACCCTGCCAGTCCCTGAAACAGCCTCCTGGTGACGTCTCTTTATTGCAATAATTTAAAAGTGCTGCAGATTGGCAGCTGGCCTTGGGGGCAGGGCTCTAGCCAGAAGCGCTATTATTTGTGTCCGCAATCAAATATTACCCGCCTCACAATAAAACTCCCATTTGTCTCCCCAAATCAGTCTGCAAAGGCCTCCTGCCCTGTTAGCCCCCCAATAGGCCGCTCGGGGCTTATGAATTCCCCAGTACCACAGAGCCTCCAGAAATCGCCGCTGCAGCGCCAGTGCCATGGCTCCACCCACCCCAGGAGGGAGCGTCCTGCGCGCAGCCCCCACCTCCATGTAATAGAACCTCAATTTTATCTTATACATGAATTTTCTCTGTTACCTTCCCACAAAATCGATGTCCAGACACCTCCTGCCCTGCAAAATCCTGAAACAGCCTGGTCCTGAAGAATTTCAAATGCTGCCCAGCTGCTTCTTTGCAGGAGAGAATATCAGGTGCGCTCACTCAGCCACCATCTTGCCCTGCCCCCTGAGACCAAATTTTGAGCTTGAATGTGTTGGACTCTATCCTGGGGTGCCTACTATGTTCTCAAATGGGAGGAGAGTCTGTCAGAAGCATGGGTAGTGCCTGATAGGGGAGGACAGAAAAGTGTGTCCAGCGCTCAGTGCTGTTGCTAGTAAATATGAAACTTGTCCTTCAAGAAGTGAATTTTGGTAATTGTCATGGGTCCCTGGGGGGAGGGATGGCAGAAAGAGGGATAGAACAAATGGTACAGGAGGCATTTAGGGGTGATGGAAGTGTTCTATATGATATCACAATAATGAATACAGGTTGTGTTAAATTTCATAAAAATTCATAAAAGTATATCATCCAAAAGTTAAAACATAATGTAAACTTTTCACCATGATTAGTAGCTATGTTTCAATATTTTGACATCAGTAGTAACAAATGTACCATTCACATTAAAATATTATTAATAGGGGAAGGGGGAAAAGAGGAGGGATGTTGGGTATATGGGATTTCCCTGTATTTTGTACATGATTTTCTGTAAAGTAAAACTTCTTTGAAGACAAAAAGGAAAAATAAAACACTGGGGGAATAAATGAAAGAAAAATTCTTTTACATACAGGACAATAGATCTTACAGTGGTGAAAGGAAAAACTTCAAAAATAATTTAAATATTTTTCATTATTTTTCATTATCCCCAAATTTCATAAGATTTATATGTTTTATTTTTAAAATTTTATTTCATATTTTTAAAACTATTATTTATATTTGGCTATTTTATTGGCTTCTTTTTTATTGTATTTTTTGATGATACATAGATCCCAAAAAATGTTACATTAAAAAATATCAGGTTCCCATATACCTCACACCCCACACCCCCACTCCTCCCACATAAAAAAAAAAAAAAACCTCTTTCATCATTGTGGCACATTCATTGCATTTGGTGAATTCATTTTGGAGCATTGCTGCACTGTGTGGATAATAGCTTATATTGTAGTTTGAAGAAGTTTAGGATCACAGAAGGGCTACAATTATGGCTAGGGAGGATCACTGATGCACAGTATCAGTGATAGGAGATACTTTGGAAAAAGTTCACCTGAGCATGCATATAAGGCATATAAATGTGTTCAAGTGTTCATGGAGCATTTTCACTGAGGGTGGAAATCCACACAATAACCAAAAGAATATAAAATTCCCATCCTGGGGAGATCTGCCCTGTTCTCTATTTGAACAGCAAGAATCCACCAAGTACAGGGGCAATGACAAGTGGAAGATGTCTATTGATGGGCCCTTGATATTGAGGGCTGTGCTTATGATCCATTACATTTGAAATTAAAACTTAGTCTGATATTATAGGGTATTTAAGAGTTACCTCCTGAGACCCTCCGTGTTGCTCAAATGCAGCCTCTCTCTAAGCCAAACTCAACATATAAATGCAGTAACTTCCCTCTAGCATGGGACATGACTCTTAAGGATGAGCCTCCCTGGCACTGAGGGATTACTCTCAGCTCCAACCAGCAATACAACAGGAAAAAGACCTTGATCAAAAGGGGGAAAGCATAAAGACAAATGTGTTTATATGGCTAAGAGACTTCAAAGTGAGTTAGGAGTTCATTCCAGAGATTACACATATGCACATCTCAGCAGGATTTCATTGATAACGAAAACAGGTACTTCCACAAATATATGGGCTCCTGAGGGCTATGGAGGCATCCAGACACTATAGTCTGGACAGATAGCTCAGGAGTTTGGTGCCTTGCCATTTGGACCTATTTTGGAATAGATGCTCCCCAGTGTGGCAGAGTTGGATATGATTGTGATCTCCCTACACATGGCTCTACTTTCCCTTTTATTTGAACATATAATTAGTATTATAGTTGGTAAATGTATGTCCAAGAGATTTAAATCTTTAGGGTCTCCATGTACAACCTGGCCCTGAATCTCAACTGAGTTGCAAAACCCACTCTATTCATTGGACTCACCCAGGACAACTAACAAGTAGGAGACGATGGATAACCATTATTACATGGAATCAAGAGAGTCTATAACTTCAAGCAAGAGATTACCTTCCATCAGCCATGTGGGATTGAAGCCACCTCCTAATTAGAGGTAGTGTGGGCATCACCATCCCATAATCCTCAGGATAGGGGAATGAATTATGGAGCAAAGTAGACTCACTGGTATTCTACTATAGACTTACTACGATTTGACCGATGCAAGAAATTATATTATTGATGTGGAGGCTGTGGCCACTGGAGAGTCTGAGGAACGCAAGAAGGAACCCAGGTGTAATATGGGGACATTTTTGGAATTTGGGGATAATCCTGAATGGCATTGCTGAGAAAGAATTAACAGTTAAGGGATACTACAATCGTCTCATATAAATTGGACCAAACATCACAAAAGATTGTTCACACAAAGCTACTCAATAAAAGAGATCAACATGGAGAAACAGAACTATAGAATTAATGCATCAAGGTAATCAGATGCCCAAAGAAGTGCAAAATTCAAAAACCATAGTAAGGTATATGAAAAAAAGTCTCTGTTTAAATGACAAACTAAAACTTCAGAGTAGACAAAGATTTTTTTGCAGCTACTCAAAAATTTCAAAGAAATATCCTGAATAAATTCAAGAAGATAAAAGAAAACATGTCAATAGAGCTAAAGGATATAAAGACGACAATGTGTTAGCATATAGAAGAATTTAACATTACAAAAGAAACAAAATTTGGGGGATGAAATGTACAAAATAGAGAAAGATACCCAATAGAGGAATACAAAAGGAAATTCGAACATTCAGAAGAAAGAACATTCAAACTAGCAGATAGCACATTCAAAATAATACAGTCAGAAGGGCAGATAGAGAAAATAATAGAAAAAATTGAGCAGGGTCTCATGGATTCAGTAACAGAATGTGACACACAAATACATGTATCATGGGTATCCTAGACGAAGAAGGAAAGGGAAAAGGGAAGAAAAATTATTTGAGGAAATAATGGCCAAATATTTCTCAACTCATATCAAAGATATTAATTTATATGTCTAAGAAGCACAATGCACTGCCAATAGAATTAATCTAAAAGATTTACTCCAAGACACATACTAATCAAAGTAACAAATGCCAAAGATAAAAATATAATTCTGAAGGCAGCAAAAAAAAAAAAGCAATGTCTCATGCAAAGGTCATCAATAAGATAAGTGCTGAATTCTCATCAGAAACCAAGGAAGCAAGAATTCAGTGGTATGATATATTTAAGGTACGGAAAGAGAAAACAACTGACAGATGAACAGTATTTATCTGGTTAAAATGTCATTCACAAATGATGGAGGGTTTAAAATATTCACAGATAAACTGAAACTGAGAGTTCATCATCAAAAGACTTCCCCTACAAGAAATACTACTGGGATTTATTCATGGTGAAAGGAAATGAAAGGAGAAAGTAGCTTGGATTAGGGTGAAGAAGTGAAGATTTTCCATAAAGGTAAATAAAAGGGTAAGAGCAATACACAAGTATATTGTTTCCTCAACATATAACTCCATACTATAATTCTTATAAGAGTCAGAATACAATTGGATAAGAGAAAGGTATATTTCCTGATAATGGACAGGCAAACTATAAAGTGAGACAAAATATATAAATAAGGGAAACGTTAGTTTCTGGTCGAATTACTTGATAATAGATATTGGTTGTGTTGTAAACCCCAAGGTAGCCACAAAGTAGGTATTTAAATACATATATAAAGAAACAAATGAGAAATGGACCAGTCAGATACATAACAAGACATCACCTATACAGAAAAAGAGGATTCAGTAAAGGAAAAGAGATAGAAAAAATATGACATAAAAACCTAAGGACATAATGGCTGAAGTAAATACCAGATTTACAGTAAAAACACTGAATATTATCTGATTAAACTCCCCAATCAAAAGACAGAGATTAGGTTAAAAACCTTGATTAAACTCTGTGTTGTTTACAGGAGACTCTCCTTAAATGGAAAAATGGAAATAGATAGAATGTGAAAGAATAGAAAAAGATATTCCATGCAAATAACTAAAAAGGCTGGGGTAGCTATATTAATTACAGAAAAAAATCTGTTAAGTCTAAAACTGTTATAACTGGGAAAGTAGGACTGTATACTAATAGTGGGAATCCACTCGGAAGAAATAACAATAATGAATATTTATGCATCTAACCATGGTTCACCAAAATACATGAGGCAAAAATTTACAAAACTGAAAGAAGTAATTGATACCTATACAATAATATTTGAAGACATAAACACATCACTCATCAATAGATAAAACACCTAGACAGAAGATCAATAAGGAAACAGACCTTAAAATTATGAAAAACAAACTTGACCTAACAGATACATATAGAACATCGTATATCATATCAGCAGAATATTCATTTTTCTCAAGGATACATGGTTCATGGTCCAGGTTAGGCCAAAGTTTAGTTACTAAAAAGTTCTCAATTAATTTAGAAAGATAAATCATAAAAATCACCTTTTCTGATGATAATGGAAAGAAGCCAGAAATTGATAACGGTTGAAGAAATGGAAAACCCAAAAAATATATGGAATTTAAATAGTCTCTTAAAGAATCAGTGAGTCATAGAAGAAATTGCAAGGGAAATCATTAAGTATCTTGAGATGAATGAAAACAAGAACACCATACCAAAAGTTATTGTGACCCTAGCAATGGAAGAAGTTATATCATTGATATAGAAAGAGTAGCCACTGGATGTGCTGAAGGCAGGGAGATGGAAAAGGAGGTGTAATAAGGGGGCATTTTGGGGACTCGGAACAGTCCTGTTCCAAGACTTGGAACAGTCCTGAATGACATTGCAATGACAAATACAGGTCATTATATATCCTGCCATAACCTCCAGAACTGAGTAAAGAGAGAGTGTAAACTACAATATAAACTATAATCCATGCTGAGTGACAATCCTCCAAATGTGTTCATCATTCGCAATAAATGTACCACATTAATAAAAGAAGTTGTTAATATGGGGAAGGGTGGGAGGTGTGGGGAGTGGAACATATGGTAATCCCTTATAATTATTTGTGTAACATTTCATGTAATCTAAGTATCTTTAAAAAATAAAAAATATATTTAAAAAAAATTTATGGGATGCAGCAAAGGCAGTTCTGAGGGAAATTTATTTCCCAAATTGATTATTTCAAAAAGAAGAAAGAGCTATTATGAAGACCTAACTGCAAAGCTAAAGGAACTAGTGAAAGAACAGCAAACTAAACCCAAAGCAAACAAAGGATAGAATTAATAAATATTAGAACAGAAATCAATTAAATTGAAAATACATAAGAAAAAAAAAACCCAAAAACAAAAAACTAGATACCATTAACAAGGCCAAAAGTTGGTTCTTGGAAAAGATCATTACAATTGGCAAACTTTTTGCTAGGTAGATTTAAAAACAAATCAAAGAAGACAAAAATAAATAAAATATGGAAGGGGGGATATTGCTACACAGAAATGAAAAAATATCATAAGAAGAAACTATGAACAACTATATGACAACATATTAGATGACCTAGATGAAATGGAAAAAATCCTAGTAATGCAAAAAAAACCTACACTGACTCTAAAAGAAATAGAAGATATAAACAGAACAATTACAAGTAAAGAAATTGAATTAGTCATAACAAAGTCTTCCCCCCCCCCAAAAAAATAACCCAGGTCCAACCAGATTCACAGGCAAATTTTCCCAATCATTCCAAGAATAATATCAATCCTGCTCAAACAATTCCAAAAAGTCAGAAGGAACACAACCTAATATGAAGGCCAGATAAAATTACTACACAAGAATTGAAATTTATAGACCAATTTCTGCTATGAGTATAGATGCAAAAGCCCATAACAAAATTCTTGCAAA
Organism: Dasypus novemcinctus; assembly: GCF_030445035.2. NCBI lineage: Eukaryota > Metazoa > Chordata > Mammalia > Cingulata > Dasypodidae > Dasypus > Dasypus novemcinctus. The sequence continues at coordinate 18,311,898 of NC_080702.1, read as the reverse complement.
TTGAATTCACCAACACTTTAAGATAATGATAATCTTACACTGATGAAAGATATAATGCCATTTTAAATATATATATTTTTTAATTATTTCAAACTTTAAATATTTTGTAATTTATTTATTATTTTTAAAACTATCATCACTATAGCATTTTCCTATTAATTGCATTTGGTTATTTTGTTGGTTTCAATTTTGAAGATGTTTTGGATCACAGAAGTGTTACAAATGTGGCAGGGGAGGATCATTGGTATGGTGAGTCAGAGATGGGGGATGGATGTGAGGACATTCACCTGAAGCATACCTATAAAGCATATGAGTGTGTTCAAATGTTCATGGGGCATTTTCACAGTGGGTGGAGATTCACACAATAACAAAAGAAATGTCTAATTCACCTCCTGGACAGCTCTGCCACATTCTCATGGAAAATAAGAATTCCCTGAGTACAGGAGCAGTGAACAGTTAAGGAGGATGGACCACTTCTGGTTCCTTGATTGTGATGGCTGTACTTAGAGACCTTTATTTTTGAAATTGAAACTTAACATGGTATTGTAGAGTGCCTAAGAGTTACCTCCAGAGAACCACCTTGTTGCTCAAATATGGTCTCTCTGTAAGCCAAACTCAGCATATAAATGCATTACCTTCCCCCCAGCCTGGTACATGACTCCTGGGGATGAGCATTCCTGGCACTGAGGTATTACTATCAAGCACCAACTAGTAATGCAACTTGAAAAATACCTTGAGCAAAATGGGGAAAGGTAAAGAGTTAATATGGCTAAGAGACTTAAAAGTAAGTGGGAAGGTCATCCCAGAGGTTACGCTTATGCATGTCTCAGAAGGAATTCATTGACTGCCAAAGTAATTATTACCACAAGTAGCAGGGTTCCTGAGGCTCTAGAGACATCCAGACACTGTATGCAGGGCAGACAGCTCAGGAGTTTGGCATCCTGCCACTGGTCCCTACTTTGGAATTTATGCTCCCCAGAGTGATAGAGTTGGACTCAGTTGTGTTTTCCCTGAACATAGTTCTTCTGCCTCTCTATTTGAACCTATATTTAGTCGAGTTTATAGATGTATGTTGATTCACACAAGACATCTAACAAGGAGATGAAGATAGTCAATGACCACCTCAAGCAACAGAGTGTTTGCAAGTGCAAACAAAAAAGTCCCATCCATCTGCCCCATGAAATCAAAGCTCCCTCTCAATTACAGGTAGCTGGCATCACCATCACAGAATCCTCAGGACTGGGGAATGGATAATGGACTAGAGTAGCCTTACAGTTGTTCTGTTGCAGACTTGTGATCTAGCAATGGAAGTAATTTATCATGGATGTGGAGGTAGTGGCCACTGGAAGTTCTGAGAGGAGGAGGGGGGAAAAATACGTGTAATTTATTTTTGGTATTGCAGAGTTATCCTGAATGACATTGCAATAACAGATGTAGGCCATTGTATACAATGTAATAACTTGCAAAAATGTGCAGGAGAGAGTGAACTACAATATAAACTATAATCCATGCTTAGTGGCAATGCTCTAAGACGTGTTCATCAGTTGTGGCAAATGTACCACAGTAATGACGGATGTTGTTGATGCTGGAAAATGCGAGACAGCTAGAGATCAGGGCTTTTGAGAATCCCCTATATTTTTTGTATAACATTTATATAATCTAAGTTTCTTCAAAAATTTTTAAAAGTTTTATTAAAAATAAAAATAAAATAAAATAATTATGTACCATGATCAAGCAGGTTTTATGCCAAGTATGCAAGGGTGCTTCAACACGTGAAAATCAATTAATAAATATGCCACATTAACAAAACAAAGGAACAAACATTCGATCATTTTGATTGATGCAAAAAAGTCACTGGGTAATATCCAGCATCCTTGATAAAAACACTTTGAAATATAGCAATCAAAGGAAATTTCTTCAACATGATACAAGGCATCTATGAAAAACCCACAGGGAACATAATATTTATTGGTGAAAAACTAAAGCTTTCCCTCTAATATCTGGAAAAAGACAAGGATGCCCAGTCTTACCACTGTCATTTCAAATTGTACTGGAAGTTCTAGCCTTAACAGGCAAAAAAAGAAAAGAAAAGAAAAAAGAGAATTAAAAGGCATTCCAATTGGAAAGGAATAAGTAAGACTTTCAATAATTTTTGCAGATGATATGATCCTATATATAACGAGTCCTGAAAAATCTACTACATGGAACGAGATATAAAAACAAATTCAGCAAAATGGTGAGGTAAAAGATTAACACTCAAAAAATCAGTACATCATTATGCCAGTAATGAGCAATCTGAGAAGGAAACAAATAAAAAAGAATCCATTAATAATATCAAGTAAAGACTCAAATATCTGTGAATAAACTTACCCAAGGATGTAAAGGACTTATACACAGAGAACTATAAAGCATTGATAAAATTAATCAAAGATGACCTAAACAAATGAAAGGGCATTTTGTGTTTATCAACTGAAAGACTGAATATTGTTAAGATGTCCAAACTATCCAAAATTATTTATAGATTCAACTCTATCCCAATCGATATTTCCAAGCCTACTTTGCAGACATGGAAAAGCCAAATGTCAAGTTTATTTGGAAGGTTGATGGTGTACCAATTAACCAAAAACATCATGAAAGAGAAGAATGGCATTGGAAAACTTGCACTTTCTTGCATTAAAGCTTATTACAAAGCTACAGTGTAAAATAACACAGTACTGGCACAATGATAGATATATCAACCAATGAAATCTGAGAGTTCAGAAATAGTTCCTGACTTCTACAGCCTTTTGTGAAGGCTGGAAAATCCACTAATCTAGGAGATAACAGTATCTTCAAACAATGATACTAGAGGAAGTGGATAGCCATAGGCCAAGAAAAAAAAAAAAAAGGTGGACCCTATCTCACCCTATAAACAAAATTAGCTCAAAATGAATCAAATACCTAAATATAAGAACCACAACCATAAAACCTCTGGAAGGAAATATAGGGGAGCATCTTCATGATCTTTTATTAGGCCATTATTTCTTTGACTTTATGCAAGGCACAAAAGAAAAAAAATAAATACCATGTCCTCAAAATATTTTGAACATAAAAGTGTAACAAAAATGGAAGACAAGCCTACTCAATGGAGAGAATACTTGGAAACCACATATCAGTAACGGTTTATTGTCTAAAATATATAAAGAAATCCTACAATGCAACAATAAAAAGACAATTTAAAAAATGGACAAAAAGAATTGAAAAGACATTTGTCAAGAGGATATAAAATGACTGAAAAAAAACACATGAAAAGATTCTCAAAATCATTGTCTATTAGGGAAATGCAAATCAAAACCACATTTCACAACCACTAGAAGAGCTATTAAAAAATCAGAAAAATACAAGCATTGGAGAGGATGTAAAGAAATAGAAATCCTCATTCATTGCTGGTAGGAATGTAAAAATTTGCAGCTCCTGTGGATAACTTCCATAGACAGCTAAGTTTAGAATTACCTTTTGGGTTGGTTTGAGCCTTTTGTGGGCCAGAGAAAATTATATTCTTAAATTGGTCCATTACTGTGGATGTGGGACCCATTTAATTAGATTGGATTCAGTTGGGAGGTTTTGAAGCATGAATGGGTCTTGGCCTTCTTGCTTGGGTCCTTCATAAATGGAGAACTGAAAGAAGGCACAAGAAAAAAGTGTCAGAGACAGAGAAAACCAAGAGGCTGGGACCAGCAGAGCACACAGGCATGGAAAGTGGTCCTCAAGAGGTTGAAAGAGATTGAACCATAGACTTAATTGCTCAAGGTTGTACTCCAGAGGCTATAGGAGCAGCTAGGATGCCCTACCATGTGTCTGATCACAGACAGCTACAACTTAGTGAGATGGCATCTCTTGATGATGCCTTGATTTGCACACTTACACAGTCTCAGAACTGTAAGCTTTTAACCTAATAAATTCCCATTATAAAAACCAACCCGTTTTTGGTATATGACAACCTTTAATTGGCTATTTGATTGTGCTGGTTTTGTTTTTTGTTATTTTGGTGAAATTTTGTCCTGTGTGGTTTTTCTCCCCAGCAGCAAGGTTCTTAGAAGATAAGGGATATACAGGACCATGCTTTCGTCTGTCCAAAGACTTAATAAAAACCAAAAGATTTCAAAACTGTCATGAGATACCACGTCATATCTCCTAGGATGGCTATGATTAATAAACATAAAATAAGGAAGATTGGTGAGGCTGCAGAGAATTAGAAGATCTCGTATATTGGTGGTGAGAATGTAAAATGATGCAGCTGCTTTGGAAAACAGTTTTGGAGTTTCTCAGAAAGATAAATATTGAATTACCATATTAACTGGCAATCTCATTTTTAGTTATGTACCCTAAAGAACTGAAAACAGAGATTTGAGGAGATATTTGTATACTAATTCTCAAAGCAAAATTAGTCACAATAATTTGACAATAGTCAAAAAGTAGACACAATCCAAGTGTTCATCAACAGATAAATGGATGTACAATCATGGTATATTCATCCTATAGAATAATACTCAACTACAGAAAGGAATGAAGATTTAGCATATGCTACAACCTTGAAGACATGATTTTGAGTAAAATAAACCAGGCTCAAAATGCCATATATTGCATGATTTACCTTATATGAAATACCTAAAATTAGAAAATACGTGGAGACAGAAAGTAGATTATAGGTTGTGAGGGATTGGGGCAAAGATAAGAAGTTAATGCATAGCAAATACAGAGTTTCTGTTTCAGGTGATGAGTAAGTTTGGGTAGCAGATCAGTTGATGGTAGCACAATATTTTGAATGTAATTATCATTGCATTTTACATTTGAAAATTATATAATTTAGATATTTTCATTAAAATAAACTTTAAATATATCATGTCACAGTAGAAACATCAAGAATTACAAATTAGAACATGGAATACATCTCTTATTCAATTCACCTTGAGAAAAATATCTTCTCAGACCAATACTGGGGAGATCAGATGATTTTAAAATACCTGATGTATTGCAGGAACTTAATGAGGATGAGGTTCTTCTCAATAATGTAAGAAAAATATACCTGAGAACTATCAACACTTTAGGATTTAAAAAGCCTATGCATCATTTTTAAAGATAATTTTAGATATAAATGACTCAGATATCATTATTATAAATTAATTTATTGGTTTCAGTAGACTTTCAGACAAGAGTCTGAGGATAATAACAAATATTGGGTAAGAGTAGGAAAAAAAAACAAGAGTGTATGAAAACCTTGGGACACAAGTTGGAAGTGGAAAACACAAATTTGTGCTGAATTTCCACATTTAATTGCTGCCAGATAATGGACACACACAGCTGGTCTAAGGCAAGAGCAACAGCAGTAGAAGACTTGTGATTCATCTGGCTTAAAAACCCAGAATGCAGTTAATGAATTAAAAACAAACACACAATAAATATCTCTGATTAGAAAAACCTGTTTCCTATTTAGCACTCTGGTGTAAATTGAGAGGCTCACCTTTATAATTCTTTATTTCCCTTTGCTCTTTGGACATACTTATAGATAATATAGAGGTTTGGGGTATTACATATGTTCTTCAGCACACACATCGAGACACATAGTTTTGGAATTTTAGTACTTTTCTAGAAATATAGGGAAAGGCAAATAAGTAGGGAGCCATAATCCAAGACCAGAATGGATCCAACACTTCCAGATTTTTTCAGTGATCCTTGTTGGATCTGGCATTCAGGCCATGGGTGTGAGTTGTTGACTTGAGGTGTTTTTCTTGTCCTTACTGCTTTCTAACCTCTCCATTACCCAGCAGCAGTCTCCTCAGTGCCCCCTTCACATCTTTGTTTCTGAGGGTGTAGATCAGGGGATTCAGGAATGGGGTGACAATGTTATGGAAAAGGGTGAGGAACTTGCCTTGATCCTGGGAGGAGCTGTTTCCTGGTTGCATGTACATGTAAATGATGTTTCCATAGAAGAGCGATACCACAGTGAGATGGGAGCCACAAGTGTTGAAGACCTTTTGCCTCTCTGATGCAGACTGACTTTGTAACACAGCCCTCACAATGTAGACGTAGACCAGGATTAAAACTAGGGGTGAGAGCACAATGCTCACTGCCAGGACAAACACAGTGCCTTCAATGGTCACGCTGTCGACACAGGCCATCCTGATCAGGGCCGGCATCTCACACAGGAAGTGGTTCACACTGCTGCGTCCACAACGGGATAAGTGCAAGGTCATTGGAGACATGGCCAAGGAGTTGGCCACCCCACAATCCCAGGCCACAGATACTAATCCCCGGCAGAGCCTTGGATTCGTGTTACCGTGTAGTGTAGGGGATTGCAGACTGCAACAAACCAGTCATGCGCCATGACAGCAAGGAGCAGGCACTCCACGCCACCAAGACCCAGGAACAGGAAGAGCTGGATAGCACAGCCAGTGTAGCTGATGGTTTTGTCACGTCCACTAAGGTTAGAGAGAAGCTGTGGGGTGGAAGTGGTGGTGAAACTGAGGTCCAGGAAGGACAGATGGGTAAGGAAGAAGTACATGGGTTTTTGGAAGTAGGGGTCTAGCTGGGACACGAGGATTATTGTGGTGTTGCCCACCAGGGTCAGGAGATATGCATTCGAAATGACCACAAATAGCATCTTCTCCAGATGGGGACCGTCAGAAAAACCCAAAAGGATGAAATGGTTTTGGGTGCTGTCACTGGTTCCACCCATCATCTCTACTGCACCTGAAGATAAATATCAATAATACAATAGCAGCTAACACCACAGAAACTCTTATGAGCCAGGTGCTCTATGATTTTTTACATTTATTTATTCTTCAACACTAAAAATAACAATATGAACCCAAGTTCACTGTTATTAACCCTGATTTGTTAAAAATGAAACTAAGGCACATGTATGTTAAGAAAATTGCTTTATCTAAAAAGGTACAGATTTTATATTTGAACCCAGGAAATCTTGTTAAGTTTATTCATCATAAACTGCTAGTGGTAATTTCCTTAATTCCAAGGATGCAAAAGTTAAATTATGTCATGGATAAACCACTGATTCTCCAGGAATGAAAAATCAAGAATCAAATTTCCTAAGTTCCTGTCAAAACCTCAAAGACTCAAATTAGATTCCAAATATAATCAATTAATAGCATGGAAATACTCGTGATATGCAGAATATTTTATCTCAAGCACACATACTATTTGATTATTATTGTTGAGGTAATTTTAAGGTAGTTGAGAACATAAACAATTTATTAGCCTTTGGAATATTAATAAAGCAACATAAAAAATAAACTCTCTCCCTCTCTATAAACTCTCTCTCCTTCTCTTCCCTCTTTCTCTCTTAATTAATTCTATTATAAATAAATTGAGTATATGGCTATATACTATATATATAAAGCTTATATAAAGCTTGAGAGTATATATATATACATATGTATACATACACACACATATATCTTAACATTTTTAATAGATAGTAATAGAATAGTAATAGAATAACTCACACATACTTGGAGAAATCACTATCAAATTTCAATGCTAAGAATGCATCACATTCAAATCAAAGCATATTCAAGGAAATAACCATGATTATTACACACAGATATAGAAGACTAGAGTACAAACATACTGCAATCCTTTGTCTATTCCATAGTAGGATCTTGGAAGTTTCATCCACCTTTTCATAATTTTCTCATGTAAAATGGTTAATATGTTTGTGTGTGTTGAGATTTTTTTAATGCAGAACTTTTTGGTAAATAAATGTGTTTCAATGCATTTTAAAAAGGTTAATATGTCATAAAATGGGGAATGAGGATATATGCTCATGTGAATAGGCAGAGAAATTCTGCATGGAAAAGTCTAAAGATAAGAAACTATCCTTAACATATATCCAAACATATTTTTAAATGCAAAATGTTAATAATAAAGGCAGGTATATGGGAAGTCTGTATTTTCTGCATGATTTTTGAAAACCTACAAACTCTCTAATGAAAAAGTCTTATTATTGTGACGTTAAGAAAACATGGTAGTATGTGTTTTCGTTTTATTTTTCCTTCCCCCAGTCATCTTGGACTTAAGGCGATCTCACTAGGCAAGTTTCATTTCTCAAGAGCTGTGAAGCAAAATATGAATACATTTGACAGACAACATATTTAAAAATCTGCATTCAATGAAACATATTAACAAAATCTAAAGAATACCAATATTATCAGAAAAATTCAACATGAAAATTAAAAGCTTATTGTTTGTTGAGCAACTACCAAATACTACCAGAAATAAAAATGATTTGAAGAAGCAGTTCACAGAAAAACAAGTAATTTACAAACAAGTGACATATATATTTAAAGTATTCTCATGCATAATTAAGGAAATAATTAAAATGGTTATATACACATTTTAGACGGACATTATTAAAAAGCTTGGTAATAGAATTGTAAAAATGTGGAGAAATGAACACATTCTCAGGAAATTTTGGAATTTAAACTAGAATAATATCTTTGGAGAGGACTTAAAATTATCAATATTTAAAATACATATATACTTTGACATTGTGTATACTATTTAAAAAAATCTTTCATAAAACTTAAAATTAAATATGTTTATTTTCTATGCATTTATTCTGCATCTAGGAATATTTCATTATTAAAAAACAATAGGTAAATTTTCCTGCTCAAAATTCTTCATTATACCATTGTTCTTGATAGTTAATAATTGGAAACAATGCACATATTTACCGCTATAGAAACGACTTCATAAAAAATGACACTTCTGTGAATTAGAACTAAGCAATTTCTAAATAAGTTTATATATGTAAATTTGCCTGACTGCTGTCCAAAACTTCATATTTCGGTCAAGCATACTGTAAACATAGCATATAATAAGATTATGTAAAGTAAAATTCAATTTTTGTTAAAAAAATATGTAATTTCATACTTGTTAAAAAGTCTCACACCCACATAATATTTAGGAACTTTCTCAGTGACTGATTCTGTGTTTTCTTGAAATTGATTAAAATATCCTTTGACTCTGCCATTCATCTTTGGATGGACCATTGGCTCATTCTTCTTAATCTGTAGGTAGGTAGGTAGATAGATAGATAGATAGATAGATAGAGAGATAGATAGAGAGATAGATGATAGATTAACAGAAGGAACAAGAGAGGAAAGAAGATCGAAAGACAGGAAAGAAGGAAGAAAAAAAGATGGCAAGTAATCACCAACCATTATGATAATTCCAACGCCTTAAAATAAAATCTTGTACTATTTCATGATCCTCGAATTGTGCATCCAATGATATAAGAGAAACCAGAGAATGAGAAGCTGAAAATGAGACTTACCTCAGTGAAAGGCCATGAGTTTGGTTTCAGGATAACTTAAGTTCAGTTTTTCCAATTGAAATGTGGAAGTAAAAAGGTCTTACTGAGGTCTCTTGACAAGAATATTTGACACAATTTAAAGAGTAATATGAATACTAATGCCCCATACCTGTCACCTCTTAACTGAGTTTTTTCTGTGATATTCTCCCCCTGCCACTGCCGCTCTGGAAGGGGCTGCTAACAAGCCCTTACTTGGTAGCACACATCACTCTTCATGGAGGAAATAGATGTCTTATCATGGAATATAGATATTCACTTTCTGAATGGTTCTGGGTAGATACAGATAGCTATCTTCCCCCAAAATTCAAAGTTTGAGAGGAATATAATCAATGTTTTACTTTCTTTGTAGGTGTCCTACTCAGCATCTCGATTCAGTATTGACAGTACCCACCCCCATTTTACACTGAATAAGATCTTTTGCAGTCACTGTCAAAATCTTCATATTTAATCTAACTTTGTGTCTATTCTTGTGCATAACACATTTTACTGTATTTCTTTTGAATTTGTCCCCACTCACTTATGTTCTTCTTATAAGGGGAGATATCTGGTAATGTCTATTTTTTTATCTTTTATACCTGGGCTGCACTTAGCACTTGATTAACTCATTAGTTATGTGGCAGTTCAAAATTTATCAGTCTAGGGAAAGCATTTTCTCTTTGTGTCTCAAAGCTAGTAAGATGGAAATGGAGTACAAAATCTCTATTTAGAGAGACCTAATTTATCCCCCAAATAAAGCAGGACTCTTTATATTGTGAACAAGGACACATGAGAGTCCAGGAAATAAATCTAATGACTGATGACCCACAGTTTTCAATCATAGTATTGCATGAATAGGACTTATTGGAGCACCTTCTCTGCATAAAGGAAGTTAATTTTTTGTAAAACCTTTGTTTAACTTGCATAGTTGTGAGTATGCACATGTTTAAAATGGATTACAAGGTAAAATATATTTCTCCCTATAGACTTTGATCAAAAAGCATGACTAGAATTCCTCCAAAATGCAAAGTTCCACTTCAAATCATGTTAATTACATGTACTTTTTCAATTTCTGGAAGGCGGGAATTTTAGTTTATGTACAAAGCAGTTTTAATCTTGAAGTTTATTTTTTTTATTTTTATTTTTTGTTTAATTCAAACCTATATTTGTAGTTTCTAAAATGTTGATCCACAGGCCACTTTCTTGTTATACATGTGTGTCAATGAAAACAAAAGGAAAAAAAAATCACTCCCATCCCTAAAAAAGGAATGGTTTCTTTTCTAACATTCTTTAAAAATACACATTTTACAACACTTACACCTCAACAAAGGTGGCAATGTAATAAATACACTGGTTTATTTTGTTTTCCTCACTGTTAAATGCATGTCCACAAACTACCTATTAAAAGCTCTTTCTTTTTTGGATTTCTCCAATGCTTTGTCCGTTGTTTTTTCATTTTCCCCTCTACATTTGGGACAGTACCACTTGCCCTTTGGTTTATGATTAAGTCCCACGCAAGAGAAATAAAACCACTCAATGGGACATTCATCATTGTCACAGCCTATCATTTCTCCATAGGAGACCTGATTACACAGACAGTACGTTGGTTCATTCAGGTCAATGGGAAGATCTGCAAGGGATGGATGCTTCCCTCTCTGCTTTGGCCTTAGAGCGTTTCTTTTTCTTCGATGTCTTTGCTTTCTTCTCCTTCGGTGTTCCTGAGCTGATGTCATCATGATCATGATTATTAGATGCATTCTCTCTGTTCTCATTGTTGCGTTGTCGCCAGGATCTCTTATTATTGGGCTTTTCTGCTTGAGTGATTGTCTCATTCTTTGACTTATCTTGGCTGGTTTTTCCACTTGTTGCCAGTAGTGTCATTGATCTCTAGATGTGCCTCAGAAAGTTCCACATGACTGTGCACTTGTCTGGTCTGGTTCTCAACGAGCTCTACCATCTGACTCACAATCTGAATCTTTTCATCACCCAATTCCTGGCTCCGAATCAGGGCCCTCTGAATGCAACGTAAAACTCTCCTCTTCTGTCTACTGTCAGTCTCACGCTTAAACTTCTCCTAATATTCATCCAATTCCTTTAGAATTTCATTCTAGCGGCGAGAGGGTGGTGGGGGTCGCCCCGATTGCCTGGCCCACGCCAGCGATCGCTCGGCAGTTTGGTTTTGTCATTTTTTTGCTGGATGGCTGAAGGGTCGTAGGGAGGACAGCGGCTAGGACGCCTGGGGCAAGAGGGCAGACGGGGTGAAGAGCAAACTTTACTGGGAGTTTCTCCCTTTGCGGCAGAGCTTGTTCCACGGCGCTGAATACCCACCGGGAGACGCCAGTGTAGCGGCCTCTTCCACTGAAGACCCAGCTGAAACCCGACGGCTGGACGTATGAGCCATTAATTCCCTCCACACACCCCCCTCATTCTCCTCCTCTCCCGCCCCCGCAATGGTCTTTAAGTACAGCAGCAGACAGAAGTCTAACCTTTTTATTTTTTTATTTTTTATTTTTTATTTTTACTATTCATTTTTTTTAAATTTTTTTATTTTTTATTGACTTTGTAATAATATTACATTAAAAATATATATGTGAGGTCCCATTCAACCCCCCCCACCCCCCCCTCCCCCCCCCCAACAACACTCGTTCCCATCATCATGACACATCCATTGCATTTGGTGAGTACATCTCTGGGAATCGCTGCACCTCATGGTCAATGGTCCACATCATAGCCCATACTCTCCCACGTTCCATCCAGTGGGCCCATCCCATAATTGCCCCTGAAGCACCACCCAGGACAACTCCAAGTCCCGAAAACACCTCCACATCTCATCTCTTCCTCCCATTCCCCACACCCAGCAGCCACCATGGCCACTTTTCCCTCACCAATGCCACATTTTCTCTGTGGACCTTGGATTGGTTGTGTCCATTGCACATCTAAGAAGTCTAATCTTGAAGTTTGAAGAGCTTTAAACTCAGAAATAGTGTGGCTGTGTGGGCAGGTAGTTAGGAAATGAGATCAATGTCTTCAGTTGGGGAAGGCAGTGAGAGCCAGTCCAGGTCTTCCCAGTCACCTGCTAATGGTTTGCCAAACCCCTGAACGTCCTGTAAGTAACGGTATGGCTAATACCCTTTTATTTTTTTTTATTTATTTATTTTTCCCCACCTCCCCATCCCCCCTCTCCCCCCCCCAACAACACTCGTTCCCATCATCATGACACATCCATTGGATTTGGTAAGTACATCTTTGGGCACCTCTGCACCTCATAGACAATGGTCCACATTATGGCCCATACTCTCCTCCATTCCATCCAGTGGGCCCTGTGAGGATTTACAATGTCTGATGATTACCTCTGAAGCACCATCCAGGGCAGCTCCATGTCCCAAAGACGCCTCCACCTCTCATCTCTTCCTGTCTTTCCCCATACCCATCGTCCACCATGTCCACTTTTCCCAATCCAATGCCACCTCTTCTATATGGACATTGGATTGGTTGTGTCCATTGCACCTCTATGTCAAGAGGAGGCTCAGATTCCACATGGATGCTGGATGCAATCTTCCCATTTTCAGTTGTAATCACTCTAGGCTCCATGGTGTGGTGGTTGTCCTTCTTCAACTCCATCTTAGCTGAGTGTGTCCAATAAATCAGATTGTAGGTGCTGGAGTCTGTTGAGGCTCAGGACCTGGCTATCACATTGTTAGTCCAGAGATTCAAATCCCCTAAATATATCTTAAACCCCAACATTAACTGCACCTCCAGCACATTAGCATGAAAGTCTTATGAAGGGAGATCCCATCTGAGTCCAGATTCATCACACATAAACACCATTTCCAGAGAGGGGCCATCTGCCCTGGTAGTTAACCTCATCGGCCATGACCATAACTCCCATGGGTCTCTTTAGCCCTCAAAGGAACCAATATCTGGGGGTTGTATCTGCTTTATCTGTCTCTCTGACTCTGCTCAGTTGTGCATGAGGGCAATCCTTCTGCCAGCCTCCAGACTCTTTTTTAGAAACTCGTAGCCATATAAACTCATTTCTCCTTTCCATTTCCCCCTTACTTTAGGTCAAACAGCATTTTAAAGTCATGTTATTTTATGTAGACAGGGATATTCTGCTGATCCACATTGAACCTTCCGTATCAGGTCATTTTCCAGTTGCATCATCAGTTGGTAGTTGATAGTGGTCCCTCGTTGCCAGGGAGGCTCATCCCCGGGTGTCATGTCCCACGCTGGGGGGAAGGCATTGCATTTACATGCTGAGTTTGGCTTCGAGACTGGCCACATTTGAGTAACATGAAGGCTGACAGGAGGAAATTCCCAGGCACAATGTTGCTCTAGGTCTTGTTCTTATTTTAGGTTTATCAGCTCACAAGCATAGTCATTAGCATCAGGGGCTCACTGTTGAACCCTCACTCCCCTTTTAAATACTGATTGAAAAATGAAAACATATCTCAGATCTCATTTTATATTCTCTAAGAGCTGTTCCATGTATATTAGAAACCTGCACAAGACATCTCTTTTATCTAATAAAATTTAATCTTAAAACAACATCTTCATAACAATTCTACACTTTATCTCACATACATAAAATCTAACTTCAGTCATTATGTTTTGTAGTAGTCATTTCTAATCTCTAAGACCTTTATGCTATCTCTTTATGAAGAATTTTAACATGACTTGCATTGATTCCTAAACATATATTTCAAACTCCTTTCAAAATGCCACTGTCCTCTATGAACTTTCATTGACATTTATGCCCCTCTACTCTGGCATTCAAAATATTATTAATATTCCTTACTTTTCTTTTTCAGTCTATTGAATCCCTTATTCCCATAAGGGAGTTTAGCATTCTCAGCTTAAACCTTGCATGGCTCAACACTATTCCAGACACAGAAGACATGGCTGTAATTTGTCTTTGCTACAGAATTGTGCAATCTTTCCAGTTGCTGGACTCTTGCAGCCACAAGTATCTGCAGTAACCTGTTTCAGAGAAATTTAATTTGGGTGTTGTTGATGTTAAATGATTTATTGCATGATGTTTTAGAGTTCTAGGCTGCTTCAAGCAAATACCATGAAATGGGTTCCTTTAAACAATGAAAATTCATTAAGTTATGGTTTTGAGGCTAGAAAATGTCCAAATCAAAGCATCAAGGCCCTAGGCAGCATCTCCTTGTCTCTTCCTTGTATTCTTGGTTCCAGTTTAGTTTCTTATTTTCTGTGTTTCTTTCTGGGACTGAATTTCATTCTCTTACAAATGAGTCCAGTATTATGATTAAGACTCATCTTGTTGAGGTGGGACACTCTTTAACTGAGGTTACCTCATCAAAAGGTCACAGCTAAAGTGGATTTTCACCAACAGTAATGGATTAGATTTAAGAATATGCATTTTTCTGGGGGTACATATAGCTTCATATCATGGCTAAGAAATAAATTAATCAGAGCTGCTGACAGACAACCAATCAAACAGATTACCTGTCAAAGCATTAACATTTCTCCAATTCTTGCAGCTTATAAAATTATCCCTCATTATGCTTAGTGCAGCTTCTCTGCTTCATAAAATAACACAGTTTATGTTGTTTAATCCTAATAATATCTCATCATTGGACTTTTGTCTTTGTCCCATTCCTTTCCCTTTATAATACAACAGACTTCTCTTAGATGTTCACATCTATTTCAAATTTCACTTCTGCCTTACAGTTCTAAGATGTTTTTTTAACAAACTCCAAACCCAATGCAAAAAATATATGTGTATTATATTTTGGATTTCCACATATTGTCTCCTCAGCATTTTTATATTTCACCCCTTAGAAATCATTTTGCAATTGTTAAAGGTATTTCTCTGATATGAATACCGTGAGTGTGAAATGTGTGTAAACATCTGTGTCTTAGTGTGTCTATAATTAACTATGAACTTTCCAAGAACAAAGAGGATGCTCCTCATTTTCTACTTGTGTATGACTTTGACCTATTCCATATAGCTTTTCTATTTAACAAACCAACTGAGAAATGAAGACCTCATAGTTGAACCTCTAAATTCTGAAATCTATTCACTATTTTCACTTGGCTTCTGTTAGGTACAATTAAAAGTCAGGAAGCAGAAGGTCCTGCTTTAGTAGGAGGACCTCAGTCCAATAATGGATGTCTTCTTCCCTCCTGGGTGGATGCAGATGCTCCAACTTGATGTAGGTGACTCTTCTGATCTCCACCCATTCCTTTACAAATTCAATGGAACATGATGTTTGTGCAAAGAGTTTATGGCAATAATATAATGGACGTAACTCTCTTGAGGAAATATTGTGGAGGGACACTGATGGTAATCTGTATTCATCAACAGTCTTAGGCCCTGGGGAAATTTCTGAACCAACAGCGATCCTTAACGTGTGCCCTGAGGCATAAAGCAGGGCCACTTGCTTTCAAACTCTCCAACATCTAGTCAGGTCAAGACAAAACTTAGAACTATGAAAATTTGTCTCCTGATATAGAATGGATTTACTGCTTCATGTAGGTAAATCTGTGTGTCGTTCTAAGGTTTAAGGACCCTTTACCCACATCTCCTGTTCCTAAGCATATTAGGTGGCTACAATAAAAGCTGAGACATAATTAGTCCCATCAAAATGGAGTAGGATCATTCCTTTTTCCCCCTGTAAACCTACTGAAAATATGGTGAAAAATAATCTGACACTATTTCACTAATAATGTTCTGTCTAAAATAGAAAGAACCCACTGTTCTAGTTAATGGAAAAAATTCATAGGTACATCAATTAATCAAAAGTTTTATTAAGTGTTGGAACTAACAGTGAGAACTATTTTCTTATTTCTTTTGGATTTGAAAGGAGGAGGTCAGCATGCATTGGTTTATACTTTAGCTTTAGCAACTAAGAAAGAGATATTGAGCATGTATCATGAACCTCCTGATAAACTAAATCAGGTATATGCAATCATGCAGTTTATACTATTGTCAGAGAAATATCAGAATAATTAATGTGAACCATTTGACAAAAAATTATAAAATTGTTATTCTGGTATGTTTGGGTAGATATAATTACAGATTCAGAGAGCAAAGGGTCTATTCCATAAAGATGAACGTTCATATTTGTAGATTATGTATCTACACTCATGTAAATCACCTCCACCCTTCTCTCCTCTATGTTTATTAATATTAGGGAAGGAGATCCAACAAGAGCAGCAGAAGCATACATAAAGCATGCATAGAGGAGCTGGTGCTCAGAGAGCAGATTTAATAGATCCCAGTGTTCCAATTTCTCTTCCCATTGGGACCCTAAGAATCAAAATCCCCAGTCTAAATTTACTCAGTTCCTTCTGCCTGCTAATGAGGTTATTTTACTTCCCACTCCAGATCAGTCCCACATTTTACTGTCCTCCATCTTCCCTTTCCTTAGGACTTTTTCAACATACTGGGATAATGAGTGTATTTAGTTGGTTCACTTGACAAATGACTCACCTGATTTGGGGTAGGGGCATTCTATTTGCTATCTGAATAATCATCCAGTCTTCTGCTAAAGTACAGACATAGCTGTGGAAGGTTACATTTTAGGAAAATGCAGAGTTCAAATGTAGGAGTTGATGGTTTAACTAACTTTTGTAGAAAGAAGGGAATTTGATTGTCAGTTAGCTTAAGGATATGTCCATAATGGAAAAAAAAATTAAAAAAACATGATCAGCATGATATAAACTGAAAATGTACAATGAATAATAAAAGAAATTGGGCCTCCCAAGTGAGGAGTGTACATGTACTGGGGAGAACAGATCCAAAGTATTACATTTATAGAAAAGGTAACCCTACTGCACAAGTCAAATGAAGGAGGTGCACAAACTTGAAAGAGTAGTTAAAAATAAAGTCTTTGCCATCTATAAGTTTGTAGAAAGTTCCCCAAACCGGAAGGTAGTATACTGTTTTTACATGTGGCATGCGGAATATGAGGCAATGCATAATTTAAAAGTGTCATTATGATGCTATTGGAAATTCAAACTAGAGGAGGCACCTGGTCATGCCAAATTATTGTGTCACTGGAATCCATCATCTTCACAAAAAAAGCTTTCTATTAAAATTTTCTCTATATGGAAAAATTAATTTTACTCATTTAAAACTTCACATTAAGTTTTATTACTCAGTGTTTTCTAGTTATAAATAACAATGACAACAAGAATATTACTGTAATACTTACAATTCATAAAACATTTTTAGGTCCATCGTTTAATTCTGTCCTCCAGATAGTCAATCATTTATTCATTTAGCACAGAGGCATTGAGTGACAATCATGCACAAAGCATTGTTTTAGGTTTTCTTTGCCAATGAAATTATGGACAAGATCCCCTTACTCATGGTGCTGGGTTACTGCTGAGAAAAGGCAAAAAACCGTAATAAATGAGAAAGCTAGATAATATACTTGATGCTGAGAAGTAATCCACAAAAAATAACAACTATTGCGCCCAGTGAAGGGGTTGGGAAGATGGGCTCTGGGGCAGAGTTGCCATATTGAATGAGTAGTCCTAACTAAGAAGCTGGAATTTGAGCAAGAGTAAAGGGAAAGAGTCAAGGGGACCTCTGGGAAGAGAGAAATGCAGGCAGTGAACACAGCTGGTGGAAAGGCCTTGTGCTAAAAATGCCTGTGATGTTGTAGATCCAGTCAGAAAGCCAGAGTAGAAAAGAAGCAAGCGGGTGCAGATGGAATCAACGGGGCTACAACCTGTAAGGTATTAGAGTTCATTGTGAAGATGTTGACTTTAACTCTAAGTTGAAATAGAAATCACTTTAAGATGTGGCCTACATAAGTGGAATGACT
The DNA here is from genome assembly GCF_030445035.2 of Dasypus novemcinctus. Classification (NCBI taxonomy): domain Eukaryota; kingdom Metazoa; phylum Chordata; class Mammalia; order Cingulata; family Dasypodidae; genus Dasypus; species Dasypus novemcinctus. The sequence continues at coordinate 18,293,745 of NC_080702.1, read as the reverse complement.
GACTTGTATTAAAAGAGAAGGTCCAGTTGCTAAGTTCAAAATAGGTGGTGAGGTGTAGGCGTAGAGCCAGGAGGACTTACAGGATAATAATTAGTAATACAGAAGTGGTGGACACTACTCACACCAAGGCTATAACAGAGGAGTTGTTAGGACTGGCTAAACTCTGCATATATGTGGAAGGTAGAGCCAATAGATTTGCTGGTGGAATTTTGTTATATACTGGTCAAATCAAGAGAAGAGTCAACCATAATTTTGTCCTCATAACTGAAAAATAGAGCTGTCATCCACTGAAATGGAAAGGTGTATGGTTGATTTTGCATGGGAGGGAAATGGGGAGAAGTTTGGGGTTAAGATTTAGGTATTTTGAGTTTAAAATACCTACTCTAAGGTCAAGTGAACAGTTGAATATATAAGGCTGGCATTCTAGGGAAAGGTTAGAGGAAGAAGGTAAAGTCAGGAAATAGGTATAGATTTAGAGGATTTTGCTGATAAGGAATCAGAATTCCAGAGGGAAGAGTAGAAGGCTTTTAGGAGTTGGGAAGGGAGGGAAAAGAGGCCATAATAGGAGATGCAGAAAGCTTTGAGAAGCTTAGAGTGCACAGGATGAAGGAGGAGATTAGTGACTATCATAAACCATGATAAAATGCATGAGGTTAGGCTATAGGGAGAAATTGTTCACTCCATGTAAAGAAGACATGCAAATTAGTCCCTTTCCTGCCTGTCAGGCACCCTTGTCTCTGATGAATGGAAACAACCACCATGGAGGCATTTCTTTATCATGCTGCTTCACTCCTGATCCCATGGAGAAGGGAGTCTATAGCTGAGGCTTTCTTCTGATATTCTGGCAGGACTCTTGTGTGACCTTCCACTGAAGCCAGGATTCATACTAATTCACCTGCCCCAATTTTAACCCTGATGACAGAGTCCCAGTGTATGAAATCCTTTCCTACCCTGATCATGGATAGAAGAGGCTAAGGGTATGCATGTTCTGTAAAATACCAACAAGAGGAATTGCTTGCTCATAATCAGACAGGTAAAATGTCAAGTAATAAAAGTATATTAATAATATTGTTGGAAGCAAAATGAAAGATGTCAATCAAAGAAAGCTCCCTGAAAGAGAAAAATTGTTGCCCTAAGTTTTAAATTAAAGGGTAATAAACTTTCTAATAAGTTATTATCAGGAGGATTAACTAGTTTTGCCAGTAATTAATATTTGCCTAGCATTTAGGAGAGTTGGAGTATTCAATTATATATTGTACATAATTATGTATTGTACAGAGAAAGATGGCAGCAAACAGATTATAGTGACATTAAAAATTTTGTTGGGAAGTGACAGAATAAACTTTAAAAATAAGTCCATTTGGTGAATACATTTTGGAGCACTTAATGCAATGAATGTCCCATGACGATGAAAGAGGTTGTTGATGTGGGAGGAGTGGGTGAAGGGGGAAGGAGGTATATGGGGACCTTATATTTTTTTAAACATTAAAAAAAAAGAGAGAGAGAAAAACACTAAAAAAAAGTCCAAAATTATCATTTCATAATCATTATCTTCATCATCATCATCATCATATTTAAATTGTATTTAAATAGTGAAGTTGAATTTACTTCAATCACATCACATATGACCAAAGAACTCTTATGAAGGAGAAGAGATGAAGGAGAAGAAAATGAATTATGAATTTGTTGCTGGAACATAGTGAGAGAAGGGACAACTGGAACCAAAATAAATAATTGCTCTCAACTAATTTAAGAATTGACATTTCTCCTTCTTAATATATGGAAGACTTGGAGTGAAAGGATATCAAACAGAATGGGAAATTACAGTTAAAGTATAGGAATAGGTGTTTAAAACAAGGTCCATTAATGTGAAGAAATACTCATCAAGGAAGTTTGTGGAGTCATCTAGAAATAGAGTTTGATGAAATTCTTCCATTTCTAAAATAACACTGCACAATGCACCTCAAAGTACAGATATTTATATATACTCTTTTGTCCATATGGGAAAATTGCCATATGAACGATTAAATACTACCTAAATAAAGCCATCTTTTGAGGCTTAATATATTTGTATCCTCCTCTCTACTCCAGGAGTCATTTCTTGGCATGTGGTGTATCTTGAGAACAGAGTTTCAGGAATGAATGTGTCTAAAACCATTAGGATCAAGATGATCCATAGATGCCCAATTCTCTGACTCTGCTTCCAACATAAGTGACAAGATAATAGAAGTCATGTCACAGACGAAAAAATAAGGTTGGAGAACACGATAGAATCGTTGGTTGAATGGGTAGATATAAGACCCATATGTGATATTGTAAAATGAAATTTCACCAGCACCATAGTCCAAGAAAATCCCAATGCAGCAGGGTCATTCCAGCTGGAGGACTGGAACAGATGGTGAGGTAAGAACCATGTACTCACTTCCTTTCAGTAATCACATGGCCCGGACTCCATTCTCAGGAGATGATGTGGTTTCCCCTTTCCTTAGGACTGTCTTCACAGACACCTAACCCCTACTCTGCTCTTTCTCTCACCAAGACCTCCCAGTAATACTTCCCTGAGGAGAAGTTCTGCAAACCCAGGATACAGAGTCATGTGTCAAAGCACTTGGGGTTGTTGGGGACATCTTTCCAAAGTTCTCCACCCTTTACACTGCACAGGTAAGCAGTCAAGAGGAGGCTAGGATGAGCCGTGACAGGATCCAGCATTATATCAACTGTGGAAAGAATTTTGTAGGACAGAATAAAATGGTAAAACCTCAGGAAGCTCTGACAATGAGGTAATGGTCACGTAGTTTCTCATTCATCTCTCTCTAATAATCCCTAAAGAAAGCAAAATATTGATTTTACCTTGTAGGTCCCTGAGCATATTTTTTATCACCTTCTGGTATATTCCCTTATTATTTCTGCATGTTCCTTCATTCAGGATTTATTATGGCCCAATGAATACATAATGATTCTTATGATACAACAAATCCAGTACATAACCATTTGCATTCCTTTCATTTACATCCAAAGCACTTGTATGCATTTGGAGGGATTGTCTGCATTTAAAATGATTGCAGTTTTTCCCTCAAAACCTACAGGAAAACCACATTAATATAAAATCCACTACTTTCAAAGTTAAGGCACTCCAGTTGGCAGAATTCCATGAGGAACCCCATAACTACCATACTCAAGTATTATTCTCATGGATTTTGTTGTAGTATATGACAGCCGGAAGATTATCTGAGTGGGTCTAGTCTAATCAAAGGAGTCCATTAAATTCGAAAAGTTTTCTCTGGCTGGAAGACTGGGAGCAGATGGGAAATTCAGAGAGATTCACATTCAGTTTGCCATTGAAGATGGAGGAGGCATGGAATGAAGAATGCAAGTAAACTCAAGTGAATTTTGCTTTGCCCTCAACCGACGTTAAGCAAGGAAACAGGGATCTCTGACCTACAACTGAAAGGAATTGCATTCTGCCAAGAACCTGAGTGAGACTGGGGGTTGATTCTTCCTTAGAACTTTCAGAAAAGAGCCCAATCTGGCCAACACCTTGAATGTGATCTTGTGAGTGCCTAAGCAGAAAGCTTAGGGAAATTCAGAGAGATTCACATTCAGTTTGCCTTGAAGATGGAGGAGGCATGGAATGAAGAATGCAAGTAAACTCAAGTGAATTTTGCTTTGCCCTCAACCGACGTTAAGCAAGGAAACAGGGATCTCTGACCTACAACTGAAAGGAACTGCATTCTGCCAAGAACCTGAGTGAGTCTGGGGGTTGATTCTTCCTTAGAACTTTCAGAAAAGAGCCCAATCTGGCCAACACCTTGAATGTGATCTTGTGAGTGCCTAAGCAGAAAGCCCAGCTGAGCCTGTCCAGACTTCCGTGTCAGAGTTTATGTGATTTCCCCAATCTCTTGAAGCAATAAATAGTATAGATTAGATATATAGGCCATAGAATTGTATTAGGCCAATTTATCATACCTATATTTATATATCATTACTATGCCAGCACATCGTTTTTTACTCCCTCTACAACTAAAGTCCTTGAAATGGCTTTTGATAAAATCTGGCTCATATTCTCTTCTATTTTCATTCTCTCTTAAACTCAGTCCCTGGTAACAGACTCATACCCCTAACCAAAACTGTGTGTGTCCTTACTAACATGATCTCCCATTGATGATGGGTCAGATAGCAGAGTTCATCCTATATGATTTTTCTGTAACGTTTTAAATGTTGAAAATTCTGTTGTCCTGGAAAAACCTTCCTTCCTTTCCTAGGACAACAGTCAATCATGCCTTCCCTTCCCCTTTACTCACCATTCCTGTCTCCATTACTGTTTTCTTATTTTTCCTCCATCACTAACATTGGAAGAATCGGTGATCTCAGAAAATGGACTTATTGTCTTTTTCTAAGCTAACTTATTACTTGTTTCTGTGTTGGCTCATGGGTTAATTAAATTCCATTTATATGCTTCCTGATCCAAATGCCTGTCTCTAGCCTAGACATTTCTTGAAAATCATCTTTGTAAATCCTTCTGCTTAACTGCCCTCAGCAATCAGATACGTAACATTCATCACAACATCAACATGTGCCTAACCCACCTTCTCTTCTTCTGCCTCCCCTTTCAGCTTTCTCCATCAATGTTAATGCCAACTTCATTATGCCAGTCCTTGAGATCCAAAATCTTGGAGTCATTCATAACTTTTCTATTTCTCTGATGCTTTGATTTAGTTTTATTTTGTGTTATTCATTTATTTTTTTTAATGCTGCTCTAACAAAGTCTCAACAACTGAATGGATTAAAACAACAGAAATGTATTGTCTCAGTTCTGGAGGCTGGAAGTCTAAAATCAACATATCACCAGGGACATGCTTCCTTTGAAGTCTAGGAAGAATCTATTCCATGTCTTTCTCCTGGCTTCAGCTGGTGTTTTGCTGGCAATCCACAGCACACTATGCGTCAGTCACCATGTGATATTCTCACTGTCTTATGTTTATGTAAAATTATCACCACATTTTAAGGACCCCTGTCATATTAGCTTGGGGTCTACCCTACCTTAGAATGGCCTCATTTTACCTTGCCTAATTCCATTTGTAATGACCCTATTTCCAAATAATGTCACATTCTGAGGTACTGGAAATTAAAATTGAACATACCATTTGGGGGGACAAAATTCAAGCCATCACAGATAAGTTCAAGTCCAAATCCCCATTCCCATATATAAGAACCTATTTGAAAATAGGATCTTTACAGATGTTATTAGATAAGATGATCACAAACGAGATCAGGGTGGTCCCTTTCTTCAGTATGCAGACTGTCTTTATAAGAAGAGGGAATTTGTACACAAAGAGGGAGAGGGGAGGAAATCAAGAGACAACTGAGGCATAGAATGCCATACGTATGTGTGTGTGGCATATACACACATATCCTCTTGGTCCTATTTCCTTGGAAAACTCTATTGATAAATATCTACTTTGAGGAGCCCAATGTAACCCATGGTACACTTCATATCTAACACAACAGAAAGTCCTGTCAACTCTACCTTCAAAATATACTGAGATTTATCCATTTCTCAAAGCCTCTAGTACTGTGCACATGTTCCAATACACCATCATCTCTCAAAGAAATATCACAAAGGTACCCTACTGCTTTTCCCACTTCAATCCTTAGCCCTTTGTCATTTATTCTCATCAGTGCATGCAGAGGGATCCCTTTAAAACATTCATCCAATGTTGTTATTCCTCCATTTGCAGTATTTTGGTGATTTCTTATTTCATGCAGAGAGAAAGCATCACACTTGAATGGCTTCTCTACAGGGCCCTGCACTACCTGGTCCTTCCTGACTTCTCTGACTCTCCTCTCATTCACTCTCCTGCACCACACTATCTTGCCTGCAATTCCTGAAACACATCAAGCTTGCTTCCATCTCAGCCTATGGCATTGGTTTCTACTGCCTGATATTTTCTCCTCTAGATATTTTCTGCTTTATCACCAGCCTATGAGGTCTTCCCTGATCACCAAATTTAAAATTATATGACCCACCCCAGAAATTCTGGTGAATTTCTTTTTTTTTCTACAGTATTTTGTGTATCTTCAGACATTCTGTATAACTTAAATTTAATTAAAAATTTAAACATGGAGCTGTGGATTAGTGCAAATTTTTGTTTTTTTCAGTGATATACTTCAGGGCTTAGAAGAGTGAATGGTGTTAAATAGGCAATTATTTGTTGCATTAATTTATTATTTACATAATATGGTAAAAAGAAATGTAAAATATTAAGACACTGAATCTGGATGTTTTGATGACTTGCATCAAGGCATACTGTTAGTACATTTTATCTGCCATTTAGAACATGGGTTGAATCATTAAACAGTAATGCTAAGATGGGTTTTCTCATTATAGGACAAAACTGTATTGCTGTAATAGTACAGCTCTTATTAAGCAACAGTCTGTTTTTATTTCATGGCATGAACTGGATTAAGAACTGAAAATTTAAAATATTGGTACTATACTGTTTTAAAGAATAATAAAATCAAATGGAACCAATTAGTTTATGACATTACACTTATTCCCAAATCAAAATAATTGATTACTCCTGGTTTTATGGATTGGAGAATTCAAGTCACTCCTCAAATTGACAATCAAAAAATCAATCCCCTTCCTAATTCATATTTTGTAACATTTTCACATTGATGATTTTTGCACGTGTGTTTTCAAATATGGTTTATTTAGTCTTCTAAACAATTATATTCTCCCATATTTACTAACACGGAAATGCAGAGCAATTGTTACTATTGTCCTTAATGCTATAGCTGATAAGAGTTTCAAGTCCATTGTGCTTACATGGATGCCAGTGACTGATTGTCTTTAGGAATATTCACAAATATCCCTGTGCTCATCTTTCTGAACACAGGAGGCCATTCCACTTCATAGTTCGGCATGGTCCTGTGACTGAATTTGGCCACTGAAATCACCTGGAAAGATGTGCACCACTTCAGCAGGGATGCCTTCAAGCAGCAGTGCAGTCGATGTGGAAAAGTGTAGGAAGGGGAGGGTTTGGGTCATATAGGAATCCCCTATATTTTTAATGTAATATTTATGTAATCTAAAGCCTCTTTAAAAAATTAATAATAAAAGAACTTCTGGGGATCATAAGAATAAACATAAACAGAAAAAATAAAAAAGAAGCGGTGTGTGATTCATCCTAAGCTTGTTCTTTTCTATGGCAACCAGCACCATAACAGAAATGGAGCCTCTACCAGCCAGGGATGCACAGTGAGGCCCTCATTGTGCGAGGATGTGGACCAGAAACCCCAGTAATAAACAGATACAAGATCTAAAAATAAACCCTTGCTGATTTGAGACACTAATCCTCTGGGATCTTTTTGTTAAAGCAGCATTACTGATGCATTAACAAACTGCAATAACACCCTGTCAGAGATATGGCAGTTTTCCAACATATGTTGGAACTTCCTTAGCATTTCCCTCATTCCAGGGACATGACATCTTGTTCTCAGTTCCATAGTGATGATCTCTGGTTCCAATAGTGTGACACTGTTACTTATGAAAAATGCACAGTGTTGCTCCTGAGGTCTAGGGTTATTCACTGACCTCCTAGGTCTCTCTCAACGTCCTCACTGATTTGAAAAGTAAACAAAGCTGCTCAAGACTTCTCTCACACCCTGAAAGTGAAAGGAAAACACAGCCATGTGTCAATTAGACCCCCGAATTGCTTTTATTTTTTTTTAACATTTTCTTCCTTTTTTTAAGTTTCATTATAGATAATATGCATAAAAACAAGTCTAGATATGATGAGTGTGAAGCTTAATGAATTTTCATGGCCTGAAAATAAACCAATAAACAGGAGGAAACAGAACATTGCCAATACTACAGAGGACAGTGTTCCACTGTTTTCTAGTCACAATCTTTCCTATAATGATAATGACTATTTTGAAGCTAAGATTGATTTCCTTACACAGTAGTTGTAAAGTTATGGTTATTTTAATATATATATGCATAAAAATCTACCATTTCCATGTGTCAAGTTATATAAACTTGACAAATGCATACAATTTTGTAACCTTAATTAAACTATAGAACATTCCCATCATGCTCAAAAGTTCCCTCAGCCACTCTGAAGTCAGTAACTTCTATATACTTCCAGTCTGGGGAGCCAGCAGGTGATATAAGTGGAATAACAATGTATGCAGCTTTCTGAGTTTGGCTTCTTCCACTCAGCATAATGTATTTTATATCCATCTGTATCGTTGAATAATTCAGTAGTTTTCCCCCTATCTATTGGTTAGTTGTAGTCTTTTGAACACATATACCACAATTATCTTTTCCATTCACTTGTGGATGGACATATGATTATTTTCATTAATGGAATATAAACATTATCATATAGTTCTTTATGTGAATATATGTTTTCATTTCTTTCAGTAAATAAAAAAGAGCTAGATCACTAGGTCATAGGGTAAGTGAGTGCTTTCCAGCAACAGATGAGAGTTTCAGTTCCTCTACATACCTGTAAGTGCTCTGTATTATCAGTTATTATTCCTTTTTTTATCCATTTTAAAATGGATATGTGCATGAGAACTCAATGTGGTTTTACCTAATGATGAATGGTAATGAAAATGATTTTCTGGGCTTAATTGCCATCTGTGTATCTTCTTTTTTTTTTTTTTCCTTACAGTAAGATTGTGGACATTCAACATAAAAATCTCTTTGGAAATTATTGGAAATTGTTAACTATTAAGACAAAATTATGGAGAACAATGAACATTCTCCTTTTTTAGAAAACTAAAACCAAAGATAAACTGTCATTTCATTTTCTCATCAATTTGAGATAAATATATCAGTTCTTTTCTGTTAGAATACAACCAGAATACACAAAGTCTAGATTAAGTCCCTGACATCTATCCATTTATTATATTTTCCAAACTGAAAATTTTGACACTTTGTTATTTTAATAATGAGTGACATTACGTACCTATTGCAAATAAAATTAGAGTAAAAATAGATTCTAAATATACTCATAATTTATTTGTGGAACAGGTAAAGTTATAATCATAAACTGTTATCCCAAATATCTCTGTAAAAGAACCATAAATTCCTAATTTTTTGAACCAACTCACCATAGCTATTAACTAATATGTGAGTAAGGTACTTAATGGATAAAATGGAAGTCATATGTATTAATGTTTTATCTCAAAACAGATTATTTAAAAAGATATTTATTGCTTAAATTTTGACAAAGCATAAAAGCCTTATCCTTTATGGGAATGATAGAACCTAGTCTTGGCAATAGAGGTAAAATGTAGCTTATTGGTTCTGGGGAAGAAAGGAAAAGGAAAACATAAATATGAACATAAATTTTTGAGAATATATTCTCCCTAAGATTTGTATTATGCATTATTTTGAACACACGTTTGGGGCTAACAAATACTGACTTTAAATAAGTTGATATTTGAGATAAAGTAAGGTGATGAATGTGATATTTAAAATAGCTAATTCAATATGTGTTTATCAATTGTAACAAATGTACCACACTAACGAAGATGCTGTTCCTGTGGGAAAGTATGGGAGGTGGAGGGGTTGGAGCATATGGGAAGCCCCTATATTTTTGATGTAACATTTTTGTAATCTGAAGCTTCATTAAAAATTTACATATATATATTCAAAAAAAGAAAATAGCTAAGTTTTTGCATTTATTTACTGTCTAATATTTAGAAAATTCCAGTTTGACTCTGATTTATACCTGATTTAGTCTATATATATATTTTTTGAAGACGTATTGAGACAAACAAAATTTTTAAAAATGTTTTATATATTCATTCATTTGATAATCTTTCACTATGTGCCAGATACTATTTAGTCATTGTATATGTAAATATTAATATCCAAGTCACTTTCAGTGTCCAGATCTATACCTGAAAAGGTGAAATTTGTGGGTCAGTTCCTAAATGAAACTATGAATAGTTCAGAATTCACCAAAGGAATATTTGGGGATGAGATAGAATAAAGAATGTCCAGAAGAACAGATACATTGTAACAATAACACATATTCATCAATACCTATAGCTTTCCCAGCTCATTTGAAGCTTATTATCTTCTCAGGAGGATTAAGAACAAATATGACCGTCTCCTTGTTATACGTATGCTTCTTATATTATCCTAAATAGACTGAACACATTGACAGAAGCCCATATTAATTCCTCCTTATGCACTTGGAATGCTCATGAAATATGGGCTAGGAAATTAGCATTGACCTTAAATTTTAATGTAAAAATTTCAAACAAATATGACCGTCTCCTTGTTATACGTATGCTTCTTATATTATCCTAAATAGACTGAACACTTGACAGAAGCCCATATTAATTCCTCCTTATGTACCTGGAATGCTCATGAAATATGGGCTAGGAAATTAGCATTGACCTTAAATTTTAATGTAAAAATTTCAAGCTAGACAATTTAAAATATGATTCAAACTTAGTTCTTTGTCCTGAAATGGGTTAGTAAGGATGACTTCAAAATGTCCATCACTGGAAAGTGACAATATCATTGGCCAATTGTGAAGTTTTAAGAAGTGTTCAAGAGCTGACTTAGTATAGAAAAAAAGAAATTATGCAAATCATTAAGTTGATGTTAATTAACTGAAATATTTGAACTTTTCATCTTTTAAAATGAGCTATGTGATTTTTTAAGGTCCCTTCTGATTCTGATGCTAGGATTTGGGATTATAATGCAGTCCAATAAATTACAGAATGACTTTTTCCAAAAGAAAGTAAATGCATAAGTGGCCCATCTCTAAATGTCACAGTCATTGTATTTATCTTCACAATCTCACAGTCTTCCCTCTAACTCTGGCCTCACCTCCAGTAGACCCAGGGCAGGATGCTGACACCTCTCCTCCAACTCCTCTGCCAAACCTTGCTTTGCTGAAACAGTCTGTTCTTGCTCTCCTGCAGCCTCTGCAGCGTTGTCTCTTCCTCCTCTCCCAGCCACCTCAGCTGAAGTTGCACCTCTTGGGTCAGGAAGCCACCATGCTTCTCAAACTCTGACCTGAAGCAGTGCCCCTGCATTTCCACTTTCTCCTACAGAGACATAATATGTCAAATCATCAGTGATTGGCACCTGTGTGACAGGAAAAAGGCTCAGCCTCATGTATTGGATGATGTAGCAGGAAAAGTCAACATCTGGAGTCCACTACACTCCATACTTCTGAGGACAGCTTGACTACATTCTAACATGTAGAAACAATAGACCATTCATAAAAGATGTGGCCTAGTAACCGTTTGTAAGCCAGAGTTTGAGAAAGACTGATGGATTTTTGTGCTCATTTTACCATACCCTTGGGGACAATGCACTTTAACATTGGTACATTAGTTCTACATGTGAAATGTGGAAAAGAAGTAGTAAGAGAATTAGAGCTAAATGTCAAGTGAGTATGTGACTAGAATAGGACAATCATACAATAAATATTACTATTTGCTGTTAGACTAGTCAATAGAGTGAGAAATATGTAGAAACATCTGAATTATGATTAGATTAGAAAGACCAGCTTTATAAAATGAATAAGAAAAGATTTAGACATTAGAAAACATAAACTTCCCTTTGAAATTTGGTAATCATCATACTGTAAAGGCAAAGGTTCTCTGCCTAAGTAAAATAAAATAGTAAATGTTCCCCAGGTGATTTATTGTCGTTCACTTCAGGGAATTAATTCTGGTTTCTAGTCTGAAGCTCACATCTATAATTTATTAATAGACTAAGGAACATACAAGCATGCAGTATTATAGCATCTAAATATTATTCTCTTGAGATTGATATATGTCAGAAAGTATCTTCAAACATTGTGAAATTATCCTCTCAGTTTCTCTAACTCTCATATCCATCTCCCATTACTAAATACTATAATTTTTCATTAGATTAAAGGATGTAAACTATTAATCTTTTTTAACCTCTAATAATGGTTCTCCCCAATCCCAAAGAACTTTCAACTCCTTTCTTGAATTTTCCATTGCCACGTTCTTCTGACCACACTCTAAACTACTAGATGCATATGTTCCTGGCTTTCTTCTAAAATTGAGCAACTCAAAATTCCTTATTCTGATTTCTGAAAGACATAACTCTTGCAAATATGACCAATTCACCCCCCACCCCATATTAAAGATTGTGTTATTAAAGAGTAGGTTTTCTATTCAGTCATTGGAAAGGATTGGGATTTATATTTGAGAAGAGAAGCAAGGTGCAGTGGGAAAGGATTTGGTTGCAGTTCATCCTTTTTTGACACCATCTTTTTGAGTAATACAATTATATGCACAGATACAGAAAGAAGGTTTGTATTAGAATTTAGAGTCCATTTTTATCATGACTGGTGCTTCTTGTATTTGGCTCACAAGGATACATTCTTGATGGCAGAGTTCGTGGAAGCTTACTTGGCATAAAACAGGGATCCTAACTTTACTTCTCTACTTTAATTAGAAGAGGTTTTAAAAATGTGGCATTCCAGATCATGGATATGGAGATTCTTATTTTATAATCCTCTAGTGAGGCCAAGGTTGGAAACACTTGATTTAGGTTATAAGGCTGGGAAGAACAAAAATTGTTTAGCAATGTTTAACTTTACATACAATGTGCATAACAATTGGAAAGGACTAAGCTTTATGAAAGAAAAGTGAAACAAAAATGATTCTTCTGGAAATATCTGTGTGAGGATATAGTACAAGAGACAATTTTCAAAGAGAAGGGAAAAAGAATAACAAAATTAAGCAGGGAAGAATAGTTATTTGGAGAAGAAAGAACATGGATAGTCTATATAATATATTGAACATATGTATTATACGTTCTATAAATATATGGAATTACAGTTTCTAGAAATATATATAGTTTCTCAAACTAAGCACTATTGGCTTTTTTTTTTTACCATATATTTCTTTGTTTTGCAGGACTGCCCTTATACAATGTAAGATGTTTAAAACTAGATGTTGCTAGTGTTGCTAGTATGACAATCTGTTGCTAATATGACAACCAAAGATATATCCAGCCATTGAAAACGTACTTTTGGGGATAAATCTCATTTTCATTTATGCATGTGTTGTACATACACATGCATAAATGAAAATGGTGGGTAAAGGAAAATGGAGGGTGTAGAAAAGAAGAAATATGAATCTCAAGGCACATTGCCGAGAAAAGAGGCTGAAAATTCAGATTATCTTCTCCTACGTAAAATTGTCAAAATTATGCATATATCATTGGTCATAATGTTGTGAAATGTTCATTATTTCTTTGATCCAATAAATATTGTTTTTGAACAGTGACAGCATAATGATCTCTTGCATGAAATTAAGAGTACAACAGTGAATTTTAAAGTAAGATTAAAACCAGTAAAGCCATTTATTGATCAATTGGATATGATAGTAGCAAGGAGAGAGTGTAAACCACAATGTAAACTATAATCCTTGCTGTGTAGCTGTGCTCCAAAATGTATTCACCAAATGCAATTAAGGTGACACAATGATGAAAGAGGTTGTTGATGTGGGAGGAGTGGGGTGGGGGATGGTGAGTGGGGTATATGGGAACATCTTATATTTTGTAATGTAACATTTTCTGTGATCTATGTATCTTTTTTAAAAAGACACTAAAAATTTGCTAAAAATTAAAATAAAGATAAAAAGAAGAACCACACGCACAATATAATTTTAGGAATAAGGATGATCCAGAATGATACTGAGATATTTTGTTCTTCAGTGTGTGGAGCTCAAGAGTGTTAGAAGAGTGGAGAAGACAGTGGGTGAATGGGATGAGCAAGCTTCTTGAAAGCCCAATGTCTCATTACCTTCCATTTAACAGTCTTCTTCCCCACATTGGCTTCCTGAGTCAAAGTTTCCTCGATCTCCTTCCTCACAATTTCCAGAGCCATTTGGAGCTTTACCTGTCTGGGAATGAATGCTGAAATCTGTACATATGCCTGTATTCGGGTAGCTAAGGTCCAGCCAGATATTTCAGGAAATACAAAATCAAATTAAACAGTACCTGAAAAGCATAGACAGTTGTTTGACCATTAGGTTTAACTTTAATATATTTTAAAAGGGTAATACACATAAATGGACAATTATTTTTTAACTCGACAATATAATAGTTAATTAATATGGAAGAGATATGATGAAAATAATCTTATATTCAGAATAAGAACCAGTGCTAGATTCCCATTCCTTCATGAAAGAAAATACATAGTAATGGCCACAGTTGAATATTCCTTGGGGTATATTATAAAATATATTATCTGAAGACAGTTCTTCTGAGAAATAAATGACTATTAGAAACATAACTTGAGTTACATCTGGAAATTGGGTGAAGAAGAGTTGATCTATAGGATGAGGCTGCAGAATGAGACCTTCAAAAATTATGTCATTTCATAGATCATGGATAGATGAGAGTTTATGTTATGAATATTATCTCTGATGTTATTACCAACTGAAACCTCCAATTTATACTATTAATTGTAACTTATATTTCATAATGTATGCTTTTAATGATCAATTTGCACCTCACTCTCAAAGGGGATATTTATCCACCTGACTTCTAGAATCTTCTTGCCACAGAGAACAGACCCCACCTTTCATGAAACAATTGAATATTGGAGGGGAACTCCTTGATTTCCTCCCATGCCCTGTAGCTCCTCTTACTCCGGTAGACTTGCTGACTTGTGAAGCTTTGGCTTCTGCCTATGTATTTTGCTCATCCTCCATGTGCTCTCTGCCTTGTTCCCCGAAGGTATAGACTGGAATTTTCTTTGGAAACCTTCTCATCTCCATCTATCCAGCTATAGCTGATGCATATAAAAGTTATTTCTCTTCTGCGGCTACCAGAGATAGTGAAACCATAATCTGCTTTGCAAGAGCTATCATATTTTTTTCTCTATTTTTCTGTCGAGATATAGAAGTTAAAAGATTTATTCAGAATCAGAGCTGAAGAGCTTACCCCTAATACGATTCTATTTTGCAGTCTTTAAATGGTGTTTTAAATATGTTTTGCAAAATTTCATGATGCAAGAAAATGCTTATGATGGAAATTTTCTCAAAGCAATGGGATAGAAGCTATGTATAATAATAATACAATTGTTTACCTTATATATTTGTATTTTTTCCCTCTCCAAGTTTTCTACAAAATAAACACATGAATCATATTGTTTTGACAAACATATATTAGTTAAATCAAACATCAATGAACAACGAATGTTATCAGCTCATCCCATCAGACTATACCTTTTGTGTGATTTACTGGTATAATCCAATCAGCATAAATGTGAGTCACTGATGTATCCCAATCAAGTTTATGTTAATCACAGGTGCATACAAATGCATGGAAAAGCACCTGGTTCAAAGCAAGTGCTAAAGAAATGAATGATTAAAAACAAAAATCACAACGTCATTCAGAATAATTCCAATGTCCCCAAAATTCCCCATGTTTCAACTATTCTATCCTTTTCCACCCCTCAGAATAAACCATTATACATTTTTAAAAACCTATAAAAATTGCGGGTGCAAAGTGTAAACTATGAACTATAGACCATGGTTAGTAGCAGTGCTTCAATATGTGTTCTCAATTTTAGCAAATATATCATACAAATGAAAGATGCTGTTAAGGTAGGAAGGTAAGTGTGTTGGGTATATGGAAATCCCCTATATTATCAATGTATCATTTAAGGAATCTAAAGCATCTTTAAAAATAAAATAAAATAAATCATTCAACAATAAAAAAGTACACGTTTTGTTTATTTATTTATTTATTTAATATCTTCTTTAAAACCAAAATTTTAATTTAAATAGAAATATTAATAGATAAGCTCATCTTAATTAGAGAGAGTCCCATACACTTGGATTATTTTTCCCCAATACTGAAATATTACTGATGCAATGTGAACTTTTTCATTGCTGGCTAATCTTCTAAAACTAAATCTAAGACAGATTCTTAGACAAATTCAGATGTGTTATTTTTGGTAAATTGACCGTCACACAATTAACTTAGGTATAGATTGGTAATTGTTAATATAAAATTAAATCCCATCTTCTTAGTGTTTTATCAACATCTAAACCTCAGTGTACAAAATTGAATCTCGGAAGACTGGCTTCATTGTTTAGTAACTTGATTGGAAAATTACATAAGAATATTTGGGAGCAGAATTCTCAAAAGGGCAAGATCCCTAAGAAACCTGCAATTTTTAAAGCAGACAATGGTGTTACCCAGTGCCTCACATCAGCAGATATTGTCAAATTGCATTTCAAGTAAAGAAAGCACAATCCATGTTTGGGTCAGAGGAAAGCAATGAAGCTCTGGGCTGTACTGTATGGAAAGACACATGGCTCTGCACAGCCTTCTCTGGCCCTATTGTTTGGGAAGTGATCCAGCACCTGTGCTGGTTCAGGTGGAGTGAACAGATAGGTGATGAAACATAGTCAAGGAGTGTTCTTTAAGCAGGAAGTCAACGTGTGAGTGTCTTAGTGAAAAAAGCTATGTCTTTCTTATTTGGTGGTTGTGGTGGGTGGTTGTTAAAGCCTAAAATTAATTAGACCTCGATAAATTGTTCTTCATTATCCAGCAAATTCAGCCTTTGTATATGTCCCCTCTATGCAGAAACAAAAACAGTGTTGCCTAAATTGGATGATATGTAAAACTGTAATAAGTGGAAAGTAACCAATAAAGAGATCTTGAGAGACCAAGGGAATAACATCCTTGAGTATGTTTATTTTCATATAATTTTGAAGAAAATAAAATTTAAATGTAATTATACTGGTTGCAATTATACTAGGTGTAAGTGATACAGACTCAGTACTTTATGAATCTTTAGCTCTTTGTAATTTCAATAGCTCTAACACTTGGAAGTAACTAGTATTTAAATAATACTAATAATTAATGTTTCAAGAGTTGGTGATTACCTCATTGCTGAAATTATTTAAGCAAAGAATGGTGAGTATCAAATTTTAGGTTATTTGTGCCTTTGAACATGTATCATGGAAAGACTTTAGATAACTAGGATACATGGCCAAAAGTCTTTAGAGTTTAATCTGTGGTAACATACTGCAATTTTGCGTTCATTGTTATATCCGAAACCAGGCTCCTATTTTTCCTTATGTTAAAAGTAGGTACTCACTGTTCATTTTTTGTAATTTTTTTTAAAAAGAAGCTTTAGATTACAGAAATGTTACATATATGTTATATATATGGGAGTATTCATTCCCCACCCTCTCCCTTTATAGTTTCCCATATCAAAAACAACCTTCATTAGTGTGGTACATTTTCTAAAACTGATGATCCCATACTGAAGCATTGCTACTAACCAGAGACTATAGTTTACATTATAGTTTTTACTCAGCCCTGCACAATTTTAAATGTATAGTGACCTCCATCCATCATTGCAATGTCATACAGAACAATTCCAATTTCCCCAAAATGCCCCCATTTGCACTATTCTTTCCACTCCCTCCCATCAGAACCTCTCATGGCTACTGCCTTTATATCAATGATAAAAGTTTTTCTATTGCTAGCATAGCATAGTAATAAATCTGTAATAGAATAGTAATGTCTAATTAAGTATATTGTTCATTCTCCAATCCTGAGTATTTTGGAATGCTGGAGACTGGAGTAGCAAGACGTTTTGTAAATTTTTTTTAACAGGGAGAGAAAACCAGCATGTATGCCTGCTGATGGAATGATCACCTATAGGGGGTCTTTCCTGATTCAGGAGAGCAAGAGAGTGTAATATTTGTAGTACCTTCTAGTTCACAGTAAGGTGCAAAAATCAGCTTACAACTAAAGGGCTTTGTCTTAGACCTGACATAGTTTTCTCAGAGGAAAACATAGGGCACACAAGAAAAAATAGTGGTAGGTGGATTTACAGAACTTGAGATTGCTGTCATCAAAGTATTTCAATTTTTCAATAAAATATTACTTTGCTGAAAGTACTGGAATTCTTGCAATTGTTGCAGTGTTACTGAGGAATCCATAAGATTGAATAGATGAGGGAAATGTAGGAGGATTGCTCTGCAGCATTAAGGATACATTTAAGGTCTTTTTCCTTTTATTTTTGATGTTGACTTTAATCAGAGCTGGGTTTCATGACTGAATTAAATGAAAGCAAGGAAGGGAAACATTCTAATGTGCAAATGAGAATGTGAATACATTGGCTGACTGTGCTATCTAATTTGCTAAGAAAGGACACAAGTGGAGTAGGAAGAATTTAGCCTAGCACAAGTCTTCACACACACACGCAAACACCCACACATACACATACACAACAAGGTTTTGACAAACAGTTGAGGTAAGAATGAATGAAATTGCTCAAGATTTCAATAGGGCATATGGTGTTTCTGTCTTCTTTTACAGAGAAAGACCACCTGTGAGAAAAGAAAGGTATTTGTTTCTTTTTATGTCTCAGTTTTTATGGCTTTGTAATTGTTATTAGTTTCAGTCTTTGTTTGCATGAAGTGCTGTCACAAATCCACACAATGAGTTGGTTTAAACACCAAGCATTTATTGACTCAAAGTTTCAAGACCATAAATTCAACATTAAGATATCTGCAAGGCTTGCTTTCTTCCCTAAGACTTCAGCATTCTGTTGTGGCCTGCTAGCAATATTTGCAGTTCCTTGGCTTTATGTTCAAATGCAAAGCATTTCCCTTTCTCCTGCCGTTTTGGTTTCCAGCTGAATCCCAGCTTCTGACTTTTCATAAGGACTCTGGTAATCTGGATTAAGACTCACCTGATTGATGTGGGCACACCTTATCTACAAATAACATCTTCAAGAAGTCCTATTTTCCATGGGTTCATACCCACATAAATATGGATTAAGATTAAAAGCATGTCTAAACTGAGGTACATAATTTAATCTACCACAGTTTCTGTATTAAGTGTTAATCACAGTTCTTATTTTTGCCTATGTCATTATATCCTTAGTAAAATATATGCAAATTAGAGTCCATGAGCTGATATTCACATTCGGCTTGTGATTTTTGAATGTATGCTAATGAAAGTGAGATGAAATTATGCTTAATCAAGGAAGCTATTCCTGTACCAGGATCTTTGGTACTCTAAAAAGATGGATATAAAATTCTAATCTATTAAAAATAAATCTCTGAA
Organism: Dasypus novemcinctus; assembly: GCF_030445035.2. Taxonomy (NCBI): domain Eukaryota; kingdom Metazoa; phylum Chordata; class Mammalia; order Cingulata; family Dasypodidae; genus Dasypus; species Dasypus novemcinctus. Next base: position 18,274,619 of record NC_080702.1, on the reverse strand, counting down.
TTTTCAATCATTGATGGGAAATACTTGTGAAGATTTTTAAGCATTGCATGTTATCTTTTTCAGAAATATTTTTCTCCACAGAAAATGGAGCCCCAGAATGTGTCCACTGTCATTGAGTTTCAGTTGCTTGGATTCCAGAACCTCCTTGAATGGCAGACTTTGCTCTTTGCTATTTTCCTGTTCATCTACTTTCTCACAGTCATAGGGAACATCATTATCATTGTGGTGGTGAATCAAGACCAACGGCTGCACTCACCTATGTACACATTCCTCAAACACCTCTCCTTTCTGGAGATCTGGTATACCTCTACCATTGTGCCACTTCTCTTATCCAACCTGCTTTCAAAGGGCCAATCTATCTCATTCTCTGCCTGTATGGCACAAATTTATTTCTTTGTGTTCTTTGGAGCTACTGAGTGCTTCCTTCTGGCTATGATGGCCTATGACCGGTATCTGGCCATCTGTACTCCACTCCACTACTCCTTCCTGATGAGTCCTGAGTTCTGCAACAAGTTGGTGGCAATCTCTTGGTTGACAGGGGTTGGAATAGGTTTTCTACCTTCCCTGATGATTTCCAAATTGGATTTCTGTGGATCCAATCAGATCAATCATTTCTTTTGTGACCTCCCTCCTCTCATGCAACTTTCATGTTCTAGGGTTTATATCACTGAGATGGCAATCTTTATCTTGTCAATTGCTGTGCTGTGCATTTGTTTTTTTCTTACACTTATTTCCTATGTTTTTATTGTGTCCTCCATATTGAGAATTTCTTCAACCTCTGGCAGGGTGAAGACTTTTTCTACATGTGGCTCACATTTGGTTGTTGTTACTATCTACTATGGAACCATGATCTCAATGTATGTTCGCCCCAATGCACACCCATCACCAGAAATCAACAAGTTAATTTCAGTCTTCTATACTGTTGTCACTCCACTACTGAACCCTATTATCTACAGTTTAAGGAATAAAGACTTCAAAGAGGCAGTTAGAAAAACCATGAGAAGGTGCTTTGGTATAGATGGAGGAAAAGTGAAAGGAAGAACTTTCTTTATTAGGTAAAGAAAATCTTACCTAACCCAGAGAAAGTCCAGAGATGACACAGTGGATTAACTACTATGAAAAGTTATGGCAGATTCAGTGTCTTTAAAGATGGATCCCATGTTCAGTACCAAATTTATTTCCAAAATGCTTAAGGAAACAGTTACTTTATGCTTCTTTGCCTAATCAGAAAGATTAATTGCTTCTATAAAAACATTAATGGGACAATTTAGTCCTTATACATTTGCTTCCATCTCTTGAGACAATGTTATTGTAGAATTCCAGTGCATTGGACTACACAAACATTATTTTAAGATTCTACTATAAGCATTCTCTTGTATTCATGTAGCCTTATCACAGAAAGCTACACATATTTTAACTACTGCTAGTAGATTAAGTGGTTCTAGATCCAATTCCTGATACCATTGCTGCTCTTTAAATATTTGTGTAATGAAGAAATGAAAAGAGATAAGGTATATTTGAAGTGCATGTTAACCAAAATGATCTTCTAGTGGTAAGAAAAACATATAATGATTTGTGAAGTGCCAAACATTTATTCACAATAACTTGGACTTTTTAGCGATTTTTCTTTAATATTATTCTGGGAAGGAAGGAAGGAAGGAAGGAAGGAAGGAAGGAAGGAAGGAAGGAAGGAAGGAAGGAAGGAAGGAAGGAAGGAAGGAAGGAAGGGAGGAAGGGAGGAAGGGACAAAGGGAGGGAGGGAAAAGAGAGGGAGGGAAAAGAGAGGGAGGGAGAAAGGAAAATAGGAGAACACTAAAGTACCATATGCTATTTGTAAACAGTGAGAATCAAAGAATGTTTATTAAAGGCTGAAACACCTTACCTGTTTTACTTTATTCAGTCAATATTTACTGGGTTTTTGGATTTTACACTAAGAGAAATGGATGATTATGGAAGCGTATTAATCCTTTATGTAATATTGAAATCTAATTGATGTTTATAGAGTAGAATGGAAGACAGGGAGAGTTAGTTAGGCCATTGCTATAGTACATGTGCAAGAGGAGTCCAGCTTGAATTTAGGTTTAAGTGCTGTAGTCCCTTAGAGGAAAAGCCTCATACATGAGGAAATCAGGACTGGAAATTCTGGTATTGCTCAATCTTTCCCTTGCAGTGATGTCAGTTTTTACCCTCTTCACAGACATGTTCCACATGAGTCCTTGAACTTCAGGGGTAAGTATGATTTGATCCTTTAGCTCACACACATTCCTCCAAACAGATCTTTGTATTATCACATTTTGCTTTCCTTCTTGGTCTTGGCCTCTGAGGAGTGTTGTTATTCTTTCCTTAATTCATCTAACTTGAACTTTAGATAGAAGAGTAATGCTTTGGAATCAGAAATAAGGAGGGAATTGCTTACATGTCTGCGATTTTGGGTAGAATCAGCTACCTTACACTGCAAAAGTTTATCTCTGATTGGTATTTTGTTTGTGCCTTCCATTTAATCAGACTTAAATTATCTTACCAAAGCTTCTTTTTAATGTGTTAAATTTGAGAGGTGATGTGATATGCACAGGACAAAAAGATTATTGATTAACATTGGAGAGACTTCAGGAAATCAGATTGTTTTAGTTTCCTACCTGGTAAAACAAATTCCATATAATAGGTTGGCTTAACAACAGGAATTTATTAGCTTCATGCTATCAGAAGTGTAGAAGACTTGTTTTCTCCTGGAGTCTATACCTTTAGACTGGCTGGAAAACTGGAATTACTTGGCCATAGATAAGAGAAGTTAGTTTGAAGAAATTGCCAAAAGTGTGCAAAACTCATATTGTGAAGTATTAGAGAGAGTTCACTAATACTTGGATTTAAGAGCAATATTGAGTTCCTAGTGGAAATAGGGTATCATCAACTTGTCACAATACTGAACTTCCTGGCTGTGCCCTTTCATTTAAGATCACTTAGACTTGTGGGTTCAGAGACATATGGAGAATGATGGAGATCATTTGGGTTAGGCACTTAGCTGTGAGCATGGCTGGATAGAGAAGCAAGGGAGTGTTCTGTAGAGTCTTGGATTGTCATTAAAACAATGCATGTAGAGGTAAGTGAAGAGATAGGTGAAATTTTTAAAAAGTTCAAAAAATGCAGTTGATATAGGGCTTGTGAGTTATATGGATCTTTATGGGTTTGGTTGTTTGAATTAGTAATTTAAGACATGGTTCAGTTTGGGGTTCTACCAAATGAAAAGTATGGCTATAAAGATGACTGAAATAAACAAACTAGAGGAGGAAAGATAGCCAAAGACCTGAGGAATAAAGATGCCTGGATGGGTTGGAAGCCTGGCTGAGGGTATGAATACCAGAAGAAAAGAAAGTCATGATCTTAATTTCATCTATATATGAGGAAGAGTAGCCACTGATTAAGGGAGTAGTCTTGAATCTTGGAGAGTGGATTTTGTACATTGATAACATAAGTCTTTTAAAAAAGATGTTTTATAAGGGAATGTGAAACTAATATTCTGAGCAAAGCTTTAAATAGCAAGAAGTATGTTAGGTCCACAAATTGACCCTGAAAATACAAGGGGAATGAGATGTTAAGCAATTCTACCTGAAAGAATTCATTAAGGCAAGGAGATAGAGTAAAACCCATAGGATTACAGAAAATAAAGAAGTGATAACAGAACTTGGAACAAGAGCTCCAAAGGTAGGTATTTATATGATCTACTCAGTGCTGTCAGAATTTTCAAAGACGTCGCTGGGGCCTGGAAATGTCACTGCTTTCTAAAGGTTTCACACCATCCTCTAGTGAATATTAGAGTACTCCTGATTTTGATGATGGATTGAATGTTGTTTAAGTTAAACAGAATTTTATTCTTAGTTTTGTTAAAAAGAATGTCTAGACTACTGGGTTATAGTGTTATAGGAGACAACATTACATGTTTTATTGGTTATTTTATTCTCTTGTGTGATAAGAACTAAGTGTACTATTTTCTTATGGAATGATTTCAGAATTTTTAAATGTTTTTGTTAAAAAAGAAAAATTGCACGGAAGTCACAATAAAGTACATTGTCACAGCTGGGAAAAGTAGCCTAGGACTGCATGATTTACCAATAGAAATAAATAATATATCATTTAGTTTAACAAATTGAATCACGAGGTTGATGTGTCTATTAAGTGTGCAAAATGAAAAAAATCACATTTGTAAAGATATAAAGTCAATTTAATGATAATAAAGAAAAGGAAATTAATTTTCATTTGTCATGCAATGGAGAAAACAGCATTTTAATGCAGATTGAGAAAAGCATGGGTGATTTACATTTAATCTTCTCAACCAGGACATGACATTATACAACTATCATAGTGGCAATATTTGCTTCAGATCTTACAGACAGTAAATGGGACTGAAATCCAAATTTTCTGTTGGGCTCCTAAAGTTTTTATCTTATTCACAGATTTTGTTGTTGTTGTTGTTGTTGTTATTGGTTTGGTTTTTTGTTTGCTTCTTTTATGTATTTGGATATGAGGAATGTAATTAAAAAATCTATTTGTAGAAGAGATCCAGGAAGATGGCATCAAAGTAGGAAGACAAGACTCAACTCTTTCACAAAAACAAGAGAAAGGGCCAAAAGATTTTCAAGGGACCAGCTCTGATGGTCAGCAGCCCAGGATAGTGTTGTGCAAATCCCAGAAAGGTGAGGGGCAGAGAGACAAAAAACCTGAAACAACCAAGGTGAATTACTAAACTCCTGTGGTGGCCAAAAAGATATCCCATCTTCCAGCCTCAAGATATCAAGTCAGATAAAATCCTGCCTCACAGAAGCTGACTGAGAAGGGATCTTATGTCTTCTTTCCTGTCAGCAGTTACAAGAGGAAGGGTGAGTCAGAGGGCTTCCCTTAAGTGAACTTGGCCAGCAGAGCCCACTTTGAATCTTGGCTCTGGACAGCCCAGAAACAAATGAAAGCAGAGATTGAAATAAATGTCTCTTTGGAAGTGCTTACCAAAAAGTGACTTCTGTTGGCTGGCCAGGATATTATTGCAAGGAGAAGAATATTTTAGGTTCCTCTTTACCCCATGACTGGGAGAAAATCTGCACTCCATTAGTAAGTCCCTGGCCCAATTTTGACAACTTAAGTAGGCCAATTTTAAAGACTTAGAATAAGTTGAACAAAATATTAAAGAACTGTGAGGAAAAAAACAACACTAAGCAAGGGAAAGAAATTGACCAGCAGAGTAAATTCACCAGCTATTCAGTTGCCTAAACATCAACAAAAAATACAAGCCATAATAAGAAACAATAAGTGATGGTGCAACCAAAGAAACAAAACAAATATCCTGATAAGATACAGGATTTAAAAAAACAATTAATGATAGTCTCACAAATCTCCTAATAAATTCAAAGACTTGAAGGAAATTATGACAAAAGAGATAAAGGATATTAAGAAGACACTGGGTGAGCATAAAGAACAATTTGAAAGCCTGTAGGGAAAAGTAACAATTTATGGAAATGAAAGACATGATGAATGAAATTAAAAACACATTAAGAGGGAAGCAGCTGTGGCTCAATCAATTGGGCTCCTGTCTACCATATGGGAGATCCTGGGTGCATTTCCCAGGGCCTCCTTGTGAAGGTAAACTAGCCCAATCCCACAGAAAGCTGACCAGCCATGCCCACAGGGAGCTGGTACAGCAAGATGACATAACAAAGGCAGATAAGCAGACACAGAAGAATGCACAGTGAATGGACATAGAGAGCAGACAGCAAGCAAGTCACAAGGGGTGGATAAATAAATAAATAATAAAATCTTAAAAAACAAAACAAAACAAAAAACACATTAGAACAAAAAAAACAACATATCTGAATGGCTTGAAGACAGATTAAGTGATTTCTAGGACAGAACACCTGAAAGGGAAAATATATGCAAACAGAAAAAGAAATGAATGGGTAAAAAAGAAATTGAGTTTCAGATAATTGAATGACAATGCAAAATGCACAATCATACACACTATCAACATTCCAGAAGGAGAAGAGAATAGAAAAGGGGCAGAAAGAATATTTGAGGAAATAATGACTGAAATCTTCCCAATCCTTATGAAATACATAGATTTCAATATCCAGAAAGGACAATTTACACAAAAAGAATAATTATGAATATATGTACTCTGAGACACCTATTCCAAATGTCAAATATCAGAGACAAAGAGAGGATTCTGAAAGCAGCAAAAGAAAAGAAAAGCATCATATAAAAGGGAACCTCAATACTAGTAATGCAGGCCTCTCATCAGAAAACATGGAAGCAAGAAGAAAATGGTATGATGTATTTAAGGTAGTGAAAAAGAAAAATTTCCAGCCAAGAATTGTGCATGTGGCAGAATTGTCTTTCAAAAACAATAGAGAGAGTTTAAAGTCTTAACAAACAAACAAATACTGAGACTATATTACAAAACACCAGAATTATAAGATATACTAAAAGGAGTGCTGCACCCTGAAAGGAAAACAAAACAAAACAAAACAAAACAAAACAAAATATGGGCAAGAAACCTGGAGTAGAGTGTAGGAAGGAAGATTATTAGAATGGATAAATTACAGGCTAAAAAATAGATAATAGGAAGACATGACAATGAAAAGAAGGACAAAATGGATGAACTAAGATATGACTTTACAGTAGTAACATTGAATGTTAATATCTTGAACTTCCCAATAAAAGACATAGACTGACAGGATGACTAAAATAATATAAGTCATATATATGGTGTCTACAAGACACTCATTTCAGATGCAAAGACACAACCAGGTTGAAAGTGAAAGGTTGGGAAAAGTTAATCCATGCAAATAGTAACCCAAAATAAGTTTAAATAGTGATTACCAATAACAAACAAAATAGATTTTCAATGCAAAGCTCTTAAAAGCGATATAGAAGGTCATTGTAGATTAATAAAAGGAGGAATTCACCAAGCATAAATGACTATAATACATACTTATGTACCTAATCTGGGTGCTCTAAGATAAATGTGGTACATATTGGCAAAACTGAAGGAAGATATAGATGCCACTACAAAATTTTTTGGAGATTCAATATACCACTATGAGTATGGGATAGAACATCTGCACAGAAGATAAATAAAGGCACAGAGTTTGAATAAAATGTGATAAATGAACTGAACATAACAGGTATTTATAGAGTACTGTAACCCAAAACATCAGGATATACATTCTTTTCAAGTGCTTGTGGATGCTTCCCCAGGATATATCATATGTTGGACCACAAGAAGGGCTAAATAAATTTGAAAAGTTTGAAATTGTAAATACACTTTCTTTCACTGTAACAAAATGAAGCTGGAAATCAATAATGGATGGAAATAGGGAAAAATCATAAATATGTGAGGATTAACAAAAATGCACTTAAAAAATCAATGGGTAAAAGAGGAAATTGCAAGATAATTCAGTAAATATCTTGTGACAATGAAAATGAGAACAAAACATATCAAAGTGAATAGAATACCACAAAGACATTGCTAGGAGTGAAATTTATAGACCTCAGAAACTTACATTAAAAAAGAAGAAAGGCGGGAGGTGGGGCAGGATGGTGATTGAGTAAGTGCACCTCATAATCTCTCCTGCAAAGAAGTAGCTGAGTAGGGTCAGAGTCCTCCTAGACTGGACTGTTTTGGGGGCTTGCAGGGCAGGAGGTGTCTGGACGTTGATTTGGTGAGACAGTGACAGAAGAGTTTCTTACAAGAGGTAGAATTTTGGGTTTCTGACATGGAGGTCAGAAGTTGTGGGTGGGACCCTTCCCCCTAGGGCTGGCGGCCCAGCTATGGTGATCCCTGAAAACTTTGTTGTGCTGTGGTGTTCCCAAACCCTGAGCAGTCTGTTTTGGAGGCTTGCAGGGCAGAAGGTGTCTTGATGTCAATTTGGGGAGACAGTGACAGAAGAGATTCTTGGAAGAGGTAGAATTTTGGGTTTCTGACATGGAGGTCAGAAGTTGTGGGTGTGACCCCTCCCCCTACAGCTGGCGGCCTGGCTGTGGCAATCCCTGAAAACTTTGTTGTGTTGCAGTGTTCCCAAACCCATGTTTACCAGATGCATGGTTCCCACGTCTGTATCCCCTAAACCCTGGTAGCCCATGCTTCAGAGACTCACACACCTTGAGTCTGCAATATTATGGACTTCCCATTCCCAAATCCACCATGCCCTGAGGTCCATCTGAGGTCCTTGATTACCCTAGCCCTCTGTGTTTTTTGTTTTTTTTCTCCTTGACTTTGGAGGAGTGTACTAGCTGACTTGGGGAGAGTCTGGGAAGAAAGGAGAGGTCAATCTGCTGAGAAAGCCCAATTTACCTAAGTGTCCTGGGATAGGAAACTTGGTCTGGGAGAAGGTGGAGTCAGAAAATCAATTAGATCTCCCCTAGCAAACCTAAGGGGGAGGGACTGTAGGAGGTGCTATCCCAGCTTCCAATAGCATATTTGGGGTTTCTGGTGAGGTGTAAGTGTGCTCACTCTGGAAATAAAGAGTAATTGTATTCAGTGCTGAGTTGGTTCAACAAGGACCCACTTGAATCTCCTACTGGACCCCTCATCCAGCTTTCCTTCTGCCCTAGGAGAGAGAGAAGTGAGGAAGGGAGAAAGGGGGAATGTCAGATCCCTAAGCATTTTATTTAACTGCAAAGAGGATTCCTAGCTTGAAACTTTGGTTCTTTTTTTTTTTTTTTGGTCTAATATTGCATTGTCTCCTGGTCTTTTCTCCCGTTTTATCCCCAAGGTCCTTTTTCATTTATTTAGTTTTTTTCTCTTTTATCTTTTTCTTGCTTTCCCCCTTTTTTCTTTGCCCCCCTTTTCTCTCTCTTTTTCTTCTTTTTTCTTTTCTTTTCTTTATTTAATAAGTGCTGCAGGGAACGATTCACATTTGCTGTGTTCCCACATACCTCCATTTCCTCTTTTCTGTGTGAATTGATTTTGGCCACCTACACTATCCCCTTTCCCCCACATCTTTCTATACTCCATCATCTACTATTTCTCTTACATTCCACCCCCTTTCTTTGGTCACCAAATTGTCTGACTTTTAATTTCTAATACCTATGTTCTGTTTTCTGTCTTTTATCTGCTCTTGATATTATTGTCTTTCTTTCCTCTTTCCCTCTCTCATGAAAACACAGGCCTTTTAATTCATACTACATTCTTCCCCATATTCAGTTGACAGTATTATTATAGGTACTCTACTTACTGCTATAACTCTGCACAACTTATATGAGTCTAATAGCTATTCTCCTAGATCTCACATTGTTGCCCTGTTAACATTTATTAACAATACTACTTTATACATTTTCTTTTCTTACTCATTTTGCTTTTCCTGGCCCTAATATTTTCCTTCAAAGTGAACTTAGCCAGCAACAAGAAAATAGATTAAGAAGAACAAAGTGTCAAAGAGAAGACATAACACTTATGCATGAACAACAATTAATTAATCCGCAACACTAGACAAAGAAGCTAAGGAACTGATTAAACCTGTGAAGATAACAAGATGACCAGACAGCAAAAAAAACTACAAAACAAACCAATAATCAGGAAACCATGGCCGAATCCAATGAACAAACTAAAAACCAGTAAGAAGAGCAGAACATCAGACAAGTAATTAAGCTCTCAAAGCATATATTACAGACCAACTTAATGAAGTAAAGGAAGAAATTAACAATATGAAGAAAATACTTGGAGAGAATTCAGAAGAAATTGCAGCCATCCACAAAAAGATAACAGATATGATGGTGATGAATATCACAGTTCAAGAAATAAAAAGTACACACTCAGCAAATACCAGCACATTAGAAGAGGCAGAGGAGAGAATTGGTGACGTGGAAGACAGTACATCTGAAATCAAACAGATAGTAGAACTGATCAATAAAAAGGTAGACAAAATCCAGCTGGGGCTTAGGGACCTGAATGACAATGCAAAATGCACAAGCATATGTATTATAGGCATCCCAGAAGGAGAAAATAAGGGAAAGGGGACAGAAGTGGTGTTGCAGGAAATAATGGCTGAAAACTTCCTAAATCTACTGAGAGAGATAGGTGTACATGTCCAGAAAGCACAACGCACCCCAAACACCATAAATCCCAACGGGCCTACCCCAAGACATATACTTGTCAAATTATCCAGGGCTCAAGACAAAGAGAAGATTTTAAAAGCAACAAGAGAAAAGAGAACCATCACATACAAGATAGGCTTCATAAGATTAAGTGCTGATTTCTCATCTGAAATCATGGAGGCAAGAAGGCAGTGGTATGATATAGTCAAAGTACTAAAAGAAAAAAATTTCCAACCAAGAATACTCTATCCAGCTAAGCTAGCATTAAAAATGATGGAGAGTTCAAAATATTCACAGATAAACAGAAATTAAAAGAGTAAGCTGATAAGAACCCTGCCCTTCAAGAAATACTAAAGGGAGTTCTGCAGGAAGAAAGAAAAAAACAGGAAAGGCAGAGTTAGAGGAGAGTGTAAGAGCAACAAAAGACAAAAAGAGAAGGAAAAAAACAAAACAAAACAAAATATCACAAACACATGTCCGAAGAAAATATGGCTAGCATCAATAATTCCTTGAAAGGATTAACACTGAATTTCAATGGATTAAACTCACCTGTCAAAAGATTCAGACTGGAAGATTGGTTAAGGAAATATGACCCATTTATATGCTGTCTACAAGAAACACTTCTTAGATCCAGAGATTCATGGAGGTTGAAAGTGAATGGCTGGAAAACAATCTTACAAGAAAACAATAACCAAAAAAAAGACAGGGGTAGCTATATAAATATCAGACAAAATAGACTTTAAATGCAAAACCATTGTGAGAGACAAAGACAGATACTACATATTAGTGAAAGGGACAATCTTTCAAGAAGAATGAACAATCATAAATATTTGTGCTCCTAACAAAGCCGCCTCCAAGTACATGAGGCAAACACTGGAAAAATTAGGTGAAACAATAGATGCCTCGACAACTATAGTGGAAGACGTTAATACACCACTATCAACTTTTGGACAGAACATTTCAAAAGAGAATCAATAAAGAAACAAAAACTTTCAACAGTATATAAGAGGAGCTGGACTTAATAGACATATACAGATCACTACATCCGAATATGGCAGGATATACATTTTTCTCAAGTGCACATGGATCATTCCCCAAGATAGGCCACAAAGAAAGGATCAATAAATTCAGAAAGATCAAAATCATACAAAATAATTTCTTGACCACAGTAGAGTGATGCTGGAAAACTACAAGAGCCAGAAGCCCAGATTTCACACCAAGATAAGGAAATTAAACAGCACATTCTTAGAAAAAGAGTGGGTCAAAGCGGAAATCTCAAAAGAAATTAATAACTACCTTGAATCTAATGATAATGATAACACAACATATCAAAACTTATGGGATGCAGTAAAAGCATTATTGAGAGGGAAATTTATATCCATAAATTCATACATCAAAAAAGAAGAAAGAGCAAAAATTGAAGAATTAACTGCATATTTGGAGGAATTAGTAAAAAAACAACAAAGTAACCCTACAGGAGGAAGAAAGAAATAACAAAGATAAGAGCAGAACTAAATGAAATGGAAAATAAGAAAGCACTTGAAAAGATAAACAAAAGCAAGAGCTGGTTTTTTGAGAAGATCAATAAAATTGACAAACCCTTAGCTAGACTAACAAAGAAAAAAGAGAGAAGATGCAAATACACAAACTAAGAACTGAGAAAGGAGATATCATCACTGACCCCACAGAAATAAAGACTATCATAAGAGGATACTTGGAAAAACTATATTCCAATAAAAATGACAATTCAGAGGAAATGGACAAATTACTAGAATCACATAAGGAGCCTATATTGATGAAAGAAGAAATTGATGATCTCAACAAACAATCACAAGTAAAGTAGTAGAATCAGCCATTAAAAACCTCCCAACTAAGAAGAGCCCTGGGTCAGATGGCTTCACAGGTGAATTCACAAAACATTCTGGAAAGAACTAACACCAATCTTGCTGAAAGTCTTCCAAAAAATCGAAATGGAAGGAACATTGCCTAACTCATTCTTTGATGCAAACAGTACCCTAGTACCAAAGCCTAACAAAGAAAACACAAGAAAGGAAAATTACAGACCAATTTCTCTAATGAACCTAGATGCAAAAATCCTCAACAAAATACTTGCTAACCATATTCAACAATACATTAAACGATTTATACACCTTGACTAAGGGGGTTTCATTCCAGGTATGCAAGGATGGTTCAACATAAGAAAATTAATCAATGTAACACACCATATAAACAGATTGAAGGAAAAAAATCAAATGATTATATCTTTATATGCAGAAAAATCATTTGAGAAAATACAGCACACTTTCTTGATAAAAACACTGCAGAAGATTGGAATACAGGGAAGTTTTCTGAACTTCATAAAGAGTATATATGAAAAACCCACAGCCAACAAGGTTTACAATGGTGAAATCCTAAAATCTTTCCTTCTAAGATCAGGAACAAGACATGGATGCCCATCATCACCTCTAATATTTAACATTGTCTTAGAAGCACTTGCTTGAGCACTGAGGCAAGAACCAGATTAAAAAGACATTCAAATTGGAAAGGAAGAAGTAAAATTTCATTATTTGTAGATGACATGACCCTATACATAGAAAACCCTGAGAAGTCTACAAGAAAGTCTCTAGAACTCATAAATTAGTTTAATAAAGATGCAGGTTATAAGATCAATGTGCAAAAATCAGTATCATTTCTGTACACAATAATGAACAAGCTCAGGAGGAAATCAAGAAACAAATACCATTTAAAATAGTCAATTAAAAAATCAAATACCTGGGAATAAATCTAACTAAAGATGTAAAAAACTTATACAGAGAGAACTACACAACACTGTTCAAGGAAATCAAAGAAGACCTAAATAAATGGAAGAATATTCCCTGTTCATGGATAGGAAGACTAAATATTATTAAGATGTCTATCCTACCAAAACTGATCTACACATTCAGTGCAATCCCACTAAAAATCCAGAATATTCTTCTGTTCATGAACTTCACAACCAAAGCACGAGCAACAAAAGAACAAATAGATAAATGGGACTTCCTTAAAATTAAAGCCTTCTGCACCTCAAAGGAGTTTGTCAAGAAAGTGAAAAGAGAGCCTACACAATGGGAGAAAATATTTGGTAACCATATATCTGATAGGAGACTTATAACCTGCATATATAAAGAACTCCTATATCTTGAAAATAAAAGAACAAACAACCCATTTAAAAAACGGGAAAAAGGTTTAAACAGACACTTCTCCAAAGAAGAAATACAAATGGCTAAAAAGCACATGAAAAAATGCTCCAAATCTCTAGCTATTAGGGAAATGCAAATCAAAACTACGATAAGATATCATTTTACTCCCATAAGATTGGCAGCTATGAAAAAAACAGAAGACTACAAATGCTGGAGAGGATGTGGAGGAATGGGAACACTCATCCACTGCTGGTGGGAATGTAGAATGATCCAGCCAGTCTGGAGAACAGTCTGGGAGTTTCTCAGAAACCTAGCTCTAGATTTGCCATATGACCCAGCAATTCCACTGCTGGGAGTATACCCAGTAAAACTGAAAACAAGGACACAAACCGATATATGCACACCAATGTTCATAGCAGCTTTGTTCACTGTTGCCAAAAGTTGGAATCAACCCAAATCCCCATCAACAGATGAATGGATAAATAAAATGTGGTATATACCTACAATGGAATATTACTCAGCTTTAAGAACAAATACACTACAAACACACGTGATAACATGGATGAATCTTGAGAACCTTATGTTGAGTGAAGCAACCCAGGTATTGAAAGACAAATACTACATGACCTAAATGATATGAAATAAGTAAACCAAGCTGCCTTAGAGAGCTAGAGACTGGATGATAGGCTTAAAGGAAATTGGGGGGAAGAGGAAGGATGTAAGTTGACACCTACATGGGTGAAATCTATGATAAGTTGGAGGTAAGTATTTGTACAAGGAAGGGATAAAATGGGGGCATAGGGTTACCTTTGGGTGGAGCTTTGCAGGCTTGAGGAGGCCTAGTCATGGGAGGATGGGTAACATGGCCCAAGAAATTGGGGGAAGGATGGGGGAACATATGAATTTAGGAGATTGTCAGGTATTTGGTTGAGAGTATAATGCTGAGAAAACTTTTTCAAAAATATAATAATGAAGGTTAACTGTTTAAGATGCTTAATGGGGATAATCTGATGCAGGACAGGCTTCTAGGGAGTGTGTGAGTGCTCATTTTATCATAGTGGGTTATATAATTGGATAGAGACCCATATAATAAGAGTGAAGGTGAACACACACCCTGGGGAGGACTAATGTTCTCAAACAGAGGGAATTGTATCTCTCGAGAGAAATGGGGGCTCCCAATGCATTAGGGCATTCAAGCATGTCAAGCCCTCAATATTGTTGCAATTATCTCTGAACATTGTATCTTTTGTAACATTGTATCTTCATAGTGGATACAATTAAAAACAACTGAGTGACAAGTTCTTAGCCAAGGGAGCTCTATCACAGTCCCTAAAGGAACAGCAACAATCCCCCAAGTGCAATGGTGAAGACCAAAAAAGAAGGAAGGTCCAACAATGAACCCTTGATACTAAATGACTATACTTGTGAGCCTGTGCACCTGAAGTAAGAACAAGGCCTAGAGCTGCAGGGTGCCTAAGAGTTCCCTCCTGAGAGCCTCCATGTTGCTCAAATGTGGCCAGTCTCAAAGCCAAACTCAGCATGTAAATGCATTACCTTACCCCCAGCATGGGACATGACTCCTGGGGTGAGCCTCTCTGGCACTGAGGGAATACTACCAAGTACCAGCTGATGATGTAACTAGAAAATGGCCTTCAATAAAAGGGTTAACTCAGACCAGCAGAATAGCTCAGTCTACATATAATACCAGGAGTTAAAAATGCTTTTTTTGTCTTTATTTGTTTTTTAATGTTACATTAAAAAAATATGAGGTCCCCATATATCCCCCACGCCTCTCACCCCACTCCTCCCCTCATAACAACAACTTCCTCCATCATCATGCTACATTCATTGCATTGGAAATGGAAAGGTCAAATGAGTTTATATGGCTATGAGTCCCCAAAAAGAGCCGGGAGGTTTTCAGGGGGGTTGCTGTTATGCACACCTGAGCAGAGTCCCAGAGACAGATAAAGTAGATACAATATCAGCTATTGGTTCTTCTGAGAGTTACAGAGACCCACAGGTTCTATGGTCATGGCAGATGGAGTTCAGTGCCATGTCAGTTGGCCCTACTTTTGAGTTTGTGTTTCTGTGTGATGGAGCTGGACTCAGATGTGATCTTTGTTCACAAGACTCTCCTGTTACTTTTGCCAGATCTGTAGTTGGCACTGGGGTTTAGTGTATACTCACAGGACCTGAATCTCTGGACTGACCATGTGATAGCCAGGCCCTGAGCCTCAACAGACTTGCAACTCCTACACTCTGGTTTATTGGACTTACCCCACTCAGCTAACATGGAAGTTAAAAGGTCAACCACCACACCAGGGAGCCAAGAATGCCTACAACTGAAAGCAGGAGAATTGCATCCAGCATCCCTGTGGAATCTAAGCCCCCTCTTGATACAGATGTGAAGTGGACACAACCATTCCAGGGTCCACAGGATGGAGGAATAGAGTATAGATTAGAGTTGACTTACTGATATTCTCTTCATGAACTATTGTGATTAGTAATTGAAAAAAATGTGGCATTGGTGTGGAGAAAGTGGTCATGGTGGCTGCTGGGGATAGGGAGTGGAGGAAGAGATGTGATGTGGGGGAATTTCGGGACTTGGAGTTTTCCTGGTTGGTGCTGCGGGGACAGTTACCAGACATTGTATGTCCTCCCATGGCCCAACTGTTGGACTGTTGGAGAGTGTGGGCTATGGTGTGGACCATTGACCATGAGGTGCAGTGGTGCTCAGAGATGTATTCACCAAGTGCAGTGAATGTCTCATGATGATGGGGGAGGTTGTTGTTATGGGGAGCGGAGTAGTGTGAGGAGGGTGCGGGGTATATGGGGACCTCATGTTTTTTTGAATGTAACATTCAAAAAATGAAGAAAGAAAAAAGTGAATTATTTAAAAAAATTTTCTGAATGGGCTTAGAAAGTAACTTATAGAAAAACATAGACCCAGCACACTTAAAAATTAAGGGATACTGAGATATTAATTCAGAGGACTAAAAATGATTATACAAATACCAGTAATCCACCAACATGGATAATTACATGAATTTACTACACCGAGTTTATACATATATTATCAAAGCTGTCCTCAAATCTTAAATCTCAAACACTAAAGCCAGATTCCAGAGAAGACACATACTGTAAGATTCCATTTATATGATGTTCAAGGACAAGTATAACTAATCTACAGTGATAGAATTCAGAACCATGGTGGCTGGTTGTATCAAAGGGCACAAGACAGAACTTTCTGAGGTGACAGATATTCTGTATCATGTTTAGGGTGGTGGTTACAAAGATGTATGCATTTGTCAGAATTCAATAAACTAAATGGGTTAAATGGGTACATTTTATTATATGTAAATTATACCTCAATAAAGTTGATTTTAAAAAATTAAAATGATGAATAGATGAAAGGCAGAATGATAAAAAAAAAAAAGAAGAAAGGACTAAATTTGAAGATCTAACTGCACACCAAAAGGTCCTAGGAAAACAACAGCTAAGTAATCCCAAACCAAGTAAAGGACAGAAATAGTGAAAATCAGAGCAGAAAAAAATAAAATTAAGGACAACAGCAACAACAAAAATTAGAATCAACAATACAAAAATTTGGTTCTTTGAGAAGATCAACAAAATCAACAAATCTTAACTAGAATGACAACAAGAAAAGACATAAATAAATAAAGATTGAAATGAGATGGGGGGCATTACCACTGACCAGGCCAAAATAAGAGAAATCATAAGAGAATACTATAAACAACTGTATACCAAAACAACAGACAGTGTAGAGGAGATGGACAAATTCCTAGAAATACACAAACTACACTGATCATAGAAGAAATAGAAGACCAGTCACAAGTAAAGAGATTGAAATAGTCTTCACAAACCTCCCAAAGATGAAAAGGCCCAGGCCTAGATGGCTTCACAGGTAAATTTTGGAATCATTCAAACATGATCTAATACCAATCTTGCTTAGGTTCTTCCAAAAAAATTGAATAGGAGAGAATGCTACAAACACATTTTATGAAGCCAAAACTATGCTACCACCAAAACCAGATAAAGATACTACAAAAAAGACAATACAGGCCAATATCTCTAATGAAGATAGATGCAAAAATCCTCAAGAGAATACTTGCAAACTGAATTTAAAAATGCATTAAAAGAATTATACACCATTATCAAGGGTTTTCTCCCAGGTATGCAAGGGTGTTTCAACACAAGAAAATCAATTAATGTAATAAACCATATAAATAAATTGAAGAAGAAAAATTACACGATCCTCTTGATTGATGCACAAAAGGCATTTTACAAAATACAGCATCTTTTCTTGATATAAAACAATCCAAAAGTATGAGTAGAAGGAAACTTTCTCAACCTGCTAAAGTGCATGTATGAGAAACAAACAGCAAGTTTTATGTTCAACATTAAAAGACTGAAAGTTTTCCTGCTAAGATCAGGAATAAGACAAAGATGCCTAATGTCACCATTATTACACAATATTGTGCTGGAAGTTAAAGCCAGAGCAAATAGTCTGATAAAGTAATAAAAGTTGCCTAACTAGGAAAGGAAGAAGTAAAATTTCAATATTTGTTGATGATATGATCCTATATTTAGGAAATCTTGAAAAGTCCACAACAACAACAAAAAAACTATAATACACATATTCAGCTAAGTGGTGGTATACAAGATTAATATGCAAAATTCAATAGCATTTCAATACACTAGTTAGCAATCTGGAAAGAAAATCAGAAAAAAGTTCCATACATAATAATGACTAAAAGAATCAAATATTTAGGAATAAACTCAACCAAAGACATTAAGAACCTGTATTCCAAAAACTATAAAACATAAGTAAAAGGAACCACATAAGTCCTTTATTAATGGAAGGACATTCTCTATTCATGGACTGGAAGACTAAATTATTATTAAGATGTCAATTTTACCCAAATTTATTTACAGATACAACACAATCCTAATAAAAATTCCAACTAGCTATTTGCAGAAAAGCACAAGTCAATTATTAAACTTATTTGCAAAGGTAATGGGCCCTGAATTGCCAAAAATGTTTAAAAAAGAAGACTGAAGATGGAAGACTCTCATTTCTGGATGCTAAAGCATATTACTTAACTACAGTGGTAAAAAAAAAAAAAAGCATTGTACAGGCAAGAAGATATATTGACCAATGGAATCAAATTGAGAACTCAGAAATAGCTCCTCACAATCTACGTTCAAATGATTTTTGACAAGACTGAATCTCACCCTGGTGATCCAGAACACTATTCAACAAATTGTGCTGGGAGCACTGGATATCCATATCCAAAAGAAAGAAAGAGGAACCTTAACTCACACCTTATACAAAAATTAACTCAAAATTCATCAAGGATCTAAATACAAAAGTGACAATCATAAAACTCCTAGAAGACAATGTAGGAAAATATCTTCAAAATCTTGTGCTATGCAGTAGTATCTTAAACATTGCACCCAAAGTTTGAGCAAAAACAAGAACAAAAAATGGGTAAATGAGACCTCAAAATTAAAAACTTTTGCACCTAAAAAGAATTTGTCAAAAGTGTGAAAAGACAGCCAATTGAATGGAAGAAAATATTTGGAAATCACATATCCAGTAAAGGTTTAATATCCATGATATATAAAGAGATACAACAACTTGGCAATAAAAACACAAATGATGCATCTTAAAAATAGTTTGGGTTGGGGCAAAAATACACCAAATGTAAGATAAGGACTATATTTGGCAGGAATATTCTAATGATGCTCTTTCATAGTTTGTAACAAAGTGTTTCACACCAATTCAAAGTGTGGGTGGAGGCATGATGTATGAGACCCCTGTGTGATGCTATATATGTTTATAAGTTCATAATCTTTACTACTCACTTATTGTTTATGTGTGTTCATGTATGAATGATATACTTCAATAGAAATATATTTTTAAAATGGGCAAAAGACTGAAGCAGACAATTATCCAAAGAAGAAATACAAATGGTAAAAACTAAAACAAAAACATAAAAATGTTCAACACCACTAACAATTAAAGAAATTCATATCAAAACTGCTGTGAGATATCATTTCACACCTATTAGAATGGCCACTATTAAAAAGATGGAAAACTACAATTGTTGGAGAGGCTGTGGAGAGATAGGAACATTTTTTCACTCTTGAAATGTATAATTGTACAACCACTGTGGAGGACTCTTTGGCAGTTCCTAAGGGAATTGAATATAGACTTGCCATGTGATCTGGAAATACAACTACTATATATGTACCCAGAAGAATGAAAGCGGTGACAGAAACAAATGCCTGCACATCAATGTTCATAGTGTCATTATTCACAGTTACCAAAAGATGGAAACAACCCAGGTGTCCATCAACTGTCAAATGGATAAACAAATTATGGTGTGTACATGTGATGTAATATTATGCAGTTGTAAGAACAAATGAAGTTGTGAAGCATATGACAATATGGATATACCTGGAGAATATTTTCTTGAGCTAAACAAGTCAGACACAAATGGGCATTTACTGTATGATTGTGTTATTATGAACTAAATATATTGTGTAAACTCATGGATTTAATAATTAGAATAAAGTTCAACAGAAAATAGAAGGAGAGTAGAGAATGCAGTTTTAATCTGTGCAGAATTGGTAAAAAAGTTGTTTGTAAATGTTTGCAAATGAATGGAAATGGTGAGTGTACATCATGGTTTTATTGACTAGCAGAGCTATTGTATGGGTATATGATTTTGGTTGAAAGGGAAAGTCTAAGGACATGTGTGATTGTTAGGCTAATACATCAAATTGGCCAGGAAATTGTGCCCAGTCTGGTCAAGCAAATATTGGGCTAATTGTAATACAAGGACATTTATGGACTTTAGTCACCAGTGAATTTACTGCATAGATAGCTGATTACATCAACATCAATCAGGGAGATTGCCATCAGCAATGAGTGATGTTTTATCAAATCAGTTAAATGCTTTAAAGGGAAGTGATATCAGCATTCAGAGAGAATTTCCCAGCTTGACTTCGGACAGCAAATACCTCCCGGAAACTCATCAGGGATCTTCATTGGACTTTCATCAGAGCTCCTGGTTTACAGCCTGCCTGCAGACCCTGAACTTGTGCATCCCCACAGCAATATGAAAGACTCATAAAATCTCATATGATTGACAGCTATCTCCTGTTGATTTCATTTCCCTAGAGAACCCTGACTAATACGACATGTATATTACTAGAAAGAAAGTTAAACATTTGTAAAACTGAATTGTTATAAGTTCATGTGAAAATGGATATTGGTAATATGACATATATAAGGCTGTTTTTTTACAAAATATTATTACATATACACAAGAGAAATGGAAACAATAGCAGCTATTTATGGTTGGGAAAATCAGAGATAGTGAGGATGGTGAGGTTTCTTTGTTGTTTGCTTATTTTCTCTGTTGTTTTTATTCTTATTCTTATTGGAATGATGAAAATGTTCTAATGGTTGAAATGATGAATGAACAATTATGTGTTTATACAAAACAACATTGATTCTAAACTTTTGATAAATTTATGCTTTATTAATATATATCAGTAAAATTGATTTGTTAAAATTTGTCTAGGTTCCCAAAAGATAAATGTCTCTAAGAAACACAGGATGAAAAATGACTTCGAACCCTAAAATTCCAATACATTTTTGCATAATCATTGTTTTATAATGTTTTCTTAATGACTAGTTTTCCCTGAAATCCATAATTTCAGAATAAGAACAATGAATCTATTTCAGGACTTAACCCACAGCTCCACTCCCAGAAGACAGGAAATGAATAAATACAAATGAAATATCGGCAGCAAGTTCCAATGTGAGGGAAAACACTGCTGATTCTCTGAGTCCAATGTCCCTTTTCTGAGATGAATCTTCTTCTGACCACCATATTTCACAAATTGGGTTGGACTGGCTAGATTGTTAGTTCATTTAGCACATGGTGTTAAAAGTAGTTATTCATTAAATAGCATAGTGATCAAAAGAGCATATTTTGTAATCAGGTAGCCATTAATTCAAACTCCCCAATTTGGCTCTCCCACAAAAAAGGAACATAACATGTAAATACAATGTAACATTTAGTCAATATTACCCTTAGAAAACTTGAATTTTAACAGACTAAAAATAATGTACACCACATGATTGATTTCATGTAAGTTCCTTGAGGGAGTGGCCTGCCTACATAATTAGTGGACTGTTATGTTCAAGGATATTGTGAGGCTCCGTACCCCATACAACACAACCCCATATCCTCTCCAGATCTAATACATCTCTGTTCTTGCTGCTGGAAATATCAGATGCTCCTGGCTCACAACTGTGTCCCTCTCTGAAATATGCACTTAGATGAAGGGACTGATGCACTAGATTATTTGCCCTACTGAGGGTAACACTGCAGCTGCTGAATGGATTTGAAATAATACCTTTTATTGTGCTTTGATTTGGGGAAAAATCTGAGGCTATCACAGCTCCAGCTCATCTCTGCAATTTGAAAGGACTCAGGTGCAACTGCACTCTGGGGCAGCTTAACCCTGCACCCATATCTGCCTGCCTCACTTTCTTACAGGTGCATCTCCTAAGAGCTGTTCTAAAGCACTTTTTGCCTAATTCTCTGTCTCAGAATCTATGGGCAACTAAATATTACGTACATCTAATTCTACAGCCACAGACTGCACCGTCAAATCAGAACATGTTGTTGCCTATACTATTGCCAGGTGATATGAAACAAGGTGATGAAAGGTCAAAACATTGAAACACAGTAGGACCTGACACTATATGAAGACATTTTTATTCCAAATCACACCACATGTTCAAGCACAAAAATTTATACATTTAAATTCTATTTTAATAAATTCATTAATTATGTCAAGAACTGTACTTTGTGCTAGGGAGATTGATTAATCACATATATTGTCATGAAAGTTGTGCAGATGATAAGTCAGGTGGGACTTCATACAAATAGTTACAGTTCATCATCCCCCTCATGAAATTAGGTATAGATATACTAAAGTTATAGGAAATGAATTCAAGGGAAAACATGGAAGATAGATGGAGAAGTTTTGCCATATTATTCAAAATTTCAATCTCTTACAGACATAAAAGAGCAGGGAGGTTTGATTTACCTGACAATACAACTTAGAGACCTCCACATCAGCAACTGTTGGGTTTTCTACCCTCTGAACAGATCCAGTCAATAGCTGATACATAATCCTTATAAAATGGTACAAAATCTCACTAGAGCAATCACATGTAATAAACAAAATTTGTATTCAAAATGCAATTCTAGTGGTTTGCTGCAGCTGAGTCATACTGTTTTCCCAAAACTCATTCCTAAAAGTGTAGGAATTTCACCAGTCAGTCTCATTAAACTTTTGGTAGCTTGAAACCAACCATTATGGAAGAATTTATGCTCTGAAACTAGCTAAAGACTTTCTGTATTTATTTGTTGTCGTAAGAGCATATTTTAAATGTTTACCAACAAAGTCTACCTACCTACCTCTATCAGCAAACACAAACATGATTTTATGAATATTGTGCATACTTTCCTAAGTAAATATTGTGCTTTGGGTCTTTCAGCATTCATCCTGACACATTTATCCCTTCCTTGTTTTTCAGAGTTTATTTTTACTCAAGGCCATACAGCTAGATATGGTCATTTGCCTCAATTTTTACTACATTAATATTGTACTTTTATTTATCCTGCAGGTGACCACCTTTTATTGCCATAATGTAGGAATATATTTTTATCCATCCTTGGTCTGTTAACTGTGGTACAGGTATTTTCTCCTATTCTTTCTATTCTTTTGAATTTATTTAGGGTGCTTCACAAAAATATTTTAATTTTTATGTGTCAAGTCTTTCAAATTTACTATAAATTTCAAATTTGTTTTACTTTCATTATCTGTTTCTTACATTTTTACTCAAATGTTGCATTATTTTTCATTTGTTGGAGATTTTCCACGTAGTCAGGCAAAGACTAGATAATATTTAAGTATATTTAGAAAAATATTACCTAATTATAACTTTAATATAAAGCTGCAGTGATCAGAACAGTGTGTCTTTGACATAAATATATACACATGAATAGATGGAACAGAATAGATACCAGAAACAGACACCCACATAGATGGTCAATTAAATCTTGGCAAAGATGTCAAGGTAATTCAGTGGATAAAGGAATCTTTTCAACAAAATATTTTGGTAAAATTGGTAACCTATATTAAGAAAAGAAAAAAGGAGATCCTTTATACTTACCTTCTAACATTTACAAGAATCAAAAGAAAAAGATTGTATGCTAGGGAACTGGCTGTGACTCAATGAGTTGGACTCCCATCTACCATATGGGAAGCCCTGGGTTTTTGTCCTGGGGCCTCCTTGTGAAGGCAGGCCCACCCATATTCTGTGGAGTACCACCAGCCCACAAGCACCACAGAGAGTCAACTCAGCAAGGTGATGCAACATATAAGGGAGACAAACAAAAGCATAGAACAGTGTGCAGTGAATGGACACAGAGAACAAACAGCAAGCAAGCTGTGGGGGGGTGGTGGAATAAATAAAAATAAATATGGACACAGGAGAATGCACAGTGAATGGACACAGAGAGCAGACAGCAGGCAGAAAAAACACAAGGGGGAATAAAAAAGATTATAGGCTAAATTTAAATACTAAATTTATAGACATTCTATTAGAAATCATAAGGGAAAATCTTTGAGTATTTTTTTAGGCAAAGATTTCTTAAATAGATGTAAAATTATAAAGCAGAAAAGAAAAAATATGATAAAATGAGTTTAGTAAAAAACAAAATTTGTCCTCTTCAAATGATTCTATTAAAACAATAAAACAAAAAAAACACATATCACCGATTGGGATAAATGATTTGCAAAACACATATCATATTTAAATACTTATATCCAGAATATATAAAGAACACTTTCAATGAAACAATAGTAAGATAACCAGACAATTAAAAATGGCATAAAAGCTAAACAGATACTTCATCAAAGAAGAGACATGGGTGACAAATATATCATGAAAATACGTTTAAAATCATTCAGCATTAGGAAATTTCAAATTAGAAACATAGAATTCATACCCCATATTTCCCAATGGGTAAAATTAAAATAAAACAGAATTCCCAAGAGTTGGAGAAGATGAGAGCAACTGAATATCTTACATAATTGTTGATAACAAAGCAAAATGGTTAACACACACCATAGAACATACAATCACATTCTTAGGGAAAAAATGGAAAACATATATTGCACACTAACATTTATAACAAATTTATTCATTTTAAACAATATTTGGAAAGTAATCAAATGCCTATTAAAGTGAGAGGATTAATGAATTTCAGTATATACATGCAATGTAATATTACTCAGCATATGAAAGAATTAACTATCAATTTTTAGAACATGGGACTAATTTCAAAAACATGCTAATTGAAAGAACAAAGTCCCCAAAGATGACATATTATACTATTCTATTTATATGCTATTCAGGAAACAACAAATCTGCAGAATCAGTTATCAGATTAAGGCCTGAAATTTGAGCAGAGAAATTTTGTGTTGGGGTAATTTACATACTGGAAATATTACACACATTGATTGTGTTGTTTGTTTTGGTGGTGCTGAATACATATTTCAAAATTTGCAGAACTGTACAGAAAAAAAAGAATGAATCTTATTATATATAAACTATATTTAAATGAATCTGACTTGAAAAACAAAGTTTTCCCAGAAGTTGGGGGCAGACTGCCTGGGACTAGCTACAGTGATCACTGGTCCTTGGCTTTTCAGTCATGAGACAATGTATTGGACAGCATCTTTGTCTGCCAGGTTCCAGAGACTTTCAGCTTCTGAATACTTCCTGGGCATCTTACGCTCTGGTTTCCATTCTCCTTATAAAGGATTCTGCTTTTAAAAATACTTCAATAATATGGATTAATGCTCAGTCAGATTCATTTTGGCCACAACTTAACAGAAGTAATATCTTGAAGAGTTCTTACTTACCATGGGTCTACACCCACCAGAATGTGGACTAAAACCAAGAACATGTCTAAACTGTTATAAAATTCAGTCCTCCAGAGTCTACCTCCTGGGTCCCAAAAAGACATGTTCTTCATATATGCAAAATACTTTTTATCACAACACCCCCAAGGTTATAATCTATTTTAGTGATCACATCAAGTACAAAGTCTCATCAAAATTGGTTATGGGTGTGGTCTATCCAGGAAATTTGTAAAAACTAGAAAACAAGTTATGTGCTTCAATTTTACAATGGATGGACAAGTGTAGAAAGACATTCCTATTTCAGAAGGGAGAAATTTGAAGGAAAAGAGGAGTCATCGTTCCCAAACAAGTCTGTAACCCAGCAGAGCAAATTTCAAGGTCTGAGGGTCATTTGTGGATCTCTGTTTTATCCTCTAGTCCTGAAAGAACAGCAGACTGACTCCTCCCAAGAACTTGTTCGGTGTTCTTTCACAGCCATCACTGTCTCAGAGCACTGGTGTGGCAGAACTATCCCTGACAAAGGGGCTTAAAACCTGCACTCTTGTTACGGCAACTAAGTTCTGACCCTTAGCTCCTGCCAACCCAGTATCCATCCAATCATCCCCATTGTGTTTAAGGTTCCAAGTTCAGTGGCAGCAGTTTCCATAGTAATATCTGACCAGAAGAGAAGAGCAATCACTGAATTCTTCAGGGATAATGGATCTTCTCTCATGAGTTTGTTTCTCATAGTCCTGGTGAAAGATATGTCATCTGAACATTCCTCAGGTGGGGGAGATTTTTTGTGCTTAATTCACTCTAACATTCCAATATCTCTAAGCCTATGGATTTTATACAAGGCATTTCTGGTGTTTCAGTGTCAGATAATGTAGACCATCTTTTGGAACATGCTTCAGACAAACACATGACAAAATTACCTGATCCCTTTCTAACACTACAAGCTCCATTGAACATTGAATCCAGGGTCTCAGGATTGTGGATTTATATTAATAACTTTACGCTGATCCAGCTTTATATTTCTTCCACCCTTATCTAATGCCCTTCATATCCATTTCTACACAAATTCTCCTGTTTTATATCTATACAAATTGGAAAAATGCAGTTCTTTTGGAGTGTAGCATACTTCTTCATTGGACACTTTATAATTCACCTTTTGGGTTGTAGGAATCAGTCTAGTTATAGACCTGGAATAAGAAAGAGGGGTGGTGTGAATGGGTCTTCGGTATGTCTTGCAAGTCAGCTACTTTAGGATATTCCTCTACAGCTACATCTGTTGGAACAGGTTAAACTCTTCAATCAGAGGTATGAAGGCTGTCCCTTCAAGTGAAGTAGTTACAGTTTAATCAGCCACAGCAGCCTCCTCTTCAGGTCAAGGCTGGATCACTGATTCCTCAAGACAGACCATAACAGATTTATCTGACAAGGAAGACTCAGCAGAATCCAAGGGTTCAATTTTCCCATCAGTATCATCAACCCATATATCCCTATTCTAATTCTCAGTGTCCCATTCCTATCCAAACAATGCTCCCAATTTATCTGCAGTCAACCTGCAGGGTTGGGAATTCAATATATTCTATAATTCATCCACTTATACAATGAAACTATGTTTCTGGTTTTCAGAAATCTTAAGACTGCAGCTACAATAAATAAAAGCTTCTTTCCACACACATAGAAACTTTCATGTCCTTCATGTGGCACTTAAGCTGAGAATTTGAACCCTGAAATTATCCCTTTATTAACAACTGTGATCAGCATATTTAGGAACAATCAGCCAACATTATTCTTTTCAACTCCCCAGTTTCTGCTAATGTATCAAATATATTGTCATCCAAAGCCATACCCCATATACACAATTGAGTAGCAATATCCAATGATGATATTTTACATATCTCTTTTGAAAATTCATCCTATTGACTATAAGTTCCATATTGATCATTACAGATAGAATTGCTACTGGCTTTTCATCTAATCAAATTAGAGAACCAATTCCAAAAGCCTCTGAAATAAGTCACAAAACTTTTCCTTAAAATTCTGTTATTCAAGAACAACTCTTGGTACCAAAATCTGTATTATTCTGAGAAACATAATCCACAGGATATATACAATATTTATATGTAAATATTATTATAGTATTTATTATAGGAATAGGCACACAAGACCATGGGGATTGGCAAGTCTGAATCTGTAGGCAGGCCTCAAATTGGAAACTCCAGTGAAAGTCTTGATGAATTTGCCTTGAGAAACTGGTTGTCTGAAGTAGTAATAAAAATCCATTCTGATTGCTGAAACCAACAGTTCTATCTGAAAGGCCTTCAACTGATTGGATGAGACTCTTCTCATTGCTGAAAACAATCTCCTTTGTTACTTTAAATTATAATCAGCTATAGATGCTGTATTAGTCAGAGTTCTCTAGGGAAAACAGAATCAACAGGAGATATCTGTCAATAGTAAGAGATTTTACAAGAGACTCACATGACCATATGGACACACAAGACCAGTTTCCATAGGCAGGCTGCACACCAGGGGCTCCAATGAAAGTCCAATGAAAGTCCTTGATGAGTTTCTGGGAGACGTTGGCTGTCCAAAGATGAGCTGGGATATTCTCTCTTAATGCTAAAATCATTTCCCCTTTTAAGGCATTCAAATGATAGGATAAAGTGTCACTCATTGCTGATGGCAATCTTCCTGATTGATGTAAATATGATCAGCTATCTATGCAGTAAAGTCACTGGGGACTAACACCCATAAATATTGTATTATAATTAGTCAGTGCTTGCTTGACCAAACAACTGGGCACAATTACCTGACCAAAAGCCATCTTGTTGTCTGACCATAAAGAAAGGGGAAGGCCAAATCTGGGAATCATTTCTATTAACAGGATGTTATCTACAACATCTGTTCTCTCTGATATAACAGAACACTTTGACCCACTTGGAGAAGGTGTCTTTGAAGACTAGAAAGTACTTCTTTTTACTGATGGCATGTGGGTGAAGTCTAATTGCCAAATTTGTCCTTGCTTAGAACCTCTAAGTTGGTGGGTTTTAAAAGGAAGGGATGTAAGATTTCCATGGATATTACTTTGTTGACAAAAAGAACAGTTTTTTGTCATCACTTTTAGGTGTTTTGAGTGTTCAGGATTGTATAGAAAATTAGATAGAAGTTGTGAGAGTGTTTTGTGTCCTATGTGGTACTGGTTGTGCAGGGAGGTGAACATGTCTTTTTAGTTCCAGTAAAAGGATTTTTATGCCTTTCAGGGATCATCCCTCAATTTATTTTGCTCCCATAAGGGCAAATTTTTAAGTTTTTTTCAGGAGTATAAGGGGGTCAGGATACAGAAGTGCTAAGAGAATGGATGTAACAGTGGGGTTTGAACGTGGGTATGGTGGGGTGGCCTGAGCTTTGGTTTCAGTGTCAGCTTTGTTATTGCCAGGAGATATAGGGGAATTAGATTTTTGGTGCCATTTACAGTGAATTATAGCAGCTTGGGTTGGAAGTGATACTGCATTGAGTAATTGTAGGATAACTTTTTTTTTTTTTTTTTTGATGATGGAGGATTCACTAGAAGTCAACAATGCTCTCTTCCACCAGATGGGGCTATGTGAGTGTATCATATGATATGCATATTTGGAGTCAGTGTAAATGTTTAGGGCTTGTCCCTTGCCTCTGAGCAATGCTCTGATTAGGACTAGGCGCTCAGCTTGTTGTGAGATTGTGCCAGGGGAATGGGATCTGACTCAATGGTCTCAGTTAAGGAAACAACAGCATATCTGACTTGGGTGGTATTGTTAAGTTCCGTAGGACTGCCATCAATAAGCCATATTTGGACATGGGGAGTATATGGGGACCTCATACTTTTTTAATGTAATAATAAAAAATAAATAAAGACAAAAAATAAAAAAATATTTAGTTCATATTAGTGAGACCATAAAAAAAAAAGGTCATATTTGGGTAGGATTAGGAAGAAAGGTATCTGAAATATTTGGAAGCAGTTGGTAAGGAGGTCAAGTACTTCACCACAATCATGGATGTAACCTGTGTCAGGTGTTTCCAGGGATGGGTTGGGTCTGATTGGGAGAAAGGTGACAGGATTGAGAGGCAGGCAGCAGTGTAAGAAGACACTGGAATTTTGTAGAAGGGTTCCATGCAGGAGCCAAAAATGAATAGAGGAAATAGACACAGTAGCATTGTGAGTTAAAAGAGGAAATAAAGAATATGAGGAAAAAACATTGAGGTGATTTATTGGAGGTAGTGTAAAACTTTCTTGGACTAGAAGGGAGGCAGCAGTGAGGACTTTGAGGAAGGTAGGCCAGCCAAGGGTTACAGGATCTGTTTGGAGAAATAGACAATGCCTTGATTATTGGGGCCAAATGGTTGCATTAAGATTCCTAGAGCATATCCATGTCAGGTATCAACATAGAAAGAGAAGAACTTAGTGGGATTAGAAAGGGCTGAAGCAGGTGCAGTCAATAAGCCTTCTTTAAGTTTACAGAAGGGGAGTCTGAGTGATAGAGGGTGATCGAGTGGTTCTTGTGGATTGCCAGAAGTGGCTTGGTAGAGCAGTTTAGATATAAGCCCAAATTTTGGCATCCAGAGATGGAAAAAGTTGATTAGCCCTAGGAAAGAAAGGAGGTCCAACTTGGTTTGTCGTATAGGATAGTTTCTGATGAGTCAGATTCAGTCTGAAGTTAGATGTTTATGTGAGGGGGAGAAAGGGAGATCTAGAGAGGTTACTTCAGATTTGAAGAATTGTTCTTTGCTTGGGGAAACATGATATCCTTTATCTCCAAGAAACTTAAGCAGGGTAATTGTGTGAGTTAGGGAAGTTTGTAAAGAGGGGCTACAAAGGAGTAAGTTGTCAACGTATTGCTGGAAGTAAGTTCAAGGGTAGAAAGATCTCAGTGTAGAACCTGTCCAAAGATGTGTGGACTATCCCTAAAGCCCTGGGTAAGGACTGTCCATCTTAAATGTTGGGGGTTAGGGGATCTTCAGGGTCTTTCATGTGAAAGCAAAGTTGTCTTGGGAAGTTTCATTAAGGGAATAGTAAAATAAGGCATCTTTGAGATCAAGTATGGTAAAATGTGCTGTTTTCACGGGTATATGGGACAAAAGACTGTACAGATTAGGAGTTAAGGAATAATAGGTTGTGGCTTCATTAATGGTTCTAAGGTCTTACACAAAATGATAGCTTCTGTTTTTGTGTGTTTGTTTTTTCACTATCAGTGTGGGGTATTAAAGGGTGAAATGGTTGGGCACAGAAGAGCACCACAGAGTTTGTCAATAGTGGGTTTTAGGCCTTGTCAGGCACCGATGGACCAGGGAAACAGAAGAATATTCATGAAAGAAGAGGGTTTTCTTAAGACTATTATAAAAGGGAGATGGTGTGTTGTGCCAGAGGAGAACTAGTATCCCAGATCTGGGGACCTATTTCTGCCTGCAATATGGGGGAAATATCAGTGGGAATTGAGAAGTGGATGGGTCAGGTGGACAAGAGGAGAAGGAAGTTGGTTTGAGAAGACAGGAGAATGAAGGAAATGGAGACGTAGTGTTTGGACCACATGTCACAACCTAGGAGATGGAGAGGTAAGTATGGATTATAAGGAATTGGTGGGATAATGTGAGATTTTCTATTGAGCATGTGATTTGTTTGATAATGAAAGGGAAAGAGGGTATGTTGTCAACTCCCACAAGAGATCAAGGAAATGGATAAAGGTCCTGAATATTTGAGGAGAACTGAATATGTGGCCCCTGTATCAATTAAAAAGATCAACTTACCTCCAACCTTAATGATAACCATCAGTTCAGTCTTACTGATGGAGATGTGGGGCTGTCTCAAACCAGGGATCTGTCAGTCATCATTTTTCAATCCAGGGAGGTCTGAAAAGGAGAATCCTTGTTCTGTGTCTGCAGGGTGTGTGGAGGAAGTATCCTGGAAACAAGGTTTTCAGGACAGTCTGACTTCCAATGATTCTTATGACAACACACCAGGTAAGGTCACAGTGAGGGCCTAGGATAAGGGCAGGAACATGCCTAATGCCCATCCTTTCCACATTTGAAACAGGGTGCAGGGGGTAGCTGAAAGGAAGAAGAGGAATTAGATTTCTGAGAATTGAATCTGAGGACAACAGCTAGGAGCGAGGCTTTGGCCTGGTCCCATTAGTGTTTTTCTAATTTGGCTTCCTATTTTCTATTGTTAAAGTCCTTAAAAGCCACTTTAATCAGATCTTTATGAGGGATTGGAGGAACACCCTCTAGTTCTTTGTAACTTCTTTCTGATATTGGGATAAAATTGTGTGATGAAGTGGGTATGTAGGTAGTTGAGCAGAATCTAATTCAGGATCTAAGTTAGTGTATTTGAGGAGGGACTTGGTCAATCTATTCATGAAGTTGGCTGGATTTTCATCAGGTTTCTGTGAAAATTATTTAATTATATATATATGCCTTTTTCATGACCTCTATTATACAGTTGAAAAGTGGGCCATGTGAGGAAGGTCAGGGGAACCTGGTTGGTAATTCCAGGATGGGCTAGTGGTTGAAACTGTGATGGGGGCCTTCCAGGTCTCTATTGGGAACTTGGGTATGCATGGAATCTGCAAAGGCAGTAGCAGCAGCCCAAATATATACTTTTTTCTTCTGGAGTATATGAGAAGGTAATAATAATAATGTATGTGTTGTGATAGATAAGGTCATAGGAGTGGGTGAGATGTTGTAATTCTTTAATGTATGTGGCAGGGTTCTCAGAGAATGACCTTAGTCAGTCTTCTATTTGACCTAAATCTGAAAGTGAAACAGGAATGTGTACTTTATTCCTTCAGTTCCTGCTAGTTCTTGGAGTGGTAAAAGGGGAGCTGGTGTTTGTGTACAGTTAAGAGGTGACCTTTTTTGTCAGAGGTGGTGGGCAGTGATGAAGGGAGAGGATGTAGTTCTTGTGAGCAGATATGGGGAGAGGAGAGTGTTGAGGGGAAATGTGGTGGTGATGAGGAGGGAGAAGGTGAGGATGGAGATGATGTTGAAGGTATTTATGGAAGAGGTGCAGAGGGAGCTTGATCCAGTGGATCAAAGTCGAGATTTTGAAGGAGTTTAGTGGGAGGGAGGAAGAGGAAGGTTTTTGAAGGGTTTTTGATGCAAAAGAAGAATTTGGAAAGAAGAGCATTGCACAGGGGAGAGTGATTATGTATATAAAAGAAAGCCTAATGTATGGAATCTCAGATCACTTGCTATTGTGCTGCATAAGGTTCTCTAAGTCTCGGAGAAAATGGAAGTTGAATGTACCATTTACAGCCATCGATTTTCATTGTCCAAATTGTATTTCAGCCACAGAGAGGTCAAATAGAAAATGAGCTTTTTTCACTCCTTGGGTACATGACTGGTGTGAATAATAACTTTCCATACCAAGGCTCTCATGAGCTTTCCTCATTCATAATACCTTCTGTGTTCTGTCACACATTTTTGAAGGGAGAATTAATGTTGTTGACATGACTCCAATAGGAGAGGACAATGGGAAGATGTGTTTGGTATCTTATGGAAACTTCCTTATACATCTTTTGCAATGTCTGTTTTAAATTTGAATCTTTTCTCTCTAATAAATCGTAACAGTGATCATACTGATTTTCTGAATTCTATGAGTCCTAGTAAATCATTGAAAATTAGAGTGATCTTGGAGACCCGCAACACCCATTAACATTAGACATGGGATTATCTAGATGACCTTGTCTCACTGAAACAGGATGAAAGCATGGTTTTAGAACAGGAGGGATAAGAGGGTGGGGTTTGCAAACATTTGATTCCTGGATAGCTACCAAATAACTCATGGTATAAAGGAGCAGCTGTGTTGAGATCTGTTATTAGAGGTCAAAGTTACCTCAAAGCTTAGAAATAGCACATCCAAATTAAGAAATCTTGATACATAAAGAAGAAAAAACATAATATAAACAAGTTAGATATATGATTTCTTGGTTAATAATCATTGTAATAGTTGAAATAAAAGGAAATATTGGTGTTGACCCTTCAGTAGACTGAGCTTAAACTTTGGCTTGTTTTGGCTATTGCCAATAACCTCAGGGCCATTACCAAAATGGTAAAGCATATGGGAAACAGACTATACATGTATGAGCTCTGTTCTCCAAAAAGATTGCCCAGGTGGGAGGAAGGCAAAACCAAAATTCCACTGAAGCCTGGGGCTATAGTGTTAATATGTTTTAGTATCATCAGCTTGTGAAGAAATTTTGCTACAGTGAATTATAAGTGGCATTCTTAGTAACAGTACTCCTACTTTTGAATGTTTTAAAATGGGAGAACGTTTTTTATTCAATGCAACAGACAACTAAAAACTGAACAAATATGGCTATGCAGGATGCACACATCTAAGAAATACTTAGAGAGACAGCCTGTTAGAATAGATAAAAATAAAACTCCATGAAGTTTGGTTACTCTTAGAAGGGGCGACGTCTTTTTCCATCTCAAAATGTCAAGTTGCAGTCCCTGGATGAAGAGACTGATATATTTCATATGCAGGCCATGTTGGACTGGTTTTATGATCACCTGTATATTCATCCACAGAATATGCCCCTTTCTTAACTCATAATAAATATTGTGATTTAAGGAGTTTCTTCTCTAATGTTCCTCTCATAATATTATTGATACCAAATTGAGCTATGGTCTGAGAGATTTGATCAGATTATTTTGTCTAAGTTTCCCCTTATGAGACTTAGAGTTGTTAAGAAAATTTTCATGATTCACAAGAAAATGGGGAAAGACAAAGTGAAAATTCAAGCAACCCCAACCAAGGTGGAAATATTTATTAAGAAATGTGACAGATAAAATAAATATTGAAGGGGTTGAAAATAGAGATTGATGCAGCATTATCAGAGGTTGGGTGGTAGGTAGAGGATTGTAAAGGCCCAGAAAAATCACGTTCTTAGCGCTAATCCATTACTGTGGGAGTGAACCTATTTTAGGTGAGGCCTTTTGATTAGGTGTTGGAAACTGAGGCACAGTGGCCTCTAAAGGAGAGATGTGCTGTCTCCATGCTGGTGCTGTCTCCATGACTACACTTGCAACCTAAGGAATGTGGTGATTGGGAGTTCCTGGCAAATGGGATGAGACTGTTAAAGGCTGAAAGAAAAGATGAGCACATACCTTTTGTAATGTATAGAACACTTAGACTTTGTACCTTGAGATAAGATTTTTTAAAATTCCTTAGACTATAGGTAATGCTGATAGTTGATACGTGTTGCTCCTTAATGTCACATAGGCCAGTGTTTGTGTGTATAGGCACATAGGCTACCTATACCTGCTTCTTTGCATGTACACTGGGGTATATAAGACCCCCTTGTAATCAATAAAGTTGTCTGATGAACTTGAGGCTTCAATGCTCTCAGATCCCCTGATCCCAATCTCTCTTTGTCTTTCATTCCTGATACACTTCGGGCCCGCGACTCTGACAATTAGGTTAATTCAGTAGGGCATGACCAACAGGAGGTCTTAATGCTCTTACTGGAATCCATTGTAAACAGGATAAATATGGAGAGAGTTACAGAGTGAGAGCCACAAAAGCTAAGAGGAAGCAAGAAATAGAAAGCAATGAAAGATGAAGAGTAGGAAGAGACTATCAGATGCCACCATGTCCTTTGCCATATGGGAGTGGTATCCAGGATTGCCATCAACTGGTGTTCAGGGAGAAAGCATCATGTAATGATGCTTCAATCTGGACACT
Source organism: Dasypus novemcinctus (assembly GCF_030445035.2). Taxonomy (NCBI): domain Eukaryota; kingdom Metazoa; phylum Chordata; class Mammalia; order Cingulata; family Dasypodidae; genus Dasypus; species Dasypus novemcinctus. The sequence goes on along the minus strand of NC_080702.1, from coordinate 18,239,609 downwards.
TTCACAACCTCAGAAATATAAGCTTGCAAATTAATGAATACCAATGTAAAAGTCAAACCATTTCTGGTCTATAGCATGTGGGGAGCCTAGAAAACTAAAACAGGTGGACTGGGCAAAGTGACATTGAAGGACCATAAAAAAACCCACTCTGGAGAAATTTAAAAGCCAGAAGGGAATAAAATGACAAGACATCTGGTCTTGAATCCTGGAGATAACAATCTGATAAAATTAATCAGGTTGAAGATTCATGGAGAAACTAGGGTCTTCTGGCTAGAAACCTTGACTGGGGATTTAAAACCAGATTCATGTTTTTTTTGCATAAAATGGCCAGAAAGTGTATGGATATTAATCTGGGATGCTTTAACATGAGAGACTGATACAGTGTGATTCTAAAACCCTTTGGTGAATTCCTAATGGAGATACAGATAGATTGGATAGATAAGGGGATGGGATGGTTGGTGCTATTATGATGAATGTTTGCATGAAAATTTGAACAGTTGAACAGACTTTATATGAAGTGGTTTCATCTCTTTTATCTGATTGCATTATTGGGATGGATATTATACATGACTATGGAACACTTTTCCTACCTAGGATTGTAAAACAAAAAAGACACATAATTTTGCCCTCCTGTCATTGTTAATTTCATATGATAGATTAGAAAATATAGAATATCTTAGGTCCAGGCAGGTTTTTAATTTGAAGTATTGTAATACACCTGGCAGAAAACAGGATATTACCATTTTAATTAATGATATGTTAGATTTCAAATTTTGGTACTGACAAATTCTCCCAGAACTTAATTGTGGTGGCCCTTGAAAAAAGCAAAAGACTCATGAAGTCTAAGAATAGCCTAATGAGGCTTTAAAAATGTAGCATCTTCTCTAGCATTAGCACAATCTGATATGTGTTCAACCCAGCAAAAATACAGAAGACTGAAGGAGAATGGTACTCAGTAATTTATCTTGCAAATGCTTTTCTTTATCTCTAGGTAAATAGTCAATCTCAACCTTTCCCAATTTATATTTATTGCATTGCCACAGGTTTATTTAATTCACCAGATTGTTATAATTTGATTAGAATTAGAAAGGATTTGTACTTGATGAAGTTCCTTAATTTAATAATATTATAATATAATATAATACAGTGTAGTATAATATGAATATGATGTATATGATATGATATATTATTATATTATATTATAATGCAATATAATATAATAATAATATCTGCATTTGGTAAGTAGTTTGAATTTAAAAAATATGTTCTTAAATCTAATCCATTCCTGTGGGTGTTAAACAATTGTTTGTTGTGTTTTGATGAGGTTGCTTCAGTTAAAGTGTGCCGCACCTCATACAGGATTATTCTTAATCCTATCACTAGAATCCTTAATAAATGAAATGAATGCAGAGAGAAAGTCACAAAAGAAGAAGATGAAATCAATGAAACGCAGAGGAGAAGGAGAGACTAGCAGATGCTGTCATGTGCCTTGCCCTGTGTTGGAGGACTCAGGAATCATCCACAGTCAATCTTTGGGGTGGGGGGAAAAACATCACCTTGATGATGACTTGATTAGTACACACCTGTTCTGAGAACCTTTAATTACAAATTATACTTTTATCTCCTTGTCCACAACTGAGAAAGGATTGCCTTAGGTTTCCATTTGCAAAATCATGGAGATTACCACAGTCCTCTAGGATATTATAGACAGCAATTAGGTAGCCAAGGAATTACTGATGCCCACCAGCAAGAGGTCCAGTAGTAGCACTTGTAGAGTCAGTTGAAGAATTAATTATGGTATCTCCCTTAAATATTTATGTCCCTCATTCTGTTGAAGCCCTTTTAGCAATACGCTAACTTCTTACAAAATCCTCTTACTTTTTCTTCTCAGTGTCTGCTTTGTTCTTTGCCACAACCTTAATCCTGCTACTTTACTTTTCAATCTTTCTTAAAAAATTCCTCAGGATCACATAGCTTTAATGGACAAATTGTTAACATTGGATAGATTTACAAGAATCACCATTGATAATGTATATGTCTAGTAGACAGATGGTTCCTATTTTAAAGCTAACTCAGAAATCTGTCATTTTGGTCCTGCTAATACCACTATCCATAAAATATTAGAAGCAAATTCCTTACTTCATGCCAAGATATCCCAGTAAGCTGAACTTTTTGTGCTCAAAAAACCTGTATATGTGTAGAAGGAAAAATGCCATATATATATATACTGACAGCTGGTGTGCCTTTGGGGTTTTTCATGATTTGAGGATATTATGGAAACAGCTTTTACACTCCAATGGGGGGAAAACAGCCTTTATGTTACACAGTTGCTAGATGCTATACTGCTATAAAAGGCTTTGGCTATAATTTAAATTTCTGGCAAATCTCAATAAACTATCAAGGAAACACTGGCAACCATATGGCAGTTATATCTACATAAACTGCAGCTACACATTCTAATCATATTCCTCTTTCTGTAATGATTTTCAAACCAAATAACTCTATTAAAACATAAAGAAATTACTCTTTGAGGTTCAAACAAATGAACCTCTTCATAAGGTAAAAAATGCAAAAATGTCAACTGCATTTATAAGACTAGAATGAAGTTAAGTTTTATCCATAATGTTAACCCACTCCTCTCTTCTTACCTTCAGGAAAAGGTTTTGGAAATTATTCATAATATGACTCACTGGAATCCTGATAAAATGTAAGTATAGGAAAACAATATTTAAATATAGGAAAGCATCCCCTTGAATTTTTATGATGATATATTGCATTTGTTCAATTAGTCCCAAATATAATCCAAGGAAAAAAACTTTTCCATTGCTCTCAAGGGCATGCCCTTTACCAGCTGCATATTTAGAAATTTGTCTATTTGACATCATTCAATTAACCTGTTCCAAAGGCTATCAATATGTTTTAATAATAAATGTGTAAGTTCTCCATTGGTTTGAAACCTTTCTTATAGAAAAGCTACTGTTGCAACTGTTGTAAATATACTATTAGATAAAACAATACCAAATTTCAGAATATCCTCAGAACTTATCAATGATTGAGGAACCCACTTTTCAGAACAAATTATGAAAACAATATGCAAAAGGTGGCCTAATTGGTAACATTTTCATTGTGCCTATCACACCAAACTTTGGACTTACTAGAAAGAATAAATGATTAATTCAAACTCAACTAGTTAAATTCATCAAATCCATTAATCCACTATGGCCAAAAGGCTTACCTATGTTCTTATTAAATCTAAGGTCTCCTTCTTTTGGAAAACATAAGTCCCCCCCATTTGAAATTATAACAAGGATGCCTATGAAAATACTGAAATACATGGAATCTGCTTCATGAAAGGAAATATGCAAACCTATTTTCAGGAGATTAAAACCTTGTTAGAAGAATCCTTTCACAGTGCTCTCTCAGAAAACAAAGATATTCCTAACTACAAGCTTCAAACTGGAAAATTGTTGCCTTGTAGATGACAACCCTATAAAGATGCACTTCATCCTTTCTGGAAAGGACTATATCAAGTACTAGACCTAACATATACGCTGCTAAATTAGAAAGTTATGATTATTGGATTTATATTTCTCATTTAAAGAAAGCCCCAAGCCCTGCCTAGAAATCCAAACCAACTGAGGACCTAAAGTACAGAATTACCAAGGATCAGATGTAGATGGCATCTGATGTAGATGGCTAACCCAAGAACCACAACCAGTTCTGTAATTATATCTTAGATTTAAATCAACCACAAGCAGATGATTCCAATGAAGATGAATAACCCAAATATTAGGACCAGACCTGATGTTCAGAATGAAATTAACTCAATAATGCCTGCAGTAATCTTCAGTATAATCCTATTTGTTCTCTCATTTGAATTTTTATTTCTCCCTCACCCCTTCTTTTGTACATTTGTCCATCTCTGTCCTTTCCATAATCACTGGTATATATTTCCAGTATTATCCTCCAGTTGTCCTCCAAATAACATTAACCTCCTCAGTCTACTCATTTCATTCAGAACCACATCCATAAATTGAGTACTCGTTACACTCATTATAATGTGCAACCATAAATTCCATCATTAACACATATTTAAAATTGACCTTATTAAACATTCTACATACATCAAGCATCAGTTCCCACATTCTGTCCCCCACCAACCTACCCCATGTACTCCAACTCCATAAAACTACACATTGTATTTAGTTGATACCAGTGAGTCCACACGTTATTTCTTTCTCTTTATTTTTCAAAGGTTACATTTAAAAAATATGAAGTGCCCAAATAACCCCTACTCGCCTCAACCCACTCCTCCCAAATTAACAACCTCTTTCATCATTGTGGGATATTCATTGCATTTGGTGAATACATTTTGGTGCACTGCTGCACCACATGGATGATGGTTTACATTATAGCTTACACTTTCCCCCAGCCCATACAATGTCCAGCACCTGTCCCTGCAGTACCACCCAGGACAACTCCAAGTCCTGAAAATGCTCCCACACCAACATCATATCTCTTCTTCCCTCTCCCTACCCTCAGCAGCTACCATGACCACTTTCTCCACATTAATGCTATATTTTCTTCCATTACTAATCACAATAGTTCCACAGTAGAATATCAGTAAGTCCACTCTAATCCATACTCTATTCCTCCATTATTTTTCTGACTTGGTTAGCAAGTATTTTGTTGAGGATTTTTGCATCTATATTGATTTTTAAAATTGGTCTGCAATTTTCTTGTCTTTGTAATATCTATATTTGACTTTGGAATTAGGGTGATATTAGCTTCATAGAATGGGTTTGGTAGCTTAAGTAAGATTGGTTTTAGATCTTTTTAAATGATTGGTAGAATTCACCTGTGAAGACATCTAGCCCTGGATCTTTCATTTCTGGATGGTTTTCATGACTTTTTAAATTTTATGTGCATTTGATTTATTGGGGACTTCTAATTTTTCTAAGGTCAGTGTGATTTGTTAATGTGTTTCCAGGAATTTTCCCATTCATTGACATTGTCTAGATTATTGGAATACAGCTGTTCATAAAATCCTCTTATGAACTTTGTATTAATGCTGAATCAGTGATAATGTCTGCATTCTCATTTCTGATTTTATTTACTTACATCTCTTACTTTTTCTTTTTCCATCTAGCTTAGGGTTTATCAATTTTGCTGTTCTTGAAGAACCAAATTTTAGTTTTGTTAATTCTTTCTAGTGATTATTTATTCCTCCCCTTTATTTCTGCCATGATCTTTTTTTTTTTTTTTTTTTTTTTGACATACCAAGACCAAGGGTTTAACCCAGGACCTTATTTGGGAAACTGGTGCTCAATCATTACACCACACATGGGCTCCCAAGAATTGGTTTCTTTGCTTGCTTGTTGTTTGTCCTTGTTTGTAGGAGGCACTGGGAACTGAACAAAAAATGTCCCATGTGCTTGTGCATTCCTTAGTCTTGAAGGATATGAGATGATGTCCAGTCTGACTGCTTCAGGTTGATTGGGTGCTTAGATATTATGGAAAAATACATGGGATCCTTTACATTTTACCCTTAAATTATCTAATTCATAAAGCATTTTTCTTTCTCCCTGACTGACTCCTCTCAAATTTGTAATCTTTTCTTGAATACTTATATATCTATGGCAATATGATTATTTGTATAGTTTTAATCAGAATCTGTTCTATTAGCAAGATATAATTGGAAATACTAGATGTATTACCAAGGTTTTGACGAGAATGTCAGGTTTGACAATGATCATCAGTTAATCAGACAATACCAGAGACTTTTAAGAACATTTTTTTCTCTTTTTATATTTTTCAAATGTTACATTCAGAAAATATAAAACGTTCCCATATTGCCCCCACCCCCTCACCCCATTCTTCCCATATCAACAACCTCTTCATCATCATGGGACATTCATTGCATTTGGTGAATACATTTTGAGTACTGCTGCACCACATGGATAATAGTTTACATCATAGTTTACACTCTCCCCCATTCCACCCAGTGGGCCATGGCAGGACATACAATATCTAGCATCTGTCCCTGCAGTACCACCCAGGACAACTCCAAGTCCTGAAAATGCCCCATAGTATCTCTTCTTCCTTGTCCCTATCCTCAGCAGCTACCGTAGCCACTTTCTCCACATCTATGCTACAATTTCTTCCATTACTAATCACAGTAGTTCCATAGTACAATATCAGTAAGTCCTTTTTAATTTATGGAGCCAATGCTTACAAAACCTTGGAAAATATGGTCTGATACCTGGTTTCTCAGTCTTACAAGTCAATAAAGAAAGTTACTTTATGGAAAGTATGTGATTAATTTTTCTCACTTCAGTTAAGAGGGATTCACCCAAACCCACGGGTACTGTAGGTGAATGCTGGTGTCAACATTTTATCTTAGCATCCCAGCCTCAAGAGGCTTCTAAAAGTCCAATTTAATGCTCCTTATGAAAACTTGCAAGAGAGCAAAGTTAAAAAGCCCTATATCACAATTCTTCCTGTACTATGCAAAGGATCAAGACAAATCTAATGAAACCAGCATTATTTTGTGATCAGGAATATTTTTAGTTATCTTTGATCAAAAGGAGGGTGACTACAGAGAGAAAATTTGTATCACAATAAAATTATAGCATGCATCTGTCGTTTATCAGATTTCTCTCCTGTCCTTTGAGAGATTCCATATCACCTTAGAAACTGCATATAATGACATGATTTTGCTATCTACCTGTAAAATGAACTGACTCCTGTGATCTTACATATATTGTCTACCCTAAATGCCAATACAAAAGCTGATAGAATCTTTTGTACATCAGTTCTTAAACTGAAAAAAAGGTATAATAACTCCAATTCTTTGACCTACTATAATACAGTGTTCCTCTCTTTTTTAAAGATTTATTTTTATTTATTTCTCTCCCCTTCCCCCCTCCACCCCACCCCAGTTGTCTGTTCTCTGTGTCTATTTGCTGCATGTTCTCCTTTGTCCGCTTCTGTTGTTATCAGCGGCATGGGAATCTGTGTTTCTTTTTGTTACATCATCTTGCTGTGTCAACTCTCCATGTGTGGGGCGCCATTCCTGGGCAGGCTGAACTTTCTTTTACTCTGGGCAGCTCTCCTTATGGGGTGTACTCCTTGCGCGTGGGGCTCCCCTATGTGGGGGACACCCCTGTGTGGCAGGCCACTCCTTGCACACATCAGCACTGCATGTGGGCCAGCTCCACAGGGGTCAAGGAGGTCCAGGGTTTGAACCATGGACCTCCCATGTGGCAGACGGATGCCCTATCCATTGGGCCAAGTGCACTTCCCAGTGTTCCTTTCTTTCATGTGAGCAATCATATCTTCCCTAAGAACATAGGACCTAGATTGGGCACTTATAAATTTATCTAAGGTTGTGAAATAGCTTTAACACCACTCAATGCTCTTCAGGCTCTCAAGGATGAAGTTTAAGGCCTAGAATCATTGACGATGCTAAACACAGAGGCTCTACATAACCTGATTCTCCATTAACAATGTTTCATTTATAGTAATATATCTGACAACATTGATACATAACCTACACATTTTTTAAGTACCAAATTAAGGTGTTCCATAACATCGGTCAGGCTCAAACATTTCAATGGATGTCTTATTTCCTTGCCTAGGTTCTTGGTTTAATGGAATATGAGAACAACTATTATGCTTTGAATTTTTGCTTTTACTTTTGATTATTAATCTATCTGATTTTATTTCTTATTGTTTAAACTGTGTCTCAGAATTTTGTTCAGTTTATATGTCACCATCAAGACAGATAGTTACTCTTGTTATAGCTAGACAAAAGGAAAGTGAGATAAAAGTGGGAATATCTCTAAGATAAAAAGAATGAAAATAAAATAAAAGTAATAGAGTCTTTGACTTGGGGACACTAAAGTAACCCCTCTCCAAGGGAATTAAATATGATATAACTGGACTGGGGGAGAGTGTAGACTATAATGTGGACCATTGACCATGTGGTGCAGCAGTGTTCAGAGATGTGTTCACTGAGTGCAATGAATGTCCCATGATGATGTAGGAGATTATTGTTGTGGGAGTGGGGTGAGGGGGTGGAGGGTGTATGGGGAGGGTGCAATTTTTAATTAAAAAAATAATTAAAGACAAAGAAAAAGATTATAGTATCCCTAAGGTTGTCTGGAAGGAAATTCAGGGTCATATAGCATTTATGCCATTAACAAAAATAAACTGTGTAAAAGAAAAGAAGGAAAAGAAATATCACTCTCAGTGTAACATGGTTTGCTCAAAGTCACACAGATAGAAAGGCAGACAAAGGACCAGGTTCTCAACTTCCAGTTCAAGGATGGAGAGCTGAAGAACCAAAGCAAGGTTGGAAACATTCTATCTCACTATGATATTTTAAAATGTGTCATAATTTAAAGAATAAATGTACTCTATAATAATGGCTAATCCAAAAAAAAAAAAAAAAAAGAAGCGTGGATCTGAGTGAGAGTGTTTTCAACACCTTAATAGAGTTTTGTGGGATCAAAATGTATAATAATGTTGGCTGGCTCCTCCTAAATACTCTGGATACAGTTGTAAAAGAAAGAGATGAGCCAAAGGCTTTAAATTTTAAACTTAAATGCATGAATGATGTGAAAGTTGCTATGTGTGCTCTGAAAGAAAATCTTGTCTGCCATAGCCATAGCCTTGGGATAACCGAGAATCAACTTAGACTCTCATTGTAGGAGTAGCAGTGTTGGTTAGCCTCCAAATTTTCTCACTTTTTATTTCTAATACCTCTATTCTGTTTTCTATCTTTAATTCACTCATTATATTATTGACCTTTCTTTTCACTTTCCTTCTCTCCTGACCACACTAGCCTTTTAATTCATACTATATTCCTCCCCATATTCAGTTTACTATCTCATTACAGTTGCACCACTTCTTTTTTTACAGTTATAAGTCTACACAGCTTACATGAGTTCAATATCCATTCTCCTAGATCTCACATGGTTCTTCTGTTAACATTTACTATCAATACTAATATACTTTTCTTTTCTTGCTTTCTCTTTTGCTTTCTCTGGCCCTAATAATATTTTTCTTCAAGGGAATGTAGCCAAACACAAGGAAATGGAATAATAAGAAAAAAGTGATAAAGAGAAGATGTAACATACATTCAAAAACAAAAACTAATTAATCCCAGAGACTAGAGGAAGAAGCTAATACACTGCAGAAAACTTCAAGATAAAATGCTAACTAGACAGCAACAAAAAACAATAAACCATACCAATAATCAGGAAAACATAGCATATCCAATGAACAAACTAAAAACCAGGAAGAGGAGCAGAACATCGAACAAGTAACCTAAACTCTCAAACATATATCATTGACCAATTTAATAAAGTGAAGGAAGAGATTAAGGATATTTGGAAAACACTTGGAGAAAATGCAGAAGAAATTGTAATCATTCACAAAGAGATAATAGATATGATGGTGATGAACAGCACAATTCAAGCAATCAAAAATACGCTCTAGCAAGTAACAACAGAATTGAAGAGGAAAAGGAAAGAATTGGTGATGTGGAAGACAGTACATCTGAAATCAAACTGATAGTAGAATTGATCAATAAAAAGATAGAAAGAATCCAGCAGGGATTTAGGAACCTGAATGACAATGCAAAAGTCACAAACATACACATTATAGGCATCCCAGAAGGAAAAGAGAAGGGAAAAGGGACAGAAAAGGTGTTGGAGGAAATAATGGTTGAAAACTTCCCAAATCTGTTGAGGGAGATGAATGTACATGTCCAGAAAGCAAAATTCACCCCAAACACCATAAATCCCAACAGTACTACCACAAGACGTACACTGGTCAAATTACCCAATGCACAAGACAAAGAGAAAATACAAAAAGCAACAAGAGAAAAAAGAACCATTATATACAAAGGAGGCTCCATAGGATTAAGTGCTGATTTCTCATCTGAAACCATGGAAGCAAGAAGGCAGTGGTGTGACATAATCAACGTACTAAAAGAAAAAATATCCAACCAAGAATACTCTATTGAGCAAAGCTAAGATTCAAAAATTATGGAGAGTTCAAAATATTCACAAATAAACAGAAACTAAGAGAGTATGCCAACAAGAACCCTGCCCTTCAAGAAATACTAAAGGAAATTCTGCAGGAAGAAAGGAAAAAACAGGACAGATAGAGATGGAAGAGAGCATAAGAACAACGAAAAAGATAAAAAGAAAAATCAAGCAAAATATGATAAACATGAATCCAAAGAAAATATGCCTAATATAAATAAATTCTTGAGAGTAATTACACCGCACATCAATGGATTAAACTCACCTGTTAAGAGACACAGATTGGAAGATTGGATAAGGAAATATGACCCATCTATATGCTGGCCACAAGAAACACATCTTAGACCTAGGGATTCAAGGAGATTAAAAGTGAATGGCTGGAAATCAATCTTACAAGCAAACAATAACCAAAAAAGGGCATGAGTAGCTATATTAATATCAGAAAAAAAATAGACTTAAAATGAAAAACAATTGTGAGAGACATAGATGGACACTACATATTAGTGAAAGGGATAAACTTTCAAGAAGAAAGGACAATCATAAACATTTATGTCCCTAAAATGGATACCTCCAAGTACACGAGGCAAACACTAGAAAAACTAAGTGAAGGAATAGATACCTCTACAATTATAGTGGGGGATTTTTAACACACCACTTTCACAATTGGACAGAATATCTCAAATGAGAAAAAATCAAGAAGCAAAGACTTGTACAATGTATTAGAGGATCTGGTCCTAACAGATATATACAGAATTTTACACCCCAATACAGCAGGATATTCATTCTTCCCAAGCACACATGGATTATTCTCCAAGATAGACCACATGCTAGGCCACAAAGAAATTCTCAATGAAAGCAGAAAGACTAAAATATTACAAAATAATTTCTCTGACTACAGTGGAATGAAGCTGGAAACATGCAAGTGCCAGAGGCCCAGGTTTGGCAACAAGATATGGAAGTTAAAAAAAATAATCTTAACAAAATTATGTGAAGGAGGAAATCTCAAAAGAAATCAATAACTACATTGAAACTAATGAAAATGATAACACAACATGTCAAAACTTATGGGATGCAGCAAAAGCTGTACTGAATGAGAAATGCATAGCCATAAATTCATACATCAAAAAAGAAGAGCTAAAATTGAAGAACTAACTGCATACTTGGAGGAATTAGTTAAAAAAACAACAACAAACTAACCCCAAAGGAAGAATAAAGTAAGAAATAACAAAGATTAGAGCAGAACTAAATGAAATAGAAAATATGAATGTGCTGAAAGAATAAACAAAACAAAGAGCTGTTTCTTTGAGAAGATCAATAAAATTGACAAGCTTTTAGCTAGACTAACAAAGAAAGAAAACATAGAAGCTGCAAATATGCAAAATAAGAAATGAGAAAGGGGATATCACCACTAACCCCACAGAAATAAAGACTATCATAAGAGAATACTTTGAAAAACTATATAACAACAAGAAGGACAATTTAGAGGAAATGGACAAATTCCTAGAAACACATAAACAGACTAAATTTATGAAAGAAGAAATTGATGGTGTCAACAAACCAATCACGAGTAAAAAGATAAAATCATCATTAAAAACCTCCCAAATAAGGAGAGCCCTGGGCTAGATGGCTTCACAGGTGAATTCAACCAAACATTTTGGTAAGAAATAACACCAATATTTGCTTAAACTCTTCCAAAAAAAATTGAAATAGAGGAACATTAACTTATTCTATGATGCCAATATTACCCTAATACCAAAGTCAAACAGACACCACAAGAAGGGAAAATTACTGACCCATCTCTCTGATGAACCTAGATGCGAAAATTCTCAATAAAATACTTGCTAATCATATTCAACAACACATTAAACAAATTATACACCATGACCAAGTGGGATTCATTCCAGGTATGCAAGGATGGTTCAACATAAGAAAATCAATCAATGTAATACACCATATAAACAGATTGAAAGAAAAAAATCACATGATCATATCTATAGATTCAGAAAAAGCATTTGACAAAATACAGCACCCTTTCTTGATAAAAACACTGCAAAAGATCAGAATACAAGGAAATTTTCTGAACATGATAAAGGACATGTATGTAAAACCCATGGTTAACTCATTTAAAATGATGAAATCCCAAAATCTCTTACTCTAAGATCAGGAACAAGAAAAGGATGCCCATAAAAACCCCTTCTACTTAACTTTGGAGTAGAAGTACTTGCTCGAGCACTGAGGCAAGAACCAGACATAAAAGGCATCCAAATTGGAAAGAAATAAGTCAAAATTTCACTATTTGCCAATGACATGATCCTATACATAGAAAGCCCTGAGAAGTCTACAAAAAAACATCTAGAACTTATTAATGAGCTTAGTAAAGTTGCAGGTTATAAGATCAATGCACAAAAATCAGTAGCATTTCTGTACACCAATAATGAGTAAGCTCAGGAAGAAATCAAGAAACAAATACCATTTACAATAGTCAATAAAAAAATCAAATACCTAGGAATAAATTTAACTAAAGAGGTAAAAAACTTATACACAGAGAACTACACAAGACTGTTCAAGGAAATCAAAGAAGACCTAAATAAATGGAAGAATATTCCCTGTTCATGGATAGGAAGACTAAATACTATTAAGATGACTATCCTACCAAAACTGATCTACACATTCAATGCAATCCCAATAAAAATTAACAGTACATTCTTTATTGAACTAGAAAAACAAACTATGAAATTTATTTGGAAAGGAAAGAGGCCCTGAATAGCCAAAGACTTATTGATAAAGAAAAATAAAATTGGAGGAATCACACTACCTGACTCCAATACATAATACAAAGCTATAGTATTGGAAACGACATGGTATTGGCACAAAGATAGACCCACTGAAATATGGAACCGAATTGAGAGTTCTGATATAGATCCTCATATATACAGTCATGTGATATTTGACAAGGTCACCAAACCCACTCAATTTGGAAGGAAAGGACTCTTAAACAAATGGTGCCTGGAGAACTTGATATCCATATGCAAAGGAGTGAAAGAGGATTACCATCTCATACCTTATACAATAATCAACTCAAGATGGATCACAGACTTAAATATATGAGTTAAGGCCATAAAGACCTTGGGATAATGTGTGGAAGCATTTACAGGACCTTGTAATAGGAAATGTCTTCATGAAATTCACACCCAAAGCACAATCTGCAAAAGACAAATAGATAAATGGGACTTTCCCAAAATTAAAGCCTTGTGAACCTCAATGGAGCTTGTCAAGAAAGCAAAAAAGACAGCCTGCCCAATGGGAGAAAATATTTGGTAACCATATATCTGATAGGAGACTAATATCCTGCATATATAAAGAACTCCTATATCTCGAAAATAAAGACAAACAAGCCTACATGTAATATCAGGTGTTAAAACTGCTTTTTTGCCTTGAATAAAAGGGGGATATGGAAAGAACAAATGAGTTTATATGGCAATGAGTCTCCAAAAAGGAGTCAGGAGGTCATTAGAGGGGTCATGCTTATGCACACCTCAGCAGGGTCCCAGACACAATCAAAGTAGATACAACCCCAGGTACTGGTTCTCCTGAGGGTTACAGAGCCCCATAAATTCATGGCACATGGCTCTGAAGTTCAGGGCCATGTCAGTTGGCCCTACTTTGGAGTTTGTGTTCCTGAGTATGATGGAGTTGGACTCTTTAGTCACTTTTACTGGACCTGTGGTTGGCATCGGAGTTAGTGTATACTCAGGAGACATGTGACAGTCAGGCCCTGAGCATCAGGAGACTTGCAACTCCTACCCTCAGGATTATTGGACTTACCTTAGCCAGCTAACAGGGAGCCAAGAGTGCCTACAACAGCAAGCAGGAGAATTGTATCCATCATCCATGTGGAATCTAAGCCCCCTCTCAATATAGAGGAGGAGTGGACATCACCATCTCAGGGTCCACAGAGTGGAGGAATATAGTATGGATTAGAGTGGACCTACTGATATTCTACTATGGAACTATTGTGATTAGTAATAGAAGAAATTGTAACATTGATTTGGAGAAAGTGGTCATAGTAGCTGCTGAGGGTAGGGAGAGAGGATAAGAGATATAACGTGGGGGTACTTTCAGGACTTGGAGTTGTCCTGGGTAGTACTGCAGGGAGAGATGTTGGACTTTGTTTGTCCTGCCATGGCCCACTGGAAGGGCTGGGGGAGACAGTAAACTACAAATTAAGCCTTTATCCATGTGATGCAGAAGTGCTCCAAAATGTATTCTGCAAAAGCAGTGAATGTCCCATGATGATGACAGAGGGTGCTGATGTGGGAGGAGGAGTGGGGTGAGGTGAGTGGGGGGTATAAGGGCGCCTTTTATATTTTTTGAATGTAATATTTTAAAAAAATAAAGAGAGGGAAAAAAGTCTGTGTTTATAGATACTCAAAAAAAAGGTTCAAATGACATACAATTTATAAATAAGAAAAAATAGCATTACTATTTAAAAACAGCTAGGAACAGTTACAAGAAATGAAGTAAGAGATGGAATAAAATGGCAACACTGAGATGGAAAAAAATGAGCAATAGATTTGAACAGATGCTTCACTGAAGAAGAAATACAAATGGCTAAAAAAACACATGAAAATATGCTCAAAATCACTAGCTATTAGAGAAATGTAAATAAAAATTACAGTGAAATAGCATCTTACTCTCAAAAAACAGAAGTCCACAAGTGTTGGAGAGGATGTGAAGGAATGGGAATTCTCATCCACTGCTGTTGGGAATGCAGAAGGATCCAGACATTCTGGACAACAATTTTGTTGTATCTCAAAAACTAGCTGTAGATTTGCATTTGACCCAAAAATTCCACTGCTGGGTAAACATACAGAAGAACTGAAAACAAAGACACAATCAAATATATGCACACAAATGTTCATAGCAGCATTATTCAGTATTGCCAAGAGTCAGAATCAACCCAAATGGATAAATAAATCCATGGATGGATAAATAAAATGTGGTATGAATAAATAAAATGTTGTATATATATACAATTCAATATTATTCAGCTATAAGAAGAATACAATACAAATACGTGGCGTAACATGAATGAATCTTGAGGACATTATGTTCAGTGAAGCAAGCCAGGCACTGAAGCACAAATAGTACATGACTTCTCTGATATGAAATAACTAAACCAAGCTGTCTCAAGATCTAGAGACTGGATGATAGCATTAAAGGAAGAAGATTACAAGCTGATGCCTACATGAGTAAAATCTATGATAAGCAGGAGTAAGTATTTGTACAGGGAAGGGATACAATGGGAGCATAGGTATACCTTTGGGTGGGGCTTTCCAGGCTTCAGGTGAGCTAGGGTTGAGAGGATGGGTCAGAGGGCCCTAGGAATTGGGGGGAGGGCCAGGGGAAAGAGTTGAACATGGAGATTGTGAGGTATGTGGTTGAAGCTAATAATGTTGAGAAAAATATTTAGAAAATATAATAAGAAGGATTACCTTTTTTAAGGTGCTGAGGGGTGTCACCAGGCACAGAGATAGGCTTCCAGTGGATGTGTGAGTATTCATTTTGTCATAGTCTGTTATATCATTGGATGGAGCCCGTACAATGAGTGTGAAGGTGTACCCACATCCAGGGGAGGCCTGATGTCCTCAAACAGGGAATTATGTCTCTTGAGAGAATTGGTGGCTCCCAATGGGTTAGGGCAGTCTAGTATGTCAAGCCCTCAGCCTTGTTGCAGGTATCTGTGAGTCTGGTCCTCCACATAGTGAAGATTGATTGTCACTGTGGAGCCTGAGCAGAGGGGGAGAGAGGTACAGAATAGATGGAATCAAGGTAACCACCGGGGGAACAATGGAAGTGTTCCACAAGATTGTGCAATGATTGATATAGGACGTGTTAAATTACAACAAAAAATGTATAAAAGTCTATAGACTAAAATGTAAACCATAAGGTAAAACATGAGGTAACTAAAAATTTAGAAAATTATACAGTCTAAAATATAAAGTGCAATGTAAACCAAATGGAACCATGTTTGAAAGCTATGTTTTAATATCTGTACATCAGCTGCAGCAATATAACATGAACATGTAAAATGATCATTGCTGAGGAAGGGGGAAAAGGGTTTGATGTTAGATACACCCATATATCTACATTGTATATGTGAATTACTGTGATCTAAAAGTTTTTGAAGACAAAATTAAAAATTAGGAAAAAAAGGATGTAGACACCGAGGAAGAAATGAAAGAAATTGCCTTGCCACTGTACATAAAGGGCAACACCTAGTGCAGTGATGGAAGGCAAAACATCAAAAATAAAGTTTTATAATATTTTTCATTCTTAATACCCCAATTAATTTTTACTTTTTTTAGTTTTTCTAAATTGCTTTGTATTCTATTTCAAATCTTTAAACCCATCACTATATTTCATTTTCTAATTAATTGAATTTGGCAATATATTAGGCTTCATTTTTGAAGAAATTTTGGGCCACAGAGAGGTTCAACTATGGCAGAGGAGGAGAGTCGTAACAATCTCATGCAAATTCAAAATGAGAAACACCATACATGAGAAAATCACTATAAATTTTACCTACCTGTTATTATTCGTTATTTTTTATTATATTGAAGATAGTATGCAAACTCACATTTCTTCCTTTTAAAGATAAGGATGCCTGAATTATCAACATTCCCTACAGCTTCACATGATGCTGCATCACATTTTCATGTTTCCTAAAAAAATTCAAAGTTCATTGATGAGTAATTTCACAGTACTAGCAATGCATTAAGTCTTAAGTGACACATTCTGATTATTTGAGTGTGGTTTTCTAACAATCCCAGGTTTAATGTAATGTATTGGGTTTATCTGACTCTGATATTCCATGGGATCTCTGATAGGACAATGTCCTATGAGAGAGTTTTGTTTCAGTGTTAATTAAACAGATTTACCAGAGACTTATTTTTTTTAAGTGTTATAAAAAATAATAATAATCTGCACCATTTCATCAGCAGGTATTCGGGAATTTGGTGAGGTCAAGCTTTCATCCTCTGAAAATATTCTGTCCTGATATTTAACATGTTTTATTTTATTTAATGAACCTATGTCTTTACTGGACAGTAGCTCTGAATATACCTTATCATGTATTTAACCCTCTAAGATTTATTATAATGAGTTAAAGTGACATTACTTCAGATTGGACCATGAAATTAAATGGTTGCGGTCACCCCTTGGGCTGAAGAGTGGTTTGCTGGCCCGGCGGGGGAGCAGCCGCGGCAGGCCAAGCCGCTGCCCCCATAATAGGGTGGCTGGTCGGACTCACCACCACCCCTGAAGGAAGCTCGGCATGGGCGCAGAGTGCCCTCGGGTCTCCCCTTCTCGGCAGCCATGCTTCCGCGGCCGCCCCTCCTCCCAGATGGCGCCACCCGATGCCTTGTGGGGTGGCACCCTTCTTCCTCCTTCTCCCTGCGCAGGCGCAGGGCAGAAAATTCCAGTCTGCCCTTTTCCCCTCCCCCGACAGCAGCAACAGCTAGGTGTGGGCGGAAAAATCCAGCCCGCCCTTTTCCCCTCCCCTGACAGCAGCAACAGCCAGGTGTGGGCGGAAAAATCCAGCCCACCCTTTTCCCTTCCCCCGATAGCAGCAACAGCCAGGCGTGGGCGGGAAACTCAAGTCTGCCCTCCACCCCAGCAACAGCAGCCACCAATCCCTAAACCCTGCCCCTTCCCCCAGCAACAGCAACAGCCAATCCCTAACCACCACCCCTCCCCCGTCCAGTACCGCCCACTGACCTTTCGCCGGCAACCAATCAGAACAGGGCGTGGCTTCGACCAATCAGCCTTCCCCAGCCCCTATAAAACTGTTGCCTCTCCCTCAGTAAAGTGGACTTGCGTGTTTACCTTGTCTCCGCGGTAGTTCTTCTGCCGTGCGCCCTCCAGTCCTGAGAGCCCCCGACAAGGGCCTGGCCTCCCTTGTCCCCAGTTCGTCGCCTGCTTCTCCGGGCGACCCCTTCGTCGCCGGCTTCGCCGGGCGACCCCTTCGTCGCCGGCTTCGCCGGGCGACTCCGTCAGCCGAACCGCGCAACCCCTTGTGAGACCGATCCCTCGTCTGCTGCCGGACCGACCCCTCGTCCCAAGTGGGACCGACCCCTCATCCCAAGCGGGACCGACCCCTCGTCCAGAGCTGGACCGACCCCTCGTCCGCAGCCAGACCCCACCTCTACCGACCGAGCAAGCCGCCGCAGCTGGCGCCCAACGTGGGGCAAAGCAACCCCACCACAGCACAACGTGGGGCAAGGCAACCCCACCACAGCCTCACTCCATAGCCTGGCGGCTCCCCCCCCTCCTCTCTTCTCACCTTGGGACTTCTCTCGTGCAACATTGCTGCTACCTGAGCCTTGGCTACCTCATACGATCCACGGCGGTCTGGGAGAATCGCTGGATGGCTTTCTCCTTCCATGTCGGGGGCTTATACCGACCCGCTATGATTAAGAGGAGCCTTGGATTTCTCGGGAGCACGCGCTTGCACGTCTGAAGTAACCCTACCATAGCCCTACACTCTCCTCTCTTCTCACCCCTATCTTTTCGCTCTGCATTGCTGCTCCTGAACCTTGGTGACCTCATATGATCCACGGCGGTCTGGGAGAATCGCTGGATGGCTTTCTCCTTCCATGTCGGGGGCTTATACCGACCCGCTATGATTAAGAGGCGCCAATAAAACTCTCAGGAGCGCGTGCCTGAGCACCTCCACCCCTGCCTTCACCTCTGCCTCCTCCCCTCTGCGCTTGTTCCCCTTTGCCTTGCTCCACTGCTCGTCGTCCCGCCCTCCCCTCGTCGGGGCCTTGTCTTGGCCTGCGACCACCGTCGGAGCCCCACCGGCTCCGACCCCTCGTCTCACCGCCCACCTCGGCTCCCATCGCCGTGCTCTCAAGCTCGTCCAATAGTCCAGAAGAGGCCCCTATCACCATGACAACCAACACCAAGAAGACATCATAGCTCAACTAAAGGTGACTCAGCCTTTCCAACTCCACCTAGTGAAGACACTTCATCTCAACCGAGCAGCTCCAAACAACGCCTCTGCCTCTCCTGGCCTCTCGGAGACTTTGGCCTTCTTGTTGTCCTCGCCTACGTCTCCACCACTCCCAACGCTGCCGCCACCACCACTGCTGGTGCCCTGACGTGACTTGTCCTCACCGCTGTGATCCTCCAGACCATCACACAGTCTGCCTCTACCGCTCTTCGCCGCCAAGAAGAGATCAACTACCTGTAACGCGCTGTCATTTGGGACTTTTAACAACAGATAGACCTTATAGCCACCGAGATCAACGAGAATTGGACATTGGCCACCCTTGCTTGCAACGGCAAGATACCGCCCCCCAAATTGTACATTTGTATCCCCGTCATACTCACCTCCCTCTTCAGCCCCGCTTCCCTCATTGCTTACTGCCTCTTGGACCTCAGCTACTTGTTGCTGCTGCCATCCTGGCCCTTATTTGAAAAGAAGGGGGAAATGCGGTCACCCCTTGGGCTGAAGAGTGGTTTGCTGGCCCGGCGGGGGAGCAGCCGCGGCAGGCCAAGCCGCTGCCCCCATAATAGGGTGGCTGGTCGGACTCACCACCACCCCTGAAGGAAGCTCGGCATGGGCGCAGAGTGCCCTCGGGTCTCCCCTTCTCGGCAGCCATGCTTCCGCGGCCGCCCCTCCTCCCAGATGGCGCCACCCGATGCCTTGTGGGGTGGCACCCTTCTTCCTCCTTCTCCCTGCGCAGGCGCAGGGCAGAAAATTCCAGTCTGCCCTTTTCCCCTCCCCCGACAGCAGCAACAGCTAGGTGTGGGCGGAAAAATCCAGCCCGCCCTTTTCCCCTCCCCTGACAGCAGCAACAGCCAGGTGTGGGCGGAAAAATCCAGCCCACCCTTTTCCCTTCCCCCGATAGCAGCAACAGCCAGGCGTGGGCGGGAAACTCAAGTCTGCCCTCCACCCCAGCAACAGCAGCCACCAATCCCTAAACCCTGCCCCTTCCCCCAGCAACAGCAACAGCCAATCCCTAACCACCACCCCTCCCCCGTCCAGTACCGCCCACTGACCTTTCGCCGGCAACCAATCAGAACAGGGCGTGGCTTCGACCAATCAGCCTTCCCCAGCCCCTATAAAACTGTTGCCTCTCCCTCAGTAAAGTGGACTTGCGTGTTTACCTTGTCTCCGCGGTAGTTCTTCTGCCGTGCGCCCTCCAGTCCTGAGAGCCCCCGACAAGGGCCTGGCCTCCCTTGTCCCCAGTTCGTCGCCTGCTTCTCCGGGCGACCCCTTCGTCGCCGGCTTCGCCGGGCGACCCCTTCGTCGCCGGCTTCGCCGGGCGACTCCGTCAGCCGAACCGCGCAACCCCTTGTGAGACCGATCCCTCGTCTGCTGCCAGACCGACCCCTCGTCCCAAGTGGGACCGACCCCTCATCCCAAGCGGGACCGACCCCTCGTCCAGAGCTGGACCGACCCCTCGTCCGCAGCCAGACCCCACCTCTACCGACCGAGCAAGCCGCCGCAGCTGGCGCCCAACGTGGGGCAAAGCAACCCCACCACAGCACAACGTGGGGCAAGGCAACCCCACCACAGCCTCACTCCATAGCCTGGCGGCTCCCCCCCCTCCTCTCTTCTCACCTTGGGACTTCTCTCGTGCAACATTGCTGCTACCTGAGCCTTGGCTACCTCATACGATCCACGGCGGTCTGGGAGAATCGCTGGATGGCTTTCTCCTTCCATGTCGGGGGCTTATACCGACCCGCTATGATTAAGAGGAGCCTTGGATTTCTCGGGAGCACGCGCTTGCACGTCTGAAGTAACCCTACCATAGCCCTACACTCTCCTCTCTTCTCACCCCTATCTTTTCGCTCTGCATTGCTGCTCCTGAACCTTGGTGACCTCATATGATCCACGGCGGTCTGGGAGAATCGCTGGATGGCTTTCTCCTTCCATGTCGGGGGCTTATACCGACCCGCTATGATTAAGAGGCGCCAATAAAACTCTCAGGAGCGCGTGCCTGAGCACCTCCACCCCTGCCTTCACCTCTGCCTCCTCCCCTCTGCGCTTGTTCCCCTTTGCCTTGCTCCACTGCTCGTCGTCCCGCCCTCCCCTCGTCGGGGCCTTGTCTTGGCCTGCGACCACCGTCGGAGCCCCACCGGCTCTGACCCCTCGTCTCACCGCCCACCTCGGCTCCCATCGCTGTGCTCTCAAGCTCGTCCAATAGTCCAGAAGAGGCCCCTATCACCATGACAACCAACACCAAGAAGACATCATAGCTCAACTAAAGGTGACTCAGCCTTTCCAACTCCACCTAGTGAAGACACTTCATCTCAACCGAGCAGCTCCAAACAACGCCTCTGCCTCTCCTGGCCTCTCGGAGACTTTGGCCTTCTTGTTGTCCTCGCCTACGTCTCCACCACTCCCAACGCTGCCGCCACCACCACTGCTGGTGCCCTGACGTGACTTGTCCTCACCGCTGTGATCCTCCAGACCATCACACAGTCTGCCTCTACCGCTCTTCGCCGCCAAGAAGAGATCAACTACCTGTAACGCGCTGTCATTTGGGACTTTTAACAACAGATAGACCTTATAGCCACCGAGATCAACGAGAATTGGACATTGGCCACCCTTGCTTGCAACGGCAAGATACCGCCCCCCAAATTGTACATTTGTATCCCCGTCATACTCACCTCCCTCTTCAGCCCCGCTTCCCTCATTGCTTACTGCCTCTTGGACCTCAGCTACTTGTTGCTGCTGCCATCCTGGCCCTTATTTGAAAAGAAGGGGGAAATGCGGTCACCCCTTGGGCTGAAGAGTGGTTTGCTGGCCCGGCGGGGGAGCAGCCGCGGCAGGCCAAGCCGCTGCCCCCATAATAGGGTGGCTGGTCGGACTCACCACCACCCCTGAAGGAAGCTCGGCATGGGCGCAGAGTGCCCTCGGGTCTCCCCTTCTCGGCAGCCATGCTTCCGCGGCCGCCCCTCCTCCCAGATGGCGCCACCCGATGCCTTGTGGGGTGGCACCCTTCTTCCTCCTTCTCCCTGCGCAGGCGCAGGGCAGAAAATTCCAGTCTGCCCTTTTCCCCTCCCCCGACAGCAGCAACAGCTAGGTGTGGGCGGAAAAATCCAGCCCGCCCTTTTCCCCTCCCCTGACAGCAGCAACAGCCAGGTGTGGGCGGAAAAATCCAGCCCACCCTTTTCCCTTCCCCCGATAGCAGCAACAGCCAGGCGTGGGCGGGAAACTCAAGTCTGCCCTCCACCCCAGCAACAGCAGCCACCAATCCCTAAACCCTGCCCCTTCCCCCAGCAACAGCAACAGCCAATCCCTAACCACCACCCCTCCCCCGTCCAGTACCGCCCACTGACCTTTCGCCGGCAACCAATCAGAACAGGGCGTGGCTTCGACCAATCAGCCTTCCCCAGCCCCTATAAAACTGTTGCCTCTCCCTCAGTAAAGTGGACTTGCGTGTTTACCTTGTCTCCGCGGTAGTTCTTCTGCCGTGCGCCCTCCAGTCCTGAGAGCCCCCGACAAGGGCCTGGCCTCCCTTGTCCCCAGTTCGTCGCCTGCTTCTCCGGGCGACCCCTTCATCGCCGGCTTCGCCGGGCGACCCCTTCGTCGCCGGCTTCGCCGGGCGACCCCGTCAGCCGAACCGCGCAACCCCTTGTGAGACCGTTCCCTCGTCTGCTGCCGGACCGACCCCTCGTCCCAAGTGGGACCGACCCCTCGTCCCAAGCGGGACCCACCCCTCGTCCAGAGCTGGACCGACCCCTCGTCTGCAGCCAGACCCCACCTCTACCGACCGAGCAAGCCGCCGCAAATGGTTATCATTTATTTGTTTCTTCACCCTCAAAACTTTCATTTTGAAACCACACACAAACATGGAAATATACTTAATTGTTGCTTCCTGCCTGCCCAATAAAAGCTAGTTCTCTCCTGCCCCAAGTATGAAAATTCCTTTCCTGACTTCATGATTTGCCTCTTAGAAGATCTCTTTCTACTGAAGAGCAAATTTGCATTATACCATTCTTAAAACGTATATCTGTAACTTTATATATAAATATTTAATTGTTGTGACCTTTTCTCATATGCATACATTTATATATTAAACATTTTTATAATCTAAAACTCAAATAGCCACCTTTTATTATGACTTTCTACATTTTATTAATACCATTGATTAGAATACATTTTATATGTTGATCTAATTTTCTGTATTTTTCTTTCATTGGACTGATTACTCATTTCAGAATTTCAGTCTCTAGCATAGAATACTTTGATAATAATCTTCATTTTAAAATAAAGATATTTCACCAGGACATCCATAATGTAATATTTATAACTCTATTTAAGAATGGGAACATTCCTTTTTGAGGCATATATCCAATTATATACATGTATGTTGCAGACAGAAGATTTTGATGTCCTTTATTCAACACAACCATTTTTTCTCAGACTTCTTCACTTGAGATTTCCTATTTGCTCACAGTCTAAAACCTTTATACTCCACCCAATGTGTTGAAGTTAGACTCACTTATAATTTTTCTATACATAGATCTTATGCTTCTTTTATTTGAACCTATGCTTAGCACTATATCCATTAAAAAATATGTCCCAGAGACTTAAGTCCTCCAGCTCTTCATTTGCTGGTTGAACCCTGATTCTCATCAGAGTTGCAACAAACACCTACTCTCCAGGTCATCAGACTCAGCCAGGGCAACTAAAACCTAACAATGCCCATCCCCTCCAAAAAAGTTATCTACAATGACAAGGAAGACAGTTTCATCCTTCTTCCCCATGGAATCTAAGTCCCCTTTCAATTGGAAGCAAAAGGGGCATCACCATCCCCAAATCCTCAAGATCGAGGAATGAACATAAGGGGGGAATGCAACTATGGATACAGAAGACAGCATTATTTTAGTAATGAACGAAATTGTAACTTATTGATATAAAGTCAGTGGTCATCAGAGGTTCTGGGGGGGGTGAGGGAAGAATAGTTATAACATGGGGCACTGTTGGGTCTTTGAGATTGTTCTGCATGATATTGCAATGAAAGATATAGGCCATTATACATTTTGCCAAAACCTATAAAATTTTGTATTGCAAAGTATAAACCATAATATAAACAATAGATCACGATTAATAGGAACATTCTAATATGTGTTCAACAACTGTTACAGATATACCACACTAATGAAAAATTTATTAATGAGGGTTCTCTAGGGAAACACTGGCCCAGTTGACACATTAGCCTAATCATCACAGATATTAATGGGAAAAGTTTGGGAGGGGAGAGGTTCAGGTAAATGAGCATCCCCTATAAGTTTTTTCTTTTTTTTTTTGAGTGTGGATTATTTTGTTACTGAATTACTTTTTATTTTTTAAAAAAGCTAGAGAATCTTTAGATTACATAAATGTTACATAAAAAAATATAAGGGATTCCTATATGACCCAAACCTCCCTTCCACATTTTCCCACTTTTATATCTTTCATTATTGTGCATTTGTTGCAATTGATGAACGCATATTGAAACATTGCAACTAACTATGGACTACATTTTGATGGCTCCCTAGATTTTTCATGTAACATATATCTAATCTAAAGCTTCTTTAAATAAAACAGATTTGGGATGTACAAATTTTTGTACAAATTTATACTTAATTTAACCCTGCTCTTACTCTCACACCCATAGCTTATACATCAGTTGTTTTGACCTTCTTTGCATCTTATTGCATTTCTTCTTTTCATTTTTATCACCTTTAGCTTTCTTTGATGTTTTTTTTTTTTGTCAACAATTCTCATTGGCTTTGCTTGTCAGTTATCTTTGGGACACAGTGACTTCACTATTTTTTGGGTTCAATTTTTTTTTAATGTTACATTAAAAAAATATGAGGTCCCCATATAGCCCCCATGCCTCTCACCCCACGCTTCCCACATCAACAACCTCTTTCATCATCATGGCACATTCATTGCATTTGGTGAAAACATTTTGGAGCACTGCTGCACCACATGGATAGTGGTTTACATTGTAGTTTACACTCTCACCCAGTCCTGCCATGGCCCACTGAGTGGACTAGTTGAGAGTCTTTCTTAATAAGTGAATTGATCATATTTACAATTATGATCATATTTTTGCTCTCTTGCTTCTTCATTTTTAATTAATTTTTTACTGTAGCATCACTGCTTCCTTTGATTCCTGGCTTTTGTATATGAGTTATTTACCAATTATTCTTCTCTCTCTTATATGAGAATTATTCTAATAGTTGTACTCTATATTTTATGTAACATATTTAACCTATATTTTAATAATCAGAATTTTAAGTGAAATATGTACTTATATTAATGAAAGATGATACATTTTATATATTGATACTTCCTTCTCCCTCTACATTTTGTGCCTTTCATTGGCACATAAGGAGTTTATTTCAAATATCTTAAGAAAAAATTTATACACTTTTAGTAAGTAAAGTATAATCACGTAAATTAATTGTAACTATTAACTCTTCCTGTAATTAAAATTATTATCATTCTGTAGACTTTATTATGTCTATACCAACTGGCAATATTTTCATTTCTGAATCTCCCTATCTACATGTTATAATTTTTAACAAATCAATTTTATTGATACATATTAATAAAGCAAAAATCCATACAAAGTGTAAATTCAATGGTATTCATTATGATCATGTAGTTGTGCACTCATCACTTCAGTCATTCTTAAAGCACATTCATTATTTCAATAACAATAAACAAAAAAACAAACAAAACTCAGTCTCTCTATGCGTCCCCTGTCAAAAATAGCTGCTAATCATTTTCCTCCTCTCTAGTATATTTGTATTAATATTTTGCAAATATCATCTTATATATGCAATATCACCCAAAATTGTATTTTTCATGAGGTTTCACTATGTTAAACAAAATATGTTGCACTATTAAGATTTACTTCTGGTAATATACATCCTCAGACTTTCCCTTTCAACTATTGTCATACCCACATAATAAATTTAATACTCACAAACACTGTGATGTGCTTTCACCATTTCAATTCATTTCCAAATATTTACAAGAAAACATTTTTATTTTATTTATTTTTGAAGAAGCTCTAGATTAGATAAACTTTACATAAAAAATACAGGATATTCCTACATATCCCACTTCTTCCTATTCCCACACTTTTCCCCTTTAACAAAATCGTTATTAGTGTGATACGTTTGTTATACGGATGTACACATATTGAAGTAGTGCTACTAACAATGGTCTATAGTTTACATTAAGGTTCACACTTTGCATCCATTTCTACCTTTACAATCAAGATAAATAAAAATTCTGTATAAGTTAAGCATGGACTCTCCATTTTCTAATGCAAATCTATCTCCTGGTAACCTACATTCTAGATCCTAGTTCTATGAGTGTTAAACTTATAATTAGCTCAAAACAATAAGATCATACAATATTTGACCTTTTGGGTCTGGTATATTTCACTGAACATAATGACCACGTTGTTCAACTATATGCTTGCATGCATCAGGACTTCATTCTTCTTTATGGGGGAATAATATTCCATTTTTCGGTATAGACCACAAATTTTTTTTCCATTCATCAGTTACTAGACACTAGGATTGCTTCAGTCTTTGACAATTGTGAATAATCCCACTATGATCACCAATGTACACATACTGTTCAAATTAATGCTTTCAGTTCTTGTGAGTATATACCTAGAAGGATGTTCATATTGTAGTTCTAAATTTAGGTACCTTAGGAAATGTCACACTGACTTCCACAGCAGAAGCACAATTTTACATTTCCATCAAAAATAAATGAGTGCCCTTATTTCTCCACATCCCCTCTAAAACTTGTAGATTTATTTTTTAACAGTGACCATTTGAGTGGGTGTGAAATATTATTTCACTGATTTTATTTTCATATCCCTATTAGCTAATGGCATTGAGCATCTTTTCATGTGCTTTTAAAACATTTATATTTTTCCTTGGAAAAAAATTCTATTAAGGATTTTTACCCATTTTTAATTTGGGTTGTTGGTCTTTTTATTGCTGAGTTGCAGAATTTCATTATATGTTCTGTATATTAAGACTGTGATAGATTAAAGGTTTCCAAATATTTTTTCCCCATTAAGTAGATTGTCTTTTCACCTTCCTGACAAAGTCCTTCGAGGCACAAGTGCTGTTGCTTGTTTGTTTGTTTTGGTTAAGCCAGTAAAATGAATTTACTGGGAAATAGGAGTGGGGAGAGGTTGCTGGGAAAGAAGGATGGAACTGAGCAACAAGATTTGATTCTGGCTCCTCTAGGCATAGAGAACAAGTTCTGAGCTTTGTGGCTGCTTTTAAACTATTAATTCTTCCTCTCCCTTGCTAATTCTCAGGGGAGAATCCCCAGCTGCTATTGGTTCCCACAACAATGGTGGGGCCAATGGTGAGGCCTGTTTGGAATATCTGGGGCCTAGTGGAGGTACCAAATGGGACTTCAATGTCAGGGTCAAGATCTTGGCATGGTCTCATCGCCATGTTTTCTGTTGACTATGTTGTCCGTCATACATGCTGTCTATTGGGCCAGCCACCTTCCCTCTTTCAACATACTAACCTGTCTCAATTCTCCCTTTAGAGAGTACATACCCTTTTCCTTAAGGATGCTCTCAGGGGTGATGGTCATTCTCCTGCAGTTACTTCCTGCTAGTTAGGACATAGTCCATGCCAGGCACTCCCTGGCTGTTCTAGAGGTTGAGGGAAGGCAGGCCTGGCATGAGGTTGGAGCTGGATGGTACACAGTCCCACTGAAAGCATAAAGAAGATGGTGGTAGGTGTTACCAAAAAGTGTGCCATCCATGACATACTGGACCATGAGATTAAGAAAGGCCATGCGACTTCAGAGGCTTCATCCCCCTAAAGTTGATGGAAAGAACATTCTTGCTTTAGTTCTTTTATTCTCTTCCCTAACTCTAGGGAAAGATTGTGGTAGAACTTCATTTAATTTTGGAGTTCTCAGTTATCTATTGATTTTTTCTTGTGTTGCTTATGCTTTGGTTTAAAGCCTAAGAAGCCATTGCCTACGAAATTATTTGAAGATACTTCCCTACATTTTATTCCAGGCATTTTATAGTCCTGGCTCTCATATTTAGATATATGATCTATTATGAGTTATTTTTGAATATGGTGTGGAGTAGGAGCCCCCTTTCATTATTTTACATATGGACATCCAGTACCCGGTATTTTTGTTGTTGTTGTTGAAAATTCTATTTTTTTCCTATTTGTGTGGATTCGACAACGTTGTCAAAACAAGGAGAGGGAAGAAGATATTTAATATGGGGGCATTTTCAGGACTTGGAGTTGTCCTAAATGATATTGCAGGGACAGATACTCGATATTGTATATCCTGCCATAACCTATTGAATATATTGGGGTAGAGTATAAACTGCAATGTAAACTCTTATTCATGTGGTGCAGCAGTGCTCCAAAATATATTCACCAAATTCAGTGAATGTGCCACAATGATGAAAGAGGTTATTGATGTGGAAGGAGTAGGGTGAGGGGGCTTGGGGGTGCATGTGCATTTCTTATATTTTATGAATGTAACATTTTTTTGTGATCTATGTATCTTCAAAAAATACAATATTAAAAATTAATGGGGGTAGGGAGTGGGGAGTGGGATATATGGGAACCTCTTATTTTTTAATGTAACATTTTGTGTGATCTATTAACTTTAAACAAGAATTTAAAATAAAATAAAATAAAAATCAATTGGGCATAGATGTGTGCATCTACTACTGAATTTTCAATTTGATTCCATTTGTCAATACATCTATCTTATAACAGTGTCATGCTCTTTTGAGTACTGTAGCTTTGCAGAATGCTTTAAATTAAGTACATTTGAGTCCCCTATCATCATTAGTCAAAATATTTTTTGGCTACCAGGTACACTTAACCTTCCAAACACAATTGATAATTGACTTCCCCACTTCTGCAAAGTAGGCTATTGTAATAATAATTGACATTCTGTAAATCTCTTTAATTGAATATGTAAATCAATTTGGGTAGAACTTACATCTTAATAACATTTAACCTTCCAATTCATGAACGTGGAATGTCTTTCCATTTGTTTGTCTTCCTTTACTTCTTTTTAGCAATGTTTTGAAGCTTTCTCTATACAAGTCTTTTGCATCCTTGGTTAGATTTATTCCTTGATATTTGATTATTTTAGTTACTAATGTAATGGGATTTTTTTCTAGATTTCATCCTCAAATTGGTCATAATTCATGTACAGAAACACTACTTATTTTTGGTGTGTTGATTTTTACCTCACTGCCTTGCTGAACTCTTTCTTTAGCTCTAGTAGTTGTAGATTTCTCAGGATTCTCTCTGTATAGAATTATGCCATCTGCAAATCATGTTTTATTTCTTACTTTCCAATATGGGTGTATTTTATTTATTATTCTAGGTTTAGGTTTCTGGCTAGAATTTCTAGCACAATTTTGAATAATAGAGATGAAAGTGGACATCCCTGTCTTCTTCGAGATCTTAAAGGGGAATATTTCTGTCACTCACCATAGATGATGATATGCCTTTCATCACGTTGAGGAAGTTTACTTTTAGTTTAATTTTTTAAGTGTTTAATCAAGGAAGACTTCTGGATATTGTCAAATGATTTTTCCACATCAATTGAGATGTTCATGTGGTATTGCCCTTCATTTTTTTTTATGTCGTGCATTTCATTAATTGATTTTCTTATATCAAACCACTCTTGCATACATGGGTTAAACCCAACTTGATTCCAGTGTGTAATTTTTTTAATATGTTGTTGGATTTGATTAGCAAGTATTTTCTTGAGGATCTAGGGATCTACATTCATAGGAGAAATCGTTCTGTAATTTTCTTCTAGTACCTATAATTTCTTTGGTGTTAGGATGATGTTGGTCTTTTAGAAAGTGTTAGGTAGTGTTTTCACCTCTTCATTTTTTGGAAGAATTTGAGTAGGATTGGTATTAAGACATCTTTAAAATAATTGGTAGGGTTCAAATGTAAGCCATTAGCTCCTGTGCTTTTCTTTGATGCAGGGATTTTATGACAGGGTCAATCATTTTACTGGTAATAGGTCTGTTGATGTTTTCTATTTCTTATAGTGTCAGTGTAGGTTTTTCATGTGGTTCAATGAATTTGTCAGTTTTATCTAGGTTGTCGAATTTGTTGGCAATCAGTTGTTCATAGTATCCTCTTTAGATTTCTTTTTTTAATTCTGTGAGGTCAGTAATAATGCCCTTCCTCTAATTTCTGATCTTATTTGCCTCTTATCTCTTCTTCTCCTGTCTATCAAAGTGCTTGTCAATTTTATTGATCTTCTCAAAGAACCTACTTTTGGTTTTGTTCTATTGTTTATTACACACTCAATTTCATTTATTTTTATTTCCTTCCTTCTGCTTCGTTTTGTCTTTTTCTAATTCATACACATTTGTCATTATGTATTTGGTTTTAGCTATCACTTTCTTTTAATCTAAGGGAATAGAACTATAAACTTCCTTCTCAGCACTGCCTTTACCAGATCCCTAAGTATTATTCTTTTATTTTAATACTTAGATGATACAAATGCCACATAAAATATACAGGGGATTCCTTTACACCCTGCTCTCCATGCCTCCCACATTTTTCCTCATTAGCATCCATCAATAGTGAAGTACATTCATTGCAATTGATGAACACATTTTGGAGAATTGCAACTAAGCATGGATTAAAGTTACATCCATAGGTTTTGATGTTTTGTGTTATCATTTTCTTTTGTTTCAAGATATCAACTAAAATTCCTTGTATTTTTTCATTTACCACCAATTGTTTGAGTGTTATTTAACTTCCATCTATTTGTACATTTTCCAGTTCACTACCTGTTATTGATTTACAGCTTCACTCCATTAAAGTCAGAGAAAATATTTTGTATAATTTTAATCTTTTTTAATTTATTGAGTGCTGTTTGATGACCCATCATGTGATCTATTCTGGAGAATGACCCATGTCCAGGTAAGAAGAATGTATATCCTGATGTTTTGGGGTGCCTTATTTTGTTTACGTCTGTTAGGTCTAGTTCACTTATCATATTACTTAAGTTTTCTGTTCTCTTACTGATCTTCTCTGTAGTTGTTCAATCTATTGATGAGAGTGGTGTATTGAACTTTCCTACTATTACTGTAGAGTCATCTATTTCTCCTTTCATCATTGCCACTGTTTCTTCATTTATTTTGGGGCACCATAATTAGGTGCATACATATTTATATTTGTAATTTATTCTTGGTTGATTGTCTTTTTTCATATATATAGTGCCCTTCTTTGTCTCAACAGATTTTCCTTTACAGTCTACTTTACCAGATATTGGTATTAACACCCCAGCTCTTTCTTGCTTACTATTTACATGAAATATCATTTTCCAATCTTTCACTTTCAACCTGTTTTTGTTTTGGCTCTAAGGTGAGACTCTTGTAAAAAAATATAGTTGGTTCATACTTTTTACTCATTTTTCCAATCCATATCTTTGGTTGGTTAGTTTAATTAACTTTCAGTGTTATTAATTTAAAGACATTACTTGCTTCAGTCATTTTATACTTTGGTTTTTAAGTGCCATATCATTTTCCATATATTTTTTAATCCTTTTTGATACTCTTAATTATAATCTTCTTTTAACACTATACCTATGCATTCTCTCTTGTCTTTTTCTTTTAACCTACAGAACTACTTTTAGAAATTCCTTAGGGTAAGTTTCTTGTTTGAGAATTCTTTTAGCTTCTCTTTATCTGTAAATATTTTTAACTCTTCTCACTTTTGAAGGAGAGTTTTGTTCAATAGATTATTTTTCATTGGATGCTTTTCACTTTCATTAACTTAAGTATATCAAATCACTGACACTCAGCTACATGGTTTCTGATAAAAAATCAGCATTAAGTCTATTATGAAAATTTGTCTTGTAATTGATGTATTGAGGTTTCTTTATGTGAAGTATACCACCCTTTTTGGTCATGTATGTCTATCATGAGTTTTAATTTGGGGGACATTATTTCCTCAAATATTCTTTTTGATCTTTGTCCCTTCTGTTTTTACTTCTGGGACATCCATGATGCATATGTTTTTATAGTTCATGCTGTCCCTCAAATTCCTGAGACACTTGATTTTTTCTATTATTTCCTCTATCTGTTCTTCTGTCTGTAAGGTTTGGATTTTCCTATCTTCTAGTTCATTGATTCTTTCCTCTGTTTTTCAGTAAATATGCTTCTGGATTATTTTAATCTCTTCTATTGGGGCTTTCATCCCCATAATTTCTTTATTTTTCTTTTTATACTTTCTAATTATTCTTTATTCTCACAAATTGCCTATTTGATATCATTTAGCCATTTGCATTAGAAAGTGTTCCCTTCTCTGGGGTTTTTTTTTTTTTTAAGATCTTTTTCAGGATTGGCGATCATTCTTTTTAGAATATTTGGTAAAATTCCCCATTGAAGACATCTGGTTGGGCTTCCATTGTTAGGAATTTTTTGATTCCTAATTAAATCTTGTAACTTGTTATTGGTCTCCTGAGGACTTCTTTTCTTCTTGAGTGATGTAATTATTTTGCTTCTTTCTAAGATTATGTCCATTTCATGTACCCTGTATAATTTATTCATGTTCAGTTCTACATATTATCCTTCTTATAATCCTGTTCTGTTTCTGTATTGTTAATATTAATGTCTCCTTCATCTTTTAGTTTTCTGTATCTCTGCTTTTTCATTGTCATTCTAAATGAAGGTTTATCTAATTTATTAATCTTATGAAAACACAATTTTTTTCATTGATTCTATTTTTGTCATCTATATTTCATTTATGTCCTCTGTAACCTCTGTTGTATCCTCCTTTTTGATTGCCTAATAGTTTTTCTTCTATTTCTAGTACACCCCCAGTTTTGTTAAGTTTCTGATTTGAGAACCTTCTTTCATTTTAATGTAATCACATATACCTATAAATTTACCTATCAGGTTTTGTAGCCTCCCATGAGTTTTGGTAGGCTGTATTTTTACTTTCATTTTCCTCAAAATATAGTGAGTCGGCCCGCAGGTCAAATGAACCGGCACCTGAAAGAGGGAGTGGGAATTGGGGGACAAGAGGCGAGAGAAACGGAGACAAGACAGGATTCTGATCAAGTCTCCATTTATTGAGGGTAGAGCATCAGAATATATACTAAGGGGAGGGTACTTAGCAGGGGGTGATAGGCCGATGAAGCGGCTCTTCCATATAAGGCAATAAAATGCTGTTACACCACTTGCTATAGGTTGCAAGTCTTCAATGCTGGTCATGGCTTCAACATCTTGTTGTGCAGGCGTGACACTTTTTGCCCGGGAAACTGGGGAAAGGGGAAGAAGAAGGCAGAAGCACAGGGGTGGAGTAGGCGTACTTATGAAAACCGCCATGTTGCTGGAGACCGCAAATGCACGTAGCTCCGGGCGGTTCCCCACAATATAGTTATGTTTTCCTGTGATTTTTTGACTCAATGGCTTTTCAAGTGTTTCTTTTTATTTTATTTTGTGAATTTTCCAGTTCTTCTTCTGTTACTGATCTCTAACTTCATTCCATTTTGGTTGGGGAAATAACATTGAATAAGTTCAATATTTAAAATGTTACTGGTCCTCTTTTATGACCTTACATATTGATAGGAGAATGGCCTATCTCCACTAGAGAGGAATGTGCATTTTGCTTCTTTTGGATAGTGTTTCTATATATGCCTTTGGGTTTACTTGCTTTATTGTATCATTCAAATATTCTATCTCCTTAATGATTTTCTGTCTAGATGTCTTACCTATAATTAAAAGTTCTGTGTTGTAGTATTCTACTAATGTTCTAGAACTAATTCTTTTTCAAATCTATTAAAATATGCTACATATATTCCTCAGCTCTTAGGTGCATATATGTCTTTTTTTTTTTTAATTTTTTTATTTTTTATTGACTTTGTAATAATATTACATTAAAAATATATATGTGAGGTCCCATTCAACCCCACCCCCCCACCCCCCTCTCCCCCCCCCAACAACACTCGTTCCCATCATCATGACACATCCATTGGATTTGGTAAGTACATCTTTGGGCACCTCTGCACCTCATATACATTGGTTCACATCATGGCCCATACTCTCCTCTATTCCATCATGTAGGCCCTGTGAGGATTTACAATGTCCGGTGATTACCTCTGAAGCACCATCCAGGGCAGCTCCATGTCCCGAAGACGCCTCCACCTCTCATCTCTTCCTGCCTTTCCCCATACCCTTTGTCCATTATGTCCACTTTTCCCAATCCAATGCCACCTCTTCTATGTGGACACTGGATTGGTTGTGTCCATTGCACCTTTATGTCAAGAGGAGGCTCAGATTCCACCTGGATGCTGGATGCAATCCTCCCATTTTCAGTTGTAATCACTCTAGGCTCCATGGTGTGGTGGTTGTCCTTCTTCACCTCCATCTTAGCTGAGTGTGGTAAGTCCAATAAATCAGATTGTAGGTGCTGGAGTCTGTTGAGGCTCAGGATCTGGCTATCACATTGTCAGTCCAGAGATTCAAATCCCCTAAATATATCTTAAACCCCAACATTAACTGCACCTCCAGCACATTAGCATGAAAGTCTTATGAAGGGAGATCCCATCTGAGTCCAGATTCATCACACATAAACACCATTTCCAAAGAGGGGCCATCTGCCCTGGTAGTTAACCCCATCGGCCATGACCATAACTCCCATGGGTCTCTTTAGCCCTCAAAGGAACCAATATCTGGGGGTTGTATCTGCTTTATCTGTCTCTCTGACTCTGCTCAGTTGTGCATGAGGGCAAACCTTCTGCCAGCCTCCAGACTCTTTTTTAGAAACTCGTAGCCATATAAACTCATTTCTCCTTTCCATTTCCCCCTTACTTTAGGTCAAACAGCATTTTAAAGTCATGGTATTTTATGTAGACATGGATATTCTGCTGATCCGCATTCAACCTTCCGTATAAGGTCATTTTCCAGTTGCATCATCAGTTGGTAGTTGATAGTGGTCCCTCGTTGCCAGGGAGGCTCATCCCCGGGTGTCATGTCCCACGCTGGGGGGAAGGCATTGCATTTACATGCTGAGTTTGGCTTCGAGACTGGCCACATTTGAGTAACATGAAGGCTGACAGAAGGAAATTCCCAGGCACAAAGTTGCTCTAGGCCTTGTTATTATTTTGGGTTTATCAGCTCACAAGCATAGTCATTAGTATCAGGGGCTCACTGTTGAAACCTCACTCCCTCCCGGTCCGCACCACTGTACCTGGGAGACTGTCGCTGCTCCCCTAGGGACCACGACAGAGCACCACTGGCCAGGAACCCAGTACCCCCCCTACTGTGGTTTTTAATTGTTGCCACTATGAGTATATCCAAACATTACCATGCACCCTGGACATATGTTCTGTACCGCTCCCTGTCAGTCATATATCACCTGTCATTGGTATCCCATACCAGTATCCCTCCATTGCCATTGTTGAGACACTCTGTGATCCAGAACTCCCCGAAATTTGAAGCCCAATATAATGTCATGGTCCCTTACTAGGGAATGGCATATAGCGATGAGTTTAAAGGATAGATAAAGAACTTGGATAAAGTTAGATAAAGAACTTAGATAAAGAATGTTGACTTGAAAAAATTCCACATCCTATTTTTTTCTTTTTTTTCCCCCCCCCCCCCCCCCTAATTATTCAGCTTTTCTTCACAGGAGTCCTAGACCACAGCAATGTATATATATAATATACAGCACTCCCACACATCCACCAGAAAACCTTTTCCCTTCCACAGTGATACACTTACGCCCTATTCATATCATATTTACTTAAAGTGATGTACAGAGTCTGAGACATTAGCTTTCTAACAAGGTGACATCTGTGTTTACATTATGGTGCATACTTTAGGATACACAGTTCTTTACATTTTTAGTTATCCTATGTTTTACATTATGGTTTACATTATCAGTCTGTCATCTCCTATATGTTATGGTGTAATATTACATGTTTTATATCCATCCTTGTGTACTCTCAAGAAACTCCTCTCTTACCCCCCATTTACTTTGGTTCCACACATTTAACGTCCATTTTCCCTTCCACCTTGGTGCCCTCAGTGATAGCCAACCTCCGTTTCCTGAGGAGCCACTTCCAGAGATAGATGGAATAGTGTTCAGGGCCTAAGTTGCTCAACTGCCCCAATGCCCTGGGAGCCACCCTTTCTCTCGAGGGATACAGTTCCCTCTATTGGATGGCATTAGTCCTCCCCAGGATGTGGGTCCACCCCCACTCTCACTACTTGGGTTTCTACCCCATGGTGTCACCCACTCTGGCAGAATGAGCATTTAGACATTCCCCAGGAGCCCGTCCTGCATCAGACCCTCCCCTCCGAGCATTCTAAACAGGTAACCCTCTTTATTATATTTTGATATGATTTTACTCTCCACCAACACCTGACCCTCTCCTGGTTCGTATGCTACCCCTCCCTCCCCCCACTTTTGGGCAACGTTACCCACCCGTCCCTCCCCAGCCACCCTCAAACCCGCAAAGCCCCAAGCAAAGGCAACCCCTTGCCCCCCTTTTATCTCTTCTTTGTGTTCATACTTACCACCATCTCGTCTTAAATTCCACCTCTACAGTCATCGGCTCATATCCTTCCTCCACCCTCCGATTTCCTGCAAGCCTATCGTTCAGTCTCTTGCTATCTAGGGCAGCTTGTTTATTTCATATCATTGAGGTCATGTAGTATTTGTCCTTCAATGTCTGGGTTGCTTCACTCAACATAAGGTTCTCAAGATTCATCCATGTTATCACATGTGTTTGTAGTGTGTTTGTTCTTACAGCCGAGTAGTATTCCATTGTGTGTATATACCACATTTTATTGATCCACTCGTCTGTTGATGGGCATTTGGGTTGATTCCAACTTTTGGCAATAGTGAACAATGCTGCTATGAACATTGGTGTACATATATTGGTTTGTGTTCTTGTTTTCAGTTCTGCTGGGTATATTCCCAGCAGTGGTATTGCTGGGTCATATGGCAAATCTATGGCTAGTTTTTTGAGAAACCGCCATACTGTTCTCCAGAATGGTTGGATCCTTCTGCATTCCCACCAGCAGTGGATGAGTGTTCCCCTTCCTTCACATCCTCTCCAGCACTTGTATTCTTCTGTTTTTTTCATAGCTGCCAATCTTATGGGTGTAAGATGGTATCTCATTGTGGTTTTGATTTGCATTTCCCTGATAGCTAGAGATTTGGAACATTTTTTCATGTGCTTTCTTGCCATTTGTATTTCTTCTTCGGAGAAGTGTCTGTTTAAGTCTTTTTCCCATTTTTTAAATGGATTGTTTATCTTTTTATTTTCAAGATGTAGGAGTTCTTTATATATGCAAGTTATAAGTTTCTTATCAGATATATGATTGCCAAATATTTTCTCCCACTGTGTGGGCTCCCTTTTTACTTTCTTGACAAACTCCTTTGAGGTGCAGAAGGCTTTAATTTTGAGGAAGTCCCATTTATCTATTAGTTCTTTTGCTGCTCGTGCTTTTGGTGAGATATTCATAAATCCATTACCTATTACAAGGTCCTGTAGATGTTTCCCTACACTGCTTTCTAAGGTTTTTATGGTCTTGGCTCTTATATTTAGGTCTTTGATCCATCTTGAGTTGATCTTTGTATAAGGTGTGAGATGGTAATCCTCTTTCATTCTTCTACATATGGCTATCCAGTTCTCCAGACACCATTTGTTGAATAGGCCACTCTCTCCCAGTTGAGAGGGTTTGGTGGCTTTATCGAATATTATGTGGTTGTATATGTGAGGTTCTATATCAGAGCTTTCAATTCGATTCCATTGGTCTATATGTCTCTCCTTATGCCAATACCATGCTGTTTTCACCACCGTAGCTTTATAGTATGTTTTGAAGTCAGGTAGTGTGATTCCTCCAATTTCGTTTTTCTTTTTCAGTATGTCTTTGGCTATTCGGGGTCTCTTTCCTTTCCAAATAAATTTCATAGTTAGTTTTTCTAGTTCCTTAAAGAAGGCTGCATTGATTTTTATTGGGATTGCATTGAATGTGTAGATCAATTTTGGTAGGATAGACATCTTAATAATGTTCAGTCTTCCTATCCATGAACAAGGAATAGTCTTCCATTTATTTAGGTCTTCTTTGATTTCCTTGGACAATCTTGTATAGTTCTCAGTGTATAAGTTCTTTACCTCTTTAGTTAAATTTATTCCTAAGTATTTGATTTTTTTATTTACTATTGTGAATGGTATTTGTTTCTTGATTTCCTCCTGATCTTGCTCATTATTGGTGTACAGAAATGCTACTGATTTTTGCGCATTGATCTTATAACCTGCGACTTTACTAAACTCATTTATGAGTTCTAGAATCTTCGTTGTAGATCTCTCAGGGTTTTCTATGTATAGGATCATGTCATCTGCAAATAATGAAATTTTGACTTCTTCCTTTCCAATTTGAATGCCTTTTATTTCTGGTTCTTGCCTCAGTGCTCGAGCAAGTACTTCTAAGACAATGTTAAATAGGAGCGGCGACAGTGGGCATCCTTGTCTTGTTCCTGAGTTTAGAGGGAAGGAGTCTAGGATTTCTCCATTGTAAACAATATTGGCTTTAGGTTTTTCATATATACTCTTTATCATGTTCAAAAAATTTCCTTGTATTCCAATCATTTGGAGTGTTTTTATCAAGAAAGGGTGCTGTATTTTGTCAAATGCTTTTTCTGCATCAATAGATATAATCATGTGATTTTTTTCCTTCAATCTGTTTATATGGTGTATTACGTTGGTTGATTTTCTTATGTTGAACCATCCTTGCATACCTGGGATGAATCCCACTTGGTCGTGGTGTATAATTCGTTTAATGTGTTGTTGAATACGATTAGCAAGTATTTTGTTAAGTATTTTTGCGTCTAGGTTCATTAGAGAAATTGGTCTGTAATTTTCCTTTCTTGTGATGTCTTTGTTTGGCTTTGGTACTAGGGTAATGTTGGCATCATAGAAGGAGTTGGGTAATGTTCTTTCTGTTTCGATGGTTTGGAATAGTTTCAGCAGGATTGGTGTCAGTTCTTTCCGGAATGTTTTATAGAATTCACCTGTGAAGCCATCTGGCCCTGGGCTCTTCTTAGTTGGGAGATTTTTAATAACTGATTCTATCTC
Source organism: Dasypus novemcinctus (assembly GCF_030445035.2). NCBI lineage: Eukaryota > Metazoa > Chordata > Mammalia > Cingulata > Dasypodidae > Dasypus > Dasypus novemcinctus. The sequence goes on along the minus strand of NC_080702.1, from coordinate 18,200,375 downwards.
TCTGCTTGTGATTGGTTTGTTAAGATCATCAATTTCTTCTTTTGTCAATATGGGCTGTTTATGTGTTTCTAGGAATTTGTCCATTTCCTCTAGATTGTCATTTTTGTTGGAATATAGTTTTTCAAAATATCCTCTTATGATAGTCTTTATTTCTGTGGGGTCAGTGGTGATATCGCCTTTCTCATTTCTTATTTTGTGTATTTGCATCTTCTCTCTTTTTTTCTTTGTTAGTGTTGCTAAAGGTTTGTCAATTTTGTTAATCTTCTCAAAAAACCAGCTCTTGGTCTTGTTTATCTGTTCAAGTGCTTTCTTATTTTCTATTTCATTTAGTTCTGCTCTTATCTTTGTTATTTCCTTCCTTCTTCTTCCTGTTGGGTTACTTTGTTGTTGTTTTTCTAATTCCTTCAAATGTGCAGTTAGTTCTTCAATTTTTGCTCTTTCTTCTTTTTTGATATATGAATTTATGGCTATAAACTTCCCTCTCAGTACTGCTTTTGCTGCATCCCATAAATTTTGGTATGTTGTGTTATCATTATCATTTGTTTCAAGGTAGTCATTGATTTCTTTTGAGATTTCCTCTTTGACCCACTGTTTTTCTAAGAGTGTGTTGTTTAATTTCCAAATCGTGGTGTGAAATCTGGGCTTCTTTCCCTTGCAAATCTCCAGCTTGACTCCACTGTGGTCAGAGATAATGTTTTGTATGATTTCAATCTTTCTGAATTCGTTCAGCCTTTCTTTGTGGCCTAGCATATGATCTATCTTGGAGAATGATCCATGTGCACTTGAGAAAAATGTATATCCTGCTGTGTTTGGGTGTAGCAATCTATATATGTCTATTAGATCGAGCTCCTCTAATATACTATTCAGATGTTTTGTTTCTTTGGTGATTCTCTTTTGAGATGTTCTGTCCAGAGTTGATAGTGGTGTATTAAAATCCCCCACTATAATTGTAGATGTATCTATTCTTTCACTTAGTTTTTCCAGCGTTTGCCTGACGTTTTTAGAGGCACCCTTGTTAGGGGCATAGATATTTATGATTGTTCGATCTTCTTCACAGATTTTCCCTTTGACTAAAATGTAGTATCCTTCTTTGTCTCTCACAATTGTTTCACATTTAAAGTCTATTTTGTCTGATATTAATATAGCTACTCCTGCCTTTTTTTGGTTATTGTTAGCTTGTATGATTGTTTTCCAGCCTTTCACTTTCAATCTCCATGCGTCTCTGGGTCTAAGATGTGTCTCTTGTAGACAGCATATGGATGGGTCATATTTCCTTATCCAGTGTCCCAGTCTGAATCTTTTGATAGGTGAGTTTAATCCATTGACATTCAGTGTTATTACTATCAAGGATTTATTTGTGTTAGCCATATTTTGATTGGATTTGTGTTTGTCATATTTTGTTTGTATATTTTTTTTTTGTCTTTTTTGTTGTTGTTGTTGGTCTTATACTCTCCTCCAACTTTGCCTTTCCTGTTTTTTCCTTTCTTCCTGCAGAACTCCCTTTAGAATTTCTTGAAGGGGAGGTTTCTTGTTGGTATACTCTTTCAGTTTCTGTTTGTCTGCGAATATTTTGAACTCTCCATCATGTTTGAATGCTAGTTTAGCTGGATAGAGTATTCTTGGTTGGAAATTTGCATATATGTCTTTATGATGGTTATGCTTTTTCTTGAATTGACCTCATCAGCATATAATATCCTTGTTGGACTCTCATAAAAATTTTTACCTAAACTCTATTTTATCTGATATTAGTATAGTTACAACAATTTTCTTTTGCTTATTATTTACCAGTTTTTTCCTTCCATACTTTCAATGCCAACCAAATTGTGTCTTTGAATTTAATACAAATTTCTTGCAAACAAAAGATAAATATGTCATACTTTATATGCATTCTGCATATAACTGTTTTTGATGGAATTATTTAATTCATTTACTTTTAAAGTAACAGCTATTAAAATAGGAATTACTTCTTCAATTTTACCTTGTTCTTTCTAACACATATACCATTTCCACTTTCAGTCCATTAATATCTGCTTGCATATGAAGATTTTTTTTTGTAGTGTACCAGTGGGAGTTCTTCTCATTTTCTTAAGCAAATATTTATCAGATATTTTCTTTGTGACTATCCTATGCCTTAAATTTAGTGTCCTAAATCTATAACAATAATATTGGATTTGATATCAATTTAAATTCAGTGGCATACACAAATCTTGTTCCTAAACCCCTTTATTATTTTACCTTTTTGTTTTACATGATACACACCATATTTTTATGCATTCTATACAAAAACATAGATTTATCATTACTTTTAATGCATTTCCATTGTAGAATCTTTCAGATGTAAAACATGCAATTAAGTGACAAAAAGTACAATGATTCTGGAATTTAGAATTAAACTTTTGGTTTCTTTTAGCAGAGATATTTATTTTTTTATGCTGCTTCAATGCATTTTCCAGTATAGTTTCCTTTCAGTCTGAAAAATTCCTTTTATCGTTGCTAGTATAGCAGTTCTAATGGTAATTAACTCTCTCAGCTTTTCTATATTTGAGATATCCAAATTGACACACGATTCCTTTTTATTATTTAATTGAAGTTTATCATTCTTGAGTTAATATACATAAATATTAAGTATATAGTAAAATTTGTGAAAATGCATATTGAATTAGTCTGCATTTACTAGGGAAACAGAACTGACAGGAGATATTTGTAAGCCATATGAGATTTTATAAACTTGTCTCATAGGACTGTGGGGATTTACAAATCCAAATTCCATAACATTATGTTGCAAACCAAGGGCTCTGATGAGTTCTCAGGTGATACTGGTTGTCTGAAGTGGAAATGAAAATTCTCTCTCTGAATGCTGAAATCACTTACCCTTTTAAGGCCTTCAACTGATTGGCTGAGACATCACTCATTGCTGAGAGCAATCTCTTTAGTTAGTTGTAGATGTAACCAGCCATTTACACAAACATCTCACTGATGATAAAAGTCCTTGAATGCAACAGTTTGCTCGGTCGGTAGAGGTGGGGTCTGGCTGCGGACGAGGGGTCGGTCCAGCTCTGGACGAGGGGTCGGTCCGGCAGCAGACGAGGGATCGGTCTCACAAGGGGTTGCGCGGTTTGGCTGATGGGGTCGCCCGGCGAAGCCGGCGACAAAGGGGTCGCCCGGAGAAGCAGGCGACGAAGGGGTCTCCCGGAGAAGCAGGCGACAAACTGGGGACAAGGGAGGCCAGGCCCTTGTCGGGGGCTGTCAGGACTGGAGGGCGCACGGCAGAAGAACTACCGCGGAGACAAGGTAAACACACAAGTCCACTTTATTGAGGGAGAGGCAACAGTTTTATAGGGGCTGGGGAAGGCTGATTGGTCGAAGCCACACCCTGTTCTGATTGGTTGCCAGCGAAAGGTCAGTGGGCGGTACTGGATGGGGAGGGGTGGTGATTAGGGATTGGCTGTTGCTATTGCTGGGGGAAGGGGCAGGGTTTAGGGATTGGTGGCTGCTGTTGCTGGGGTGGAGGGCAGACTTGAGTTTCCCGCCCATGCCTGGCGCCTGGCTGTTGCTGCTGTCGGGGGAGGGGAAAAGGGCAGACTGGAATTTTCCGCCCTGCGCCTGCGCAGGGAGAAAGAAGAAGAAGGGTGCTGCCCCACAGGCATCGTGTGGCGCCATCCGGGAGGAGGGGCGGCCGCGGAAGCATGGCTGCCAAGAAGGGGAGACCCGAGGGCACTCTGCGCCCATGCCGAGCTTCCTTCAGGGGTGGCGGTGAGTCTGACCAGCCACCCTATTATGGGGGCAGCGGCTTGGCCTGCCGCGGCAGCTCCCCCGCCAGGCCAGCAAACCACACTTCAGCCCGAGGGGTGACCGCACTTGAAATGTCTTTTTATAACAATTATCCCTATGCTTCCTAACCAAACTGGGCACCATTATCTGGTTGAGTTGACACATTAGTCTAACCATCAAAAATATCATCATACAGGTCTCCTATACATAACCCCATTATCAACACCCTGCATTGTTGTGAAACAATTGTTAAGAGCCATGAAATAGCATTATCAAATATTACCACTAGCTATAGCCATTGTTTTACATTTGGCTATAATTTCCCCCCAACCAACTCAGTTGATGACACCCTGTATTAGGATTACATACATTTTATAGCTTATGAGAAATTGTCATCATCTTTATTCTGTTATCACAATCCATCTTCCACCATATGATTCACTGTGTTAAACAATCTTATGATTTGTACATTCTGTTCAAATTGTAAAAACAGTGGCTCTCATATTCATCACTGTTCTGCTATCACCTTAGTCAATATTAGAATATTTTCATTACTCCAAAAGGAAAATCCCATACCTCTTTATCCCCCCTATTGTTCTCTCTTTGATTTGATAAAAAGTCTTCTTTGTCATTGCTGCAAAAATATTACAAAATTACTGTTAGCCATAATCCATGTTGCATTAGTTGTAATTCTCCCATGTATCACTGTGTACTTAACAATTTTTAAAGTAAGAACATTCTTATACTATTAGCCATAATCTTCATCCATCACCAAAATCACTGTTATACAGTCTCTACATTATTTTCTAACTTCCTTTCAGTTGAAATATTACATTCACAAACTACTGATTTCAACCACAATCACATTGATAACTCATCAATGATAGTTATACTCACTATAATGTATTACCATCAACTCTAGTCATTTCCAAACATTTACAATAAACCTTATTAAAAATTCAACATACATTAAGTATCAGCTCCCATTTTCAACCCACATTCTTTTTCCTAGTATCCTCTATTATAAAGTTTACTAAAGTGAGTTAACTCATCATTTTAGTTCCTATTAGTGGAACCATACAATATTCATACTTTGGTGTCTGACTTATTTCACTAAATGTAATGTTCTTAAAGTTCATCAATATTGCCATATGCATCCAAATTTCATTTCTTCTTACAGCTGAATTGTTTCCCATTTTATGCATATACCATATTTTGCTTATCCACTCATTGGTTAATGGACATCTGGGATGTTTCAATATTTTAGCAGTTGTGAATAATTCTGCTATGAACATTGGTGTGCCATCAGTTCATGTCCTTGTTTCAGTTCTGAATATATTCCTAGTAACAGGATTGCTGAATGATATGGCAGTTCTATATTTAGTTTCTTGAGGAAAAAACAAACTCTCTTCCACATGCTTGCACCATTCTACCTTCTCACCAACAGTGAAAGACTTTTCCTATTCCTCCATATTATCTCCAGGACTTAGAGTTTTCTGTTTTCATAATAATGATCATTCTATAAAGTATGAAAAGATATCTCATTTTAGTTTTGATCTGAATTTCCCTAATAGCTAATGATGTTAAACATTTTTCCATGTGCTTTTTGGCCACTTGTATTTCTTCTTTGGAGAAATATCCATTCAAGTCTTTAGCCCATTTATTAATGGGGTTGCTTGTCCTGTTATCATTGTGTTATATTATCTCTTCAGTTATTATGGATATCAAACCCTTATTGGATCTGTGGTTTCCAAATATTTTCTCCCATTGAGGAGGCCGATTCTTCACTTTCTTGAAAAAGTCCTTTGAAACACAAAAGTGGTTAAGTTTGAATACGTTCCATTTACCCATTTTTTAATATACATTTTTATTTTTGAAAGATAGTTTACATAAATGTTACATAAAAAATATAGGATGATTCTCATATGCCCTATTCTCTACTCCTCACACATTCTCCCACATTAACAACATCCTTCATTAGTGTAATACATTCATTACATTTGATGAACATGTTTTGGAGGAATGTCATTAAGTTCAGATTGTAGTTTACAGTGTAGATTACACTCTCTCTGGCACATTTTTGCATGTTATGACAAAGTATATAAAGATTGTATCTATATCTGCAATGTCATTCAGGACAATTCCAAAGTCCGAAAAATGTCCCCATATTATATTTACCATTCCCTCTCCCTCCCCTTAGAACCTCCAGGGGCCACTGCCTCCACATCAATAACAGTTCTTCCATTGCTAGAATCACAATAAGTTTATAGTGGAATAAATGTAAGTTTACTCTAGTCTATTTTTCATTCCCCAGTACTGAAAATTCTGGGATAGTGATGTCCATTCCACCTCTAATTGAGAGGGGGCTTAGATGCCTTGGGACAGAGGGATAGGACTCTATTTCTTGCAGTTGCAGACTTTCTCTGTTCCTTGAGATGTTCATTGACAGTGGGGTCCTGAGGTCTCTGGAGACATACATACACCACAGAGTGGACAGCTCAGTAGTTTCTTAAATGCCTGTGGGAATTTCTTTGGAATTTATGCTCCCCAGTGTGACAAAGTTGCGTTCAGTTTTGGTTTCCCTACACATGGTTGTTATGCCTCTTCTATTTGAACCTATAGTTACTACTAGAGTTAAGTCTGTGTCCAAGAAACTTCAATCTTTGGGTTGTCCACATACCATTTGGGTACTGAATCTCAAAAGATTTGTGACACCTACTCCCCAGTTCATTAGACTCACCCTGGACAACTAACAAGGAGATGATAATGAACAATAACCATATCCCTTTATCTATTTTTAATTTTGTTTCTCAGGATTTTATATAAGTTTGAAAAAATCACTGCCTACCATAAGATCTTAAGATGTGTCCCTATATTTTCTTCTAGGAATATTTTTCTCTTTTTGTAAAGAAGCTTTAGGTTATATAAAAATATATAAGGGAGTCGCATATATCCCACATATCTTCCACACTTTCCCAAGTTAACAACATCCTTCTTTAGTGTGGCACATTTGTTAAAATTGGTGAACACATATTGAGGCATTCCACTAACCATGTATTATAGCTTACATTATAGTTTATTATCCTGAACAATTTTGTAGCTTATGACAAAATATATATTGACCTATATCCATCATTGTAATGTCATGTAGGGCAATTCCAATGTCCCAAAAATGCCTCCATATTACACCCATTCTTTCATCTCTCCTCTAAGATCCTCTGGCAGCCATTGCATTTATAGCAATGATAAATGTTCTTACAATGCTAGAATAAAAATACTTCTTTAATAGAATAACAGTAAGTCTTCTTGAAGTTTTATGGCTGTAGATTTTAATAATATTTAAAAATTTTTTAATGACTTTGGATTACAGAAATGTTACATAAAAATATAGAGTATGGCAATATGCCCCACTCTCTACACCTCCCACACTTTCTTACATTAACAATGTTCTTCATTAGTGTGGTACATTTGTTACAATTGATGAACACATTTTGGAGCACTGCCACTATGCATAGATTATAATTTCCTTCATAGTTTACACTCTCCCACACAATTTTGTAAGTTATAATAAAATATCTAATAGTCTGTATCCATCATTGCAACATCATTCAGGGCAACTTCAATGTCCTGAAAATGCCCTCTTGTTACATCTTTTCCCCTCTAACTCCTCTCAGAATCTGCAAAGGTCACTGCTTCCACATCCATTGCTAGAAAATAAGCTTATAGTAGAATAACTGTAGGTTTACTTTAGTCCATCATTCATTCTTGAATCCTGAGGATTCTGGCATGGTGATGCCCACTCCAACTCTAATTGAGAGGGTGCTTGGATTCCCAGGGGCTAATGGATGGGACTAACCTGCTTGCATTAGCAGACTCTCTCTGTTCCTTGTGATGGAATCTATTTTGATCCAAGTTTTGTTTTAGGTGTGATGTAGAGGACCTCATTCTTTCTTTTGTCTATGGATATTCAGTTCTCTGAGCCAAATTTGTTGAATAGACTGTTCTGAACCATAACTTGAAAGAATGATATAAATTTTTGTTGACAATTTCTTTTACCATTAAAAATGTTTCATCTCAATTGCAATGAATGCAGCACACTAATTAAAGAAGTTGCTCATTTGGGGAAGGGTGGGAGGTATGAGGAGTAGGACATATGGGAATCCCTTATATTTTTTGTGTAACATTTTTTGGTAATCTAAGTATCTTAAAAATTATATTGAAGGAGGTGGGGCAAGATGGCATTGGAGTAAGTGCACCTTCATCATCTCTCCTACCAAAACAAACAACACAAAACAGAAACAGCTGGGTGGGGAAAAAATCCTGCCTGAGTGAGTGGCTTTGGAAACCCACAAAGCAGGAGGTTTCTAGACATTGATCAGGAGAATATGCAACAAAATGAGTGATTGCTCAAGGAAACTCAACATGCACAAAACTGTGGGAAGGCTAAACCCCTCCACTGGGGCTGCTGGCCTTGGCATTCCCTGAACAACACTGACTGCATGGCAGCATTCCCTGAGCCCTGCATTCACCAATTGCATGATCCCCAAAGACTCAATCCCTCAAAATCCCCAAACCCCTTGATCCCCAAACCCATGTTCCCCAAGCCCATGTACCTTGAACCCAGTGCCTCTTAAACCCCAGCCTTTTAATTCATATTATATTATTCTCCAAATTCAGTTTCCCATATCATTGTAGGTGCTCCTTTTTTTATTCCTATAAATCTACACATTGTACACAAGTTCATTCTCCTAGGTCATATATGGTTCTTCTGCTAAAATACACTATCAATACTAATATTATACTTATTATTTTTTTACTTCTTTTGCTTTCCATGGCCCTAATATTTTTCCTTCAAGGAACTTAAACAACAAGGAAATAGAATAAAAAGAACAAAGAGTCAAAAAGAAGACACAACACATGCACAAAAACAGCACCTAAATAAAACCTGAAAATAGACAGAGAAGCTAATCAACTGAACAAACTCATCAAGAAAAAATTATGACCAGACAGTAACAAAATGTTATAAACCATACCAATAACCATGAAGACATTTCCCAATCCATTGAACAAGCAAAAAAACAGGAAGAGAAGCAGAACATTAAACAAATAGTCAAAGCTCTCTAAACAAATATCATGGGCCAACCTAATGAACTGAAGGAAGAGATTAAGGTTATTGGAAAAAACATTTGGAGAGTGTACAGAAAAAATTGTATACATAAACAAAAAGAATACAGATATGATGGTGATGAATGGCACAATTCAGGAAATCAAAAATACACTCTCAGCAAATAATAGCAGATTTGAAGAGGCGAAGGAAAGAATTAGTGATGTGGAAAACAGTACATCTGAAATCAAACAAAGTAGAATTGATAGATAAAAAGGTAGAAAAGTCAAGCAGGGACATAGCGATTTGAATGACAACATAAAATGCACAAACATGTGCATTATAGCCATCCCAGAAGGAGAAGAGAAAGGAAAGGGAGAAGAAAGGGTGTTGGAGGAAATAATGGATGAAAACTTCACAAACCTATTGAGGGAGATGAATGTACCTGTCTAGGAAGTGCAATGCACCCCAAACAGCATAAATCACAACAGACCTACCAAAAGATATGTACTTGTCAAATTATCCAATGCTCAAGACAAAGAGGTAAGATTGAAATCAGAAAAAGAAAAGGGAGTCATCACATACAAGGGAAGCTCAATAAGATTAAGTTCTGATTTCTCATCTGGAACCCTGGAGGCAAGAAGACAGTGGAATGGTGTTAAAATAAAAAATATTCCAACCAAGAATACTCTATCCAGGAAAGCTGGCATTCAAAAATGATGGAAGGTTCAAAATATTCACAGATAAACAGAAACAAAGAGAGTATGTCAATAAGAAACCTGCCCTTCAAGAAACACTAGAGGGAGTTCTGAAGGAGGAAGGAAAAAAAACAGAGAGACAGTTGGAGGAGAGTATAATAACTAAGAAGGAAAAAAGAGAAATAAAAACAAAACATGACATACACAAATGCAAATAAAATATGGCTAATGTAATTCCTTGAGACTAATAACACTGAATATTAATGGACTAAACTCATCAGTCAAGAGACACAGATTGCCAGTATGGATAATGAAATATGACCCATCTTTATGCTGTCTACATGAAACCCACTTTAGACTAAGTGATTCAAGGAGATTGAAATTGAACAGTTGAGAAACAATCTCACAAGCAATCAATAACCAAAAAAAAGGGAAGAAGAATCTATACTAATATCAGACAAAATAGATTTTAAATGCAAAACTACTGTTAGAGACAAAGATGGACACTACATATTAGTAAAAGGAGCAATCTTTCAAGAAGAAAGAATGATCATAAACATTTATGCACCTAATCAAGGTTCCTCAAAATACATGGGGCAAACACTGGGAAAAATTAAGTGCTAGAATAGATGCCTCTGCAATTATAGTGGGGGACTTTAATACACCATTAGACAGACCGTCACAACAGACAATCAAAAAGAAACAAAGACTTTGAATAATATATTAGAGGATCTGGACTTAAGAGGTATATTCAGAACATTACACTTAAATACAGCAGGATATACATTCCTTCTGAAGTGCACATGAATCATTCTTCAAGGTAGACCAAATGGTAGGCCACAGAGAATGTCTCAGTGAATTCAGAAAGATTGAAATCATAAAAAATAATTTCTCTCACCACAGTGGAAGGAAACTGGAAATCTTCAAGGCTCACTGAACCAGATTAAGCACAAAGATATTCAACTTAAGCAACACACTCTTAGCCAGTGGGTCAAGGAGGTAATCTCAAAAGAAATCACTAACTACCTTGTACCAATAAAAATGACAACACACTATATCAAAACTAATGGGATGCTGCAAATGCTGTACTGGGAGGGAAATTCATAGCTATAAATTCATACATCAACAAAAGAAGAAAGAGTTAAAATTGAAGGCCTAACTGTACACTTGGAGGAATTAGAAAAAAAACTACAACAAATTAACCCCAAAGGAGGAAGAAGGAAAGAAATAACAAAGATCAGAGCAGAACTAAATGAAATAGAAAAGAAGAAAGCACTAGGGAAATAAAAGGAGCTGCTTCTTGGAGAAGATCAGTTAAATTGACAAACCCTTACATAGACTAATAACCAAAAAATAGAGAAGATGCAAATACACAAAATAAGAAATGAGAAAGGAGGTATCACCACTGAACACACAGTAATGAAGTCTATCATAAGAGGATAATTTCAAAAAATATGTGCCAAAAAGAAGGACAAATTTACAGAATGGACAAATTCATAGAAACATATAAGCAGCCTACAATTAAAAAAGAAGAAATTGATGATCTCAACAAACCAATTACAAGGAAAGAGATAAAATGAGTCATTAAAACCTTCCCATTTAAGAAGAGCACAGGGCCAGATGGCTTCACAGGTGAATTCTACCCAACATAGAGGAGAGAACTAGAAGAATCTTGCTTAAACTCTTCAAAAAATTGAAAAAGGAGGAATATTGCTTAACTCATGCCATTATGCCAACATTAACTCTCTACCATAGCCAAACAGACATCACAAGGAAGGAAAATTACAGACCAATCATTTTAATGAAACTAGATGCTAAAATACTCAACAAAATACTTTCTAATTGTATTCAACAATATATCAAAGTATACACCACGACCAAGTGGGTTTCATCCCTGGTGTGCAAGAATGGTTCTACATAAGAAAATCAATCAATGTAAGACACCACAAAAACAGATCAAAGGAAAAAAAATAACATGATCATATCTATAGATGCAGAAAAACGCTTTTGACAAAATACAGCACCTTTTTTCTGATAAAAACACTGCAAAAGATAGGAATAGAAGGAAACTTTCAATAATGATAATGATAATGTCTGTATATGAAAAACCCACAGCTATCATCATTTACAATGGCGAAATCCTGAAATCTTTCCATCTAAGATCAGGAACAAGAAAATGATGCCCACTTTCACCCTTCCTATTTAAATTGTGTTAGAAGTACTTGCTCGAGCACTGAGACAAGGACCAGATACAAAAACATCCAAATTGGAAAGGATAAAGTAAAAATTTGACTATTTGCAGATGTCATGATTTTATACATAGAAAGCCTTGAGGAATCTACAACAAATTTCTAGAACTTATAAATGAGTTCAGTACATCACAGCATATAAGATCAATGCTTAAAAATCAGAGGAGCAGATCAACCTGGAAGACGGGTTTGGCTCAGTGCAGGAGTTTCAGCCTTGAAAGTATAAGGTTCAGCTCCCAGCTTCTCTTAGAATTGTGGTCCACTGATATTAGATATCTGGCTGATACTTTGAGAGAGGGAAAACATAGACATTATCCTTGTATAAGCTTCCCTTGGGTCTCTAATTTTTCCTAAAAAAAAAGAGAGAGAGACTACTTTTGTTACATTGTTTAAACTGAAATGTCTGGGATGCCATTGTTAAATAGACACTGAATTGGTATTGATGGCAAGGAGTGGCTTCTTGAGAGGAAAACCTGTTGGAGGCCATTTCAGTCTGCATATGAAAGAGGTGGGAGGAGGAAGATGGTCTTGATTCCACTGGGAATTTTGTGTTTTCATGGAATGATGGAGAGGGTGGTTTATCCTGAGCTGCTAAAGTAGAATACAGGTTGGTTGGTGTAATCATGGTAAAGGTTTGAGGGTGAGAAGTGAAGTAATGGGATGGTTAAGACCATTTGACATGTTACAAGTTGAATGAATGTTTGGAAATTATTACAAAATTAAAGGACTTTTATAACATTCTGTTAATCAAAGTCGTTTGGTAAAATGTTCATATGAATGTTTAAAGATTGTATATCTTTAAGTAAAGATAATTTAAAAATAAAATAAAATTTAAAAAGTACATTGAATCATATAATAGCAGATTTGAGACAGAGGGAAGGATTGGTGAGCTTGAATAAATTACCTCTTAAAGTGAATATATGAAAGAACAGATGAAGTAAATAATGGAAAAAATTGAATAAGTCTTGGGGAACTAAATTAGAGCAAGATATTTGCAAACCTATATGCCATAGGTGTTGCAGAAGGAGAAGAAAAGAGAAAAGGGGCAGAATGAATATTTGAATAATGGTAGAAAATTTCCCAACCCTATTGCAGGACATAGATATCCATGTCCAACAAACAAAATGTACTCCCATCTGAAAAAAAACAAATAGGCCAACTTTGAGACATACTAATCAGAATGTCAAATGGCAAAGGTAGAAAATTCTGAGAGCAGCAAGAGAAAAGCAATGCATAACATATAAGCGATACCCAATATGATTAAGTGCTGGCTTTTAATCAGAAACCATGGAGGCAAGAAAAGAGTGGTATGATATATATAAGATACTGCAAGAGAAAAACTTCCAGCCAAAAATCTTATATCTGGCAAGATTGTCGCTCAAAAATGAGGGTGAGTTTAAAGTATTCACAGATAAACAGAAACTGAGAGAATTTGTAACAAAGAGATCAGATTTTCAAGAAATACTAAAGGGTATGATAGAGCCTGTAAAGAAAAGACAGGAGAGGGCAAGAAGAGACTATAGAAATGAGAATTATATCAATAAATTATTGAATATTTGAAAATTTCAAAAGCCTGGTGAAAATAACATGAAGTTCAGAGAACTGGAATTCAATGTTAAAAGAAATTTTAAAAGTCCTAAATAACTGAAAGAACATTCCATACTCATGGATTGGAAGACTAAATATCATTAAGATGTCAATTATACTCAAATTGATATATAGATTTAATGCAATCCCAATAAAATTCCCACCAGCATTTTTAAATATCTTGAAAATGTGATTATCAAATTTATTGGGAAGTGTAAGTGGTCCTGAATAGACAGAAATAACTTTAAAAAAAAGTGAAGTTGGAGGATTCTCATCTCCAGAAGATAAATCATATTACCTAGCTAGAGTGGTAAAAACAGCATGATACTGGCATAAAGACAGACACATTGACCAATGGAACCAAAGTGATGGTTCAGAAATAGACACATGTATGGACAAGTGATTTTTGACTAGTCTGTCAAACCCATTCAACTCAGACAGAACAGTCCTTTTAACAAATGGTACTGAGCGAACCTGATATCCATAGCCAAAGGAAGGAAAGAGGACCACTAGCTCACACTTTATCTAAAAATTAGGTCAAAATGGATCAAAACCTCAATATAAATGCAAGAACCATAAAGTTTCTAGAAGAAAATGTAGGAAAATATCTTCAAGACCTGGTAGTGGGTGGTGAATTCTTAATGAGATAAGAGGGAGGACTAAGATGGACTACTTATGTTTAATGTATGTAGAAGTTTTAAATAGAGAAAGGATGGCTCCCAGGGCATTAGGGCAGTTGAGAAAGTCAGGTCCTGAATACTGCTGCAAGTATCTCTGGACATGGCTTCTTGGGAAATGGAGATTGGCTGGCGTTGTGGGCCCCAAGGGGAGGGGAAAATGCATGTGGAATGGATGGAACCAAGGTAAATATGGGGGCAAGAGAGGAGTTCTGTGAGAGTACACGAGGATGAATATAAAACATGTAATATTACACCAAAAACATATAGGGGACGACAGACTAATAATGTAAACCATAAGGCAAAACATAGGATAACTAAAAAATTCAGAAAACTGTACAATCTAAAGTATGGACCACATAATAAGCACAGATGTCACCTTGTTTGAAAGCTATTGTCTCGGAATCTGTACATCAGTTTCAGGAAATATGATATGAATAAGCTAAAAGATTACCGCTGTGGAAGGGAAAAGGTTTTATGGTGGATCTGGGGAAGTACTGTATATTGTATATATGAATTTCAGTGATCTAAGACTCTTGAGAAACTGACATTATGTTGGGATTCACTTTACAGGAAGTTTTGGATCACAGAGTGGTTCAACAATGGCAGTGGAGGAATACTGATATAGGATGTTATTGACAGGATATATATGGCTGACAGGGAGTTATACAGGGCATATGCCCAGGGTATATAGTAATGTCTAGATATACTCATAGTGGAAACAATTAAAAACAACAGCTGGGGGGTACTGGGCCCCTGGCCGGGGGGGTCACTGACGTGGACCCTGGGGGAGCAGTGGCAGTCCCCCAGGTGCAACGGCAAGAACCAGGAAGGAAGGAGGGCCCAACAGTGGGCTCCTGATACTAATGGCTATGCTTTTGAGCCTATACACCTGCAATAAGAACAAGGCCTAGAGTAGCACTGTGCCTGGGAGTTTCTTCCTGACAGCCTTCATGTCACTCAAATGTGGCCACTCTCACAGCCAAACTCAGCATGTAGATGCAGTGCATCCCCCCAGTGTGGGACATGACACCCGGGGATGAGCCTCCCTGGCACTGAGGGATCACTACCACATACCAGCTGAAGATGCAACTAGAAAATGACCTTGAATTAAAGGTTCAATACGGATCAGCAGAATATCCCTGTCTACATATAATAACATGACTTCAAAATGCTGTTTGACCTAATGTAAGGGGGAAATGGAAAGGAGAAATGAGATTATAAGGCTATGAGTCTCTAAAAAAGAGTCTGGAGGTTGTCAGAAGGAATGTCCTTATACACAACTGAGTAGAGTCTAAGAGACAGATAAAGTAGATACAACCCCAGGTATTGGTTCTTTTGAGCATAAAGAGACCCACGGGTTCTATGGTCATGGCAGATGGGGTTCACTGCCATGGCAGATGGCCTTTCTTTGGAGCTGGTGTTTCTGCATGATGGAATTGGACTCAGAGGGGATCTCTTCTCACAAGACTTGCATGCTACTTTATTGGAATTGTGGTTGGTGCTGGGATTTAAGATATATTTAGGGGATTTGAATCTCTGGACTGATAATAAGACACCCAGGCCCAGAGCCTCAACAGACTTCAGCTCCTACACTTTGATTTATTGGACTTACCCCACTCAGCTAACATGGAGTTGAAGAAGGTCAACCACCACACCATGGAGCCTAGAGTGTTTACAACTGAAAGCAGGAGGAGTGCATCCAGTATCCATGTGGCATCTAAGCCCCCACTTGACATAGATGTGCAATGGACACAACCAATCCAATGTCCACAGAGAAAATGTGAAATGGATGTGGGAAGGGTAGCCATGGTGGCTGCTGGGTTTGGGGAATGGGAGGAAGAGATGAGATGTGGAGGCGTTTTCGGGACGTGGAGTTGTCCTGGGTGGTGCTTCACGGACAATTACAGGACATTGTAGATCCCCCCAGGGTCCACTGGATGGAACATGGGAGAGTGTGGGCTATGATGTGGACCATTGACTACGGGGTGCAGTGATGTTCAGAGATGTACTTACCGGGTGCAATGGATGTGTCACGATGATGGGAGAGAGTGTTGCTGTGGGGGGAGTGGGGGGTGGGGGCGGTAGGGTTGATTTGGACCTCATATTTTTTGAATGCAATTTTTAAAAATAAATAAATAATTTTAATAATAAATAAATAAATAAATAGCTTTACTGTAAAAGTGTGGAAATTTTAATGTGAATGGTAACACATAATGAATAACAGCTGGTTTATAAATTGGGATGTGACTGAAAATGATACTCTAGGGATATAAATGCCAATTAACAGAATGCTAGAGAATAATCTAGGAACTGAACAGCACAGGGAATGCAGAAGTTGAGAATTATGGTTGATGGTACAGATACAAGTGTCTTTTGTTAGCTAGAGCAAATGTATATCATTATTGCAGGGTGGTGGGAATTTGGAGAAACATGGAAAAAAATAATAACTGGAGTGACCTATGAACTCTGGTTACCAGTAATAATGTAATATTCTTGCATCTATGCCAAAGATGTACTGTGTTGATAATGGGAAGTGTGGAAAATGTGTACCAAATATAAACTATGAATGTGGTAACAATTGGATGATATTATTTTATAATCTGTAACAAATTCCACCATAGTGTGGAGTCTTGATAGAGGGGTGTTGTTTGAGAATTCTTCATATGTGCATGGTTATTTTGTAAGTTTACAAGTTCTGTCATAAAATATACTTTAAAAGAATAATAGGGTGGGTTGGGAGAAAATACACCAAATTTAAGATAAGGACAATAATTAGTAGTAAGATTTTGACAATATTCTTTCATAATTTGTAACAAATGTCTCACAACAATGTAAGGTCTCAGTGGAGTATTGATGTATGGGATCCCTGTATTTTGTTATGAATGTTTGATTTGTAAGTTCGCTTTTCCTGTACACTTATTCTTTATGTATGTTTGTATATAAATGATATAAAAATAATAACAGGGTGGGTTGGGGGGAAATACTTTGGTTAGTAGTCATATTTTGACAATGCTCTTTAATCATTAGTTAAAAATGTTTAACAACTTTACAAGTTATTGGTGATAGGGTGAGGGATGAGAGTCCTATATGATATTATTTTTGTAAGTTCACAACCATTACTATACACTTATTGTTTATATAAGTTTATGTATAAGTGATATACTTACATAAGTAAAAAAAATAATGGCAGCTGAGGGTGAGTGGATGTGGCTCAAGCAGTTGTATTCCTGCCTCCCACATGGGAAGTCCTGGATTTACTTCCCCATTCCTTCTGAAAAAAGCAGAACAAATAAAACAAGCAAAGAACAAGCAAAACAAATAAAAATAAATAAGGGAAGCCAGTGTAGCTTAGTGGTTGAGCACTGGCTTCCTGCATATGAAATTCTAGTCCTGGGATCATTCTCTGGCCCCCAGTTCATTAAAATTTTAAAAATACATAATAATAATTAAAAGAACTGAAGGAAGAATTGGATAATCAGAAAATAATTGGAGGTACTAATTCTCTGTTATCAATAAATATTAAAACACTAGAGAGATGAACAGGAATAATATAGGCTACCTGAAAATCTCTATCAACCAACTAAGCTTAAGTGACAGTTTTATAACATACTATACCAAAACAGCAGCATACACAATCTTCTCTAGCACACAGAAAACATTCTCCAAAATAGACAATATGATAGCACCTAAAACTAGCCCCAGTAATTTTTAAAGTGGTGGAGACACTTGCAGTATTTTTACACCACAATGGAGTTAAACTAGAAACTACAACAGAAAAAGATGTGGAA
This sequence comes from Dasypus novemcinctus, assembly GCF_030445035.2. NCBI lineage: Eukaryota > Metazoa > Chordata > Mammalia > Cingulata > Dasypodidae > Dasypus > Dasypus novemcinctus. The sequence goes on along the minus strand of NC_080702.1, from coordinate 18,182,498 downwards.
AATCTACAACTATTTGGAAATTAAAGAACACAATTCTAAATAACTTACAGAATAGAAAAAGAAATCAAGATTACATTAGAAAATATTTTCAAACCAAACACAATATATCAAAAGACATATATGCAGCTAAACCAATAGTGATAATTTATACCATTAAACACCTCTATTATAAAAGCAAAAATGTCTCAAATGAATAACTTAAGCTTCTACTTTAAATATCGGAAAACATATAGGAAAATTTAGAGTGGCGATCAATATAATAGAAAAGAGAAAAGCAATAAAGAAAATTCATAGAAACAAAAATTGATTAATTGAAAATATGAACAAATCAAAATAACCACTAATTTGAGCTTGAATGACAAAATTTTAAAATGCATTACCAAAATCAAGAATTAAATAAAAATATCTTTGCTGATCTCATATTTAAAGATTACAGGGAAGTATTGAAAATAACTTCATGACAGTGATTAGACAATTTAGATGAAATGATCAATTTCATCCTAAATTCATTCCTAAAAAGACAGCAAATACTCATACTCAATCAATAAAAAATGGAAAATCCGAATGGACCTATAACAAGCAGAGAAAGTGATTTACAATTAAAAAGCTCAGAACGGTATACTTTCTCTTATTAATTCTATAAAGTATTTAAAACAGAAATGATAAGAACCCTCCATTCTCTATGACAAAATAGAGGAGCGTGGATATTTCCTAACTCTTTCAATCAGGCCAGGGTTACAAAGTGAAACAATGACAAAGTGAAACAACCTTAGACATTAAAAAAAAGTTACTATTCTTTCATGAATATATATGCATAAGCAGCAAAAGATTACACAAAAGAACTTACAATCTTTAACATGAATTATGCACCTTGAATATGTGGGATTTAACTAAGGAATGAAAGGTTGACATTAATGTTTAAACTCAATTACTCTTATAGGCCCTTTTAATAGAAAAAGGGATGAAAATTATAAGAATATCTTAACAGACAAAGAAAAATGATTCAACATAATTGAAATCACATTAATGTTAACAAACTTTCAGGAAACTAGAAAAAGAATGGAACAAAAGACAATCACAGAATGGAAGAAAATAATTGTTAACAATATATCTGATAAGAGTTAAATATTCAAAATATGTAAAGAACTGCTGCAATGCAACAAAAAGAAAATAACCCAATTTAAAAATGGACAAATAACTCGAATAGACATTTCTCCAAAGAAAATATACAAATGACCCATAACCATATGAAAACATGCTCCACATCATTTGTCATCAGGAAAATACAAATACAAACAATAATGAAACACTACTTTACAACCCTTGGGAAGACTATCATTAAAAATAACAAGAAGAATAAGAGAAAAATAGCAAGTATTAGGATATGGAAAATTGAACACTTATATTTTTGGTGGCATTGTTAAATGGTGTAGCCAATGTAGAGATCCCCTTAGTGTTTCCTTAGAAAGTTAAACAAAGATTTATTATATGACCTGGCAAACCTATGTCTTAGTAAATACCCCAAAATATGAAAATATACAGAAAATATTTTTATTCCAATGTTTATAACATCATTAGTCACAGTAACCAAAATGTGGAAGCAACCCTAGTGTCCATCAATGGAAAATGAATAAGCAACATGTAGCATATATATAGAATTGAAATATTAATCAAACATAAATAGGAATGAAGTTCTGATGCATATTCAGACATAGCTAATATTGAATATACCATGTTGAGTGAAATAAGCAAGATGCAATAAGTAAAATATTGTATGAATTTGCTTATATAGATTTAAAAACAAACATATAGTTTGTTTTCTTGGCTGAGCCATATATTCCTGTTTCCTAGCATGGCCCTTTGTTATTTTGTCTTGCTTTGTTTTTTACTGATGTCTATTCATCACTTTATTTTGACTTTCTAAATGTAAAGATCATTTTTTCCCTCTTGCCCGGGGTTTTATTGTAGATTACCTATTTGATAAGGCTTTTCTATGACACTTGTAACTTATTCTGGGTTTTTAGAGTAGTCTATGTTTAGCTGTTCAGATTTTCTCACGTTTTCTGAAACTGATTCTTGTCCTTGATATATGGTACAAGTTGAAAGACTGCCTTTTTATGTGCCATTGTTTCATCCTCTGGAGAAAACTTCCTTTCCTGTGTTCTTTCTGGGAATCCTGATCTTTTCTCTTTTTTAAATGAAGAAATTTCCTCCAAGTTCATATGATTTATTAAACTTTGCTTCCTAACTCAGTGCCACCTTCCAATTATATTACATTTTCCTCTCCTGTTTACAATAGTTCACCTTTGTTCTTTTTTTTTTAACACTAGGCTACTCTGCTTCTAATTAATTCCCCATTAGTTTATCCTGCTTCATATAGCTGTCTTTGTAATTAAACATTGACCCACCCATATAATTTAAATATCTGGATCAGTAGATGTTTAAAGCTCTTCTTGCTCTGCTGAGAGATTTTCTGAGGACACAAGCAGTAAAACATTTAGCAATTATGCTACTTCTTTTTATGAGGGACTATCCAAGCCCCGCCTGTCAAGCACCCTGATGTCTTCTTCACCCATCCGGTGGTGGTGGTGAGTGGGCTAGATCCAGTTCCCCATTTTACTATTTTCATGGTAGTAGCACTTGACTTAATTCTGGTGCTCTGAGAAGCAGGCAAGATGGGATTAGATTTGCAAGACATTTATTGGTGGGGGGATTCTTAAAAGGGAAAAATAGAAGAGGTCCATAAGAGACAAGGAGACTCATGAGACTATGATGCAAGTCTGACTCAAATGAATGAAATAAGGATGGAAAAGAAACAGAGTTTCAGAATCTCAGAATTTTGATAGTGAAAAAGGGTCACTTCCTTAAATGTTGATCTAAAATTGTGAGTTTAAGATTCAGTGTAGTTTCAATTTGGGATTTAGTTTGCTTTTTTTTTTTTTTTGCTGAGAGGATTTGGATTCTGCCTACCAGGGTGTGCTTCAAATAGGAATTCAGTCCAGCCATGTTGTTTGAGGGTTTTTGTATTTTTTGTGTTTTTGGCCTTATTTAACCATGAAAAAAATGGATGGCAACATAAACTTTATTTTTCTTTGCTTAATCATATAATAAAACTCATGTAAAAATAGTATACTAGCAGAGATCTAATGAGTTATTTATTTTTAATTTCTAAATAAGGTTTCTTGTAGATATCATTTTTTTAGATAAGTATTCAAATTATTTAGTTTTTCTCTTTTATAATCAATACTACCATAAATTTCCTTTTGAAGACAGATTTAATGTAGTTAATGTGTTGGCTTAGAGTGCATGTGTTTTATTTTTCTCATTTTAATTTAAAAATGACCTGCCATTCAGTTGACAAATATTTATTGCATACTTGTAAGAGCAGGTAATTACTTTTTGTTCTATGCTAGGGCAGTTAACAAACTTAGAACTGCCCTCATGGAATTTAGGCTCACGGCTTCCATGCCTGATTTAGATGCCAATTGTTGGAGTGAGAGGATGTACAGTGTTTTTGTTAAACGAGTGCCACCTAGACATATTCTCCAAAGGAAAAGATGCTACATTCCCAGAAAGAAGGGCTCTATGACAGCAAGCAGTGCAGAAAAATAGGAGGCACTAATGTAGAAGAAAGTAAAGAAACAGTAAAACGAGCATCCATAATGCAGAATATTCAAGCAAACAGACCATGCTGAATATCAAAATTAGTGGTCTGCATAACTTGCCTATTTCTTCCAATGTAATATCATTAGCGTTCTGCTATCTGCCTAAGTATGCTTTATTCTTTAATAATCATAATCTACTTAACAATAGATTACTGGTCTTTTGGTTTTCTTTTTTTTTAATTTGACTGTTAGCCCCTGATATTACTGTATGCTGAAATTAAAATCATTATTTAATATTTTTATATTGTACTGTTTCTAGCAAAAATTAATGAGTGAGGGAAGTGGATATGTCTCAAGCAATTGGGCTCCCATCTACCACATGGTAGGCCCTAGGTTTGGTTCTTCAGAATTCCTTGTGAAGGCAAGCAGGCCTGCACCCACAGAGAGCTGAGAGCCCATGTTTGTGGAGATCTGGAACAGAAAGATGATGAAACAAATGGAGACAGGCAGACACAGAAAAAATATGCAGCGAATGGACACAGAGTAGACAGAGACCACAAGTGGCATGTTAATGGGTGAATAAATATTATTTTAAATAATGTATTTTATAAGCTAATTCACAAGCCAGGACATTTCATTTATCTTTTCTGAAGTAATTTTTATATGCCCATTTGAAATTTAAGTACACTGGGAAAATACAACAATTGAAAATATATTCCATCAGCATAGAAGAGTTTTTAATTCATGATAAATATATTTAAAGAATGTTTAAAAACAAATTTAACAAAAATTTTAAACACACAGTTCTTACTGAAGTGTATGACATTAATTTTATTTAATAAACTTCTGTGAAATTTGTGCAGACCACAAACCAAATCAAATCAAGTAATAAACCACAAATATTTAGGCACATATAACAGAAAGATCACAAGTATTTATTGACCTTTCAAACTTTGCACAATATCCATTAGAGGTTGTGAATTAAAAATATTGGGAATTTTACATTTAGAAGAGACACCTTTCCAATATCTTTTTCAATGCCCCCAAAATGTCCTTGTTTCTTAGACTATAAATACAAGAATTCAATGTAGGAGTAAGCATTGAAATAACACTGATATAGCCTTTTCCTGACCAGAGTCATGTGAGGAACCAGGATTCATGTAGATGGCTGGGCCATAAAAGAGCCCCACAACCACCAGGTGTGAGGAGCAAGTGACAAATGCTTTCTTCCTCCCCTTAGGTGAATTCATGTGAAAGACAGTGATGAAGATGATAGTGTAGGAGAAAAAATGATGGCAAGAGGAGTAAGTGGTAGTATAGTGTCTGTCACAAGAATTATCAACTTATATGGAGAGGTATCCTCACAAGAAAAACTCAAGATAGCCATGACTTCACAGAAAAAATAATCTATCTCCTTGTAGCCACATTTAGGTAAGTGCATGGTGTATGTAGTCTGGACTACAGCATCTAGCATACCTCCAACCCAGGACATCATCGTATCTTCTGGCAGACCCTCTGGTTTATGATAACTGGGTATCTCAGTGGGTGGCAGATGGCCACATAACGAGAGTCATGAGAGTCAGGAGAATGCACTCGGCTCCTCACAGCATCAGTGAGAAAAACATCTGTGTCCCAGAGGCTAGGTTTGAGATGTTTTTCTGACCTGAGGAAAAAATCCATGATCATCTTGGCCACAGTGGTGGAGATGAAGACCAAGTCAATGAGGGACAGGTGGCTGAGAAGGAAGTACATCAGGGTGTGTAGCTGGAAATCCATCAGGATGAGGAAAATTAGGGTGGAATTCCCAGTGAGGACAGGAAGGTAGATGAGGATGATCACTTCAATGAAGATGTCAGCATGCTTCATGCTGAGGGAGACTCCCAGGAGGATAAAATCCATTCCTTTTGTCTCATTCTTTCCCACCATTAATTTAAATCAATTTTTTGAACTGAAAGGTAATGGGTATAAATAAATGTCCTTAAAGAATTACAACTTCATTTGTTTCCTTTTTTTGAAAGTAAGTATCAAGACTTCTGTTGGTAAACATCATTTTAGTGTATTATTAAGATATCTCAAATTTAGTGAAGGATCATTTACATTCATAATTTTACTGCAGTGTGAAAACCATAAAGATCATATAAACTGTAAGAATCATCATTTTAGTTTGCTAAAGAGATGTCAATGCCACAGTCATTTACTGTAAACTATTTATTAATCTTATATGATTTATTCTATGTATACCCAGCATACTTCATGCACTCAAAATGTGTGTTCTAAATCCCTTCATGATTGATGATTGCGCATTGAACAGAGACCAATGCTTTCTCTTTTTTTCCTAAATCTCAAGCTGCTTCTTTCTTCAGCAACTGGGCAAGGACATGTTATTTAATTTAGCAATATTGAAAGCAATGTAAGGGGAGGTGTGTTTTGTCACTCCAATCATTGCTAAGTTTGATAGACAAATGTTGAACATGATGAAATCTCATTGTGGAAGGAGTGTAAGTATGTAGCTCACATTAGGTTGCTATGTGAGCAGGAATTAAATTTTATTTATGTGATTAAGCCATTGAGTTTTTTTATATTTATAGCAAATACTGTGATCCTAATATATAATATTTGTGGGAGAACATATTTTACCTTGAAAATGCATGTGTGGGAATGGTTATGAGCTCCCTCACTAATGCTAACTTTTATTCACAGTTCATCATTGAAAAAGACTTTAATTAGACTCATGTATTAATTATTTGCTCACCTCTCACATTCTAGGCTTTGCTGGTGTGCCTGGAATGAGATTCCTTGAAACGCTTTTCTAAAGTATTCACTGGCCTAAAGTGTTCATTGATGTTTTGTTTGTGAAATTCTTAAGTTTATTGATCCCTAAACAATGCATTCTACACCTGCATGTGCAGGGCGTGCTACTCAAATCCACACTGGTCAATGTGCAGAACATTCATCCACATTTAAGTATGTAAGTGATGAGATTGTCCCTGAGGTTTCACCTGCAGGTACTTGGTTCTGATTTTTACACACAGACATATTAATATGACCTTTAGCCTGTCATCCTAGATGATAAAGGAAAAGTCTTAAGAATCAGACAGTGATATGGATTTCACTCTTACATAGATCTCAGTACATTTATTGAACAATCTTAATTAATTGCTATTGATCTGGTCAAAATATAATATATTTTTGTATTTTATACTGTATTACTATACCCATTATTTTTCTTAATTTCCAATGTATTTATTCATTCTTAAATATATGTTTATAAAAGTACTATATTATGAGAACATATAAAAACACCAAAGAAAATATGATGAAAAAGTTCTGGAAATGGATAGAGTGATGGTATCACAACACTGTGAATATATACTACTGAATTATACACTTTAAAATGGGAGATTTTGTATTTGGTATATTTTACTACAATAAAAACATATAAAATACCTAGCATAGCACCCAGATTTAGCCACTTCTATTGTGTTAATTATTATTTGCATTATTTTTATAAATATGTATACTTGTATATATAACAACATGTTATCATTAAATAAAACTTCCTTAATCAGCCCCTTCACATGTCATAAAAAATGTGTAAGGTCATTTTCAAGTGGCAGAAAATAATTTAAGCCTTTTTAATACAATTTTTAATATATAATCTTATTATTGTTAGACTTTAATGCTGTTTGCCCTATTATATTTAAACCAAATGGCCATGAAGATCATTAAGTGAATTACTAATTCTTTTCCTTCTCCAGTATGTTTTTCTGAAGTAAAAATTAAGTTCTTTTTAATAATTGAATTTCCACATTATTTGGGGGGCCTTAAGAGGACTTTCTTTCTTGTAGAGAAGCTCTAAGGATATGAGTCAGGGGAGTTTAAATATGTGAAAATCCAAGATACCTTACAGAAGGCTAGTATGGATACTCTGGTCTTTTGCAAATGCCTGAGTAAGTTTATTCTTGTTTTCTAGGAAAGTGATGCCAGGTGAGTCTGTGTGCTTAGCAGAGAAGAAAGAGGCTGATTTTCAGTCTCCATTAGGAGCCTTGTTTCACCACAACACAGTTCATTCATTCAGCATCTCAGGCATTGGTGATCTTAATGCCTGTTGATACTCTCAACAGGCTCATGACCAATGTTGGGGTCTTTTTCAAGTAATCCAAATTGAAAAAGAAGTTTTCCCCATCCATTTTCTTGGTGGCAGTGATTATATCACTCAAAATAAAGTTGATGCTCCCTCATTCTACTATGCAACTCTCTTCTCCATTTAGAAAATATTTGTATTAATATACATGGGCCTCGGGTCAAAGGATCTCACAAGTGATAATATTGTGGTGATTTCTACATGATTAATTTTGTAATGAAGATGCAAGATAACATCATTCAATTTTGCATATGTTATTTCAACCATATAACTGCAAGAATCTTAATCTTCATAGATAAAGGAGCAAAGTATAGATTTTGAGTTAGATTACTGTGTTTATCTTTGAATATAGCACAGAAATTAAGAATCAAATCCTTTTTTCTAAATAGAGAAATAACAATCTTTTGCCTTCTTTCAAAATACAAGAAACAATAAATGAGAAGTTCACTAAATTTTGGCTGTCTGGTATTATTGGTTAATGGAAAACATGTAAACTCACATTTGTTCCTTTTTATTGATGAGGTCATCTGAACTATCTGCAACATATCCTAATGCTTCACATGATGCAGCAACATATATACATGATCCCTATAAAAATGCCATGTTTGGTGATGATTAATTTCACAATGTCAGGATTACAGTCTGTCTTGAAGCCCTAAATAACATATTCTAGTTTGTTCAGTGTGGTATTCTAAAATCCCAGGCTTAATATATCCTATTGGACATATCTGGCTGTGATGTTACCAAATGAGAATTCATTGCAATATTTATATTGACTAAGAACAAATGAACAATATCCATGAGCTGTTTGATAGTAAAATGACCTTTGGGACAGTTTTGTCTCTGAGCATCAAAATTCCTATGGGAATGAAGAAGGATCCAGCCATTCTGGAGGCCAGTTTGGTGGTATCTCAAAAAACTAGCCATAGATTTGCCATATGACCGAGCAATTCCACTGCTGGGTATATACCCAATAGAACTGAAAACAAGGACACAAACTGATATATGCACACCATTCTTCATAGCAGCATTGTTCACTATTGCCAAAAGTTGGAATCAACCCAAATGCCCATCAACAGATGAATGGATAAATAAAATGTGGTATATACATACAATGGAATACTACTCCACTTTAAAAACAAATACACTACAAACACGCGTGATAACATGGATGAATCTTGAGAACTTTATGTTGAGTGAAGCAACCCAGGCACTGAAGGACAATCACTACATGACCTCAATGATATGAAATAAGTAAACCAAGCTGCTTCAGAGAGCTAGAGACTAGATGATAGGCTTAAAGAAAATTGGGGGTAGAGGAAGGATGTAAAATGACACCTACATGCGTGAAATCTATGATAAGCTGAAGGTAAGTATTTGTACAAGGAAGGGATAAAATAGGGGCATAGGGTGACCTTTGGGTGGGGCTTTGCGGACTTGAGGGGGACTAGGAATGGGAGAATGGGCAATATTGCCCAAGAAATTGGGGGGAGGGTGGGGCAACATATGAACACAGGAGATTGTCAGGTATTGGGTTGAGAGTATAATGCTCAGAAAAAGTTTTCAAAAATATAATAAGGTAAGTTACCAGTTTAAGATGCTTAAAGGGGATAATCTGATGTAGGACAGGCTCCTAGGGAATATGTGAATGCTCATTTTGCCATAGTGGGTTATATCATTGTAAATGGACCCATATAATGGGAGTGAAGGTATATTGAGGAGGACTGATGCCCTCAAATAGAGGAATTGTATCTCGAGAGAAATGGTGGCTCCCAGTGCATTAGGGCAGTTGAGCATGTCAAGCCCTCAATACTGTTGCAAGTATCTCTGAATATGGTCCTTGAAGCAATGAAGATTGACTGTCACTGTGGGCCCAAAGGGGAGGGGGAGAGAGGTATTGAATAGATGGAACCAATGTAACTGTGTGGGCAATAGAAGTGTTCCACAAGAGTACACAAGGATGGATATAAGACATGTAAAATTACACCAAAAATATATTGGGGCTGATAGGCTAAAATGTAAATTGTAATGTAAAACATAAGATAACTAAAAATTTAGAAAATTGTATAGTCTAAAATATAAACCACTATGTAAACCCAAATATTACCTTGTTTGTAAGCTATTGTCTCAATATCTGTATATCAGTTTCAGTAAATATAGTATGAATATGTAAAAAGATTATTGCTGTGTAAAAGAAAAGGTTTTATGTTAGATAGGTGGGAGTACTGTATATTGTATATATGAATTACTGTGATCTAAAACTCTTCTGAAGATAAATTTAATAATTAGAAAAAAGAAAAGAAAAAGATAGGCGTAGACACAGAGGAAAAGACGGAAGTAGTTGCCTTGCCAATTTGCATACAGCGCAACACTTATTGCAGTGATGGAAGGCAAAACATCAAAAACAAAGCTTTTGCATTGCTTAATTTTTTGATACCCCAATTTATTTTTACTGTAATTTTTCCAAATTTTCCAAATTTTTCCAAGTTTTTCTATATCTAACCTTTAAACTCATTGCTATATTCCATTTTACTATTAATGGAACCTGGCAATTTATTGGGCCTCACTTTTCAGGAAGTTTTGGATCACAGAGAAGTTCAACAATGGCAGCAGAGGAATACTGGTGTGGGATGTTATTGACAGGGGACAAATGGTTGGCAGGGAGTTCTCCAGGGCATAAATCCAGGGTACATAAAATTGTTTGGATATTTTCATAGTGGATAAAATTAAAAACAATAACTGAGGGAGTGCTGAGTTCCTAGCCAGGGGAGCTCTATCACAGTCCCTAAAGGAACAGCAACAATCCCCCAAGTGCAATGGCAAAGACCAAAAAAGAATGAAGGTCCAACAATGAGCCCTTGATACTAATGACTATGCTTGTGAGCCTGTGCACCTGAAATAAGAACAAGGCCTAGAGTGGCAGGATTCCTAAAAGTTACCTCCTGAGAGCCTCTGTGTTGCTCAAATGTGGCCAGTCTCGAAGCCAAACTCAGCATATAAATGCAATGCAATGCAACATATAAATGCATGGGACATGACTCCGCAGGATGAGCCTTCCTGGTGTTGAGGGATTACTACCAAGTACCAGCTGATTTTGTAACTAGAAAATGACCTTGAATAAAAGGGTCAACTCGGACCAGCAGAATATCTCAGTCTACATATAATACCAGGAGTTGAAAATACTTTTTGACCTGAATCAAGGGGGAAATGGAAACGACAAATGAGTTTATATGGCTATGAGTCTCCAAAAAGAGCCGGGAGGTTATCAGAGGGGTTGCCCTTATGCACACCTCAGCAGAGCCCCAGAGACCCTTGGCCCTTCTTTGGAGTGTGTGTTTCTGTGTGATGGAGCTAGACTCAGATATGACCTTTGTTCACAAGCTTCTCTTGTTACATTTACCAGAACTGTAGTTGGTACTGGGGTTTAATATATACCCAGGGGACCTGAATCTCTGAATTTACTATATGATAGCCAGGCCCTGATCCTCAACAGACTTCAGTTCCTACACTCTGGTTTATTGGACTTACCCTACTCAGTTAACATGGAGTTGATAAAGGTCAACCACCACACCATGGAGTCAAGAGTGCCTACAACTGAAAGCAGGAGGATTGCATCCAGCATCCATGTGGAATCTAAGCCCCCTCTTGATATAGATATGGAGTGTACACAACCATTCCAAGGTCCACAGGATGGAGGACTAGAATATGGATTAGAGTGGAGTTACTGATATTCTATTCATGAACTATTGTGATTAGTAATCGAAGAAAATGTGGCATTGGTGTGGAGAAAGTGGCCATGGTGGCTGCTGGGTTTGGGGAATGGGCAAAAGAGATGGAATATGGAGGCATTTACTGGACTTGGAGTTGTCCTGGTTGATGCTGCAGGGACAGTTACCGGACATTGTATGCTCCACCATGTCCCACTGGGTGGAACATGGGAGAGTGGGGGCTATGTTGTAGACCATTGACCATGATGTGCAGTGGTGCTCAGAGATATATTCACCAAATGCAATGAATGTCTCATGATGATGGAGGAGATTTTTGCTATGGGGGGAGGAGTGGGGTGAGGCGAGTGGAGGGTATATCGGGACCTCATATTTTTTAATGTAATATTAAAAAAATAAATAAAGACAAAAAAAATCCAATGGGAGAGTTTTTCTCAGTGTCAATTACACTGAGAAAAAAACCAGGGAGGTTTTTTAAAAATAAATTTTTAGAAATAAAAAATATAATTTGCACAATCTCATCAGCAGTTATTTGGATATTTCGTGAGGCCAGGCTTAAATATACTCTCCTGCTATTTAATATACTTTATTTTATTCAATGAGCCTAAATCCTTATGGTCCAATAGCTCTGAATATATCTTATCCTGTGTTTATTTCTCTAAGATATACTACAGTGATCTAAAGTGATGTAGCCTTAGTCATTGGACTAAGAAAGTAATGCTTATCATCCATTAGTTTCACTTCCCTTGAAACTTTGAATTTGAAATTACACACAAAAATGGCCATATTCTGTTTCTTGCTTGCCTAATAGAAGGTAGTATTCCTCCTCAAGCAGGGAATTCCTTGCATGGCCTCAATATGTCTTAATGCTTCTTCTTAGTGTTTACCCTCATCTATCATAGAGCACACTTGCCTTACCCCATTCATCAAACATGTATCCATACATTTATTTTTTTAAATTTTATTTTATTTATTCATTTTTTAAAAAATACTACATTCAAAAAATATGAGGTCCCCATTCACCCCCAGTGCCCCCACCCCATCACTCCCCCCACAGTAACACTTTCCCCATCATCATGACACATCCATTGCATCTGGTGAGTACATCTCTGGGTATTGCTGCACCCCATGGCCAATGGTCCACATCATAGCCCATACTCTCCCATGTTCCATCCAGTGGGCCATGGGAGGATTTACAATGTCTGGTAATTGTCCCTGCAGCACTACCCAGGACAACACCAAGTCCAGAAAATGCCTCCACCTCTGATCTCCTCCTCCCATTCCCCACATCCAGCAGCCACCATGGCCACTTTTTCCACACCAATGCCACATTTTCTCTATTACTAACCACAATAGCTCATGAATAGAATATCAGTAAATCCACTCTAATCCTTACTGTATTCCTCCTTCCTGTGGACCTTGGCTTGGTTGTGTCCATTCCACATCTATGTCAAGAGGGGGCTTAGATTCCACATGAATACTGGATGCAATCCTCCTGCTTTCAGTTGTAGGCACTCTAGGCTCCATGGTGTGGTGGATGACATTCTTCAACTCCATGTTAGCTGAGTGGAGTAAGTCCAATAAATCAGAGTGTAGGAGCTGAATCTGTTGAGGCTCAGGGCCTGGCTATCATATTGTCAGTCCAGAGATTCGAATCCCCTAGATATATCTTAAACCCCAGCACCAACTACAATTCCAGTAAAGTAGCAGGAAGGGCTTGTGAAAAGAGATTCCATCTGAGTCGAGCTCTGTCATGCAGAAACACCAGCTCCAAAGAAGGGCCAATTGACATGGCAGTGAACTCCATCTGCCATGACCATAGAACCTGTGGGTCTCTTTAGCCCTCAAAAGAACCAATACCTGGGGTTGTATCTACTTTATCAGTCTCTGAGACTCTGCTCAGGTGTGCATAAGGGCAATCCTTCTGACAACCTCCAGACTCTTTTTTAGAGACTCACAACCATATAAACTCATTTGTCCTTTCCATTTCCCCCTTACTTTAGGTCAAACAGCATTCTTAACTCCTGTTATTATATGTAGACAGGGATATTCTGCTGGTTCGCATTGAACCTTTAATTCAAGGTCATTTTCTAGTTACGTCATCAGCTGATACTGGTAGTGATCCCTCGGTGCCAGGGAGGCTCATCCCCGGGTGTCATGTCCCATGCTGGGGGGAAGGCGGTGCATTTACATGCTGAGTTTGGCTTCTATACTGGCCACATTTGTGTAACACGGAGGCTGTCAGGAGGGAACCCTTAGGCACAGTGCTGCCCTAGGCCTTGTTCTTATTTCAGGTGTATAGGCTCACAAGCATAGTCATTAGTATCAGGGGCTCACTGTTGGACCCTCATTCCTTCCTGGTTCTTGCTGTTGCACCTGGGGGACTGCCGCTGCTCCCCTAGGGACCACGACAGAGCCGCCCCTGGCCAGGAACCCAGTACCCCCCCAGCTGTTGTTTTTCATTGTTTCCATTATGAGTATATCCAAACATTTCCATGCATCCTGGACACATGCCCTGTGTAGCTTCCTGTCAACCATATGTCCCCTGTCAATAACATCCCATACCGGTATTCCTCTGCTGCCATTGTTGAACCACTCTGTGATCCAAAACTTCCTGAAAAGTGAAGCCCAATATAATGTCAGGTTCCCTTAATAGTAAAATGGAGTATAGCAATGAGTTTAAAGGTTAGATATAGAATATATATTGATTTGGAAAAATTCTACATCCTATCTTTTTCTTTTCTTTTTTCCCCTAATTATTGAGCTTCTCTTCACAAGAGCCTTAGATCACAGTAATTCATTAGACAGCATTTTGATGTGTCATATTGCTTTATCCACTCTGTCAATCTGAATCTTTTTTTTTTTTTTTCCATTTTATAGGCCATTTATTACTTGTCTTAATTTCTTTTTTTTTTAAATTAATTTTTTTTATTGACTTTGTAATAATGTTACATTAAAAATATATATGTGAGGTCCCATTCATCCCCAGCCCCCCCACCCCACCTCTCCCCCCCCCCAATAACACTCGTTTCCATCATCATGACACATCCATTGGATTTGGTAAGTACATCTTTGGGCACCTCTGCACCTTATAGACAATGGTCCACATCATGGCCCCCACTCTCCTCCATTCCATCCAGTGGGCCCTATGAGGATTTACAATGTCTGGTGATTACCTCTGAGGCACCATCCAGGGCAGCTCCATGTCCCAAAGACGCCTCCATCTCTCATCTCCTCCTGCCCTTCCCCATACCCATCGTCCACCATGTCCACTTTTCCCAATTCCATGCCACCTCTTCTATGTGGACATTGGATTGGTTGTGTCCATTGCACCTCTATGTCAAGAGGAGGCTCAGATTCCACATGGATGCTGGATGCAGTCCTCCCATTTTCAGTTGTAATCACTCTAGGCTCCACGGTGTGGTGATTGTCCTTCTTCAACTCCATCTTAGCTGAGTGTGGTAAGTCCAATAAATCAGATTGTAGGTGCTGGAGTCTGTTGAGGCTCAGGACCTGGCTATCACATTGTCGGTCCAGAGATTCAAATCCCCTAAATATATCTTAAACCCCAACGTTAACTGCACCTCCGGCACATTAGCATGAAAGACTTATGAAGGGAGATCCCATCTGAGTCCAGATTCATCACACATACACACCATTTCCAAAGAGGGGCCATCTGCCCTGATAGTTAACCCCATCGGCCATGACCATAACTCTCATGGGTCTCTTTAGCCTTCAAAGGAACCATTATCTGGGGGTTGTATCTGCTTTATCTGTCTCTCTGACTCTGCTCAGTTGTGCATGAGGGCAATCCTTCTGCCAGCCTCCAGACTCTTTTTTAGAAACTCGTAGCCATATAAACTCATTTCTCCTTTCCATTTCCCCCTTACTTTAGGTCAAACAGCATTTTAAAGTCATGGTATTTTATGTAGACATGGATATTCTGCTGATCCGCATTGAACCTTCTGTATAAGGTCCTTTTCCAGTTGCATCATCAGTTGGTAGTTGATAATCTGAATCTTTTGACTGCTGAAATTAATACACTACAATTCAATGTTATTACTCTCAAGGAATTACTTACATTAGCCATATTCTCTTTAGGTTTATATATGCTATATAAAACATATATATGTGTTGTGTGTATTTTTCTCTTTTTCTCTTTTTAGTTGTTCTTTAACTCTCCCCCATCTCTCTTTCTCTCCTGTTTTTCCCTTTCTACCTGCCCATCTCCATTTATTATTTCTTGAGGTGCAGGTTTCTTATTAACATATTCTCTTACTTTCTGTTTATCTGTGAATATTTTGGGCTCTCCCTCATCCCCCTCCCCCCTTGTGGCTTTTTGCTTGCTTTCTGCTCTCTGTGGCCATTTGCTGTGCATTCTTCTGTGTCTGAATTTATTTTTATTTACTCCTCCCCTTGTGACTTGCTTGTCATCTGCTCTCTATGTCCATTCACTGCATGCTCTTCTGTGTTTGTGTGTGTGTGCTTGCTTTGTCTCCCTTTAAGTTGTGTCACCTTGCTGAGTCCATTCTCTGTGATACTGGTGAGCTGGACCACACTCTGCAGCACTGGCAGGCTGGGTGGCACTTTATGGTGCTAGTTGGCAAGACTTCTTTCACAAGGAGGCCCCAGGACATGAACCCAGTGCCTCCCATATGGTAGATGGGAGCCCAACGGACTGAGCCACAGCCACTTCCCTCTCCCACATTTTTAAAAGCTAATTTTGTTAGATAGAGAATTCTTGGCTGGAAGTTTTTCTTTTAGCACCTTAAATAAATCATGCTATTTCCTTCTTACCCTCATGGTTTCAAATCTGTAATCAACACTTAATCTTATTGAGCTTCCCTTGTATGCTATGGCTCTCTTTTCTCTTGCTGCTTTCAGTATTCTTTGTCTTGAGCATTGGACAGTTTGACAAGTATGTGTCTTGGGTGTGGTGCACTTCCTGGATATGTACATCAATCTGCCTCAATATGGCCTGGAACTTTTCAGCCCTTATTTCTTCCAACATTCCTTCTCTCCCCTTTCCCTTCTCTTCTCCCACTGGGATTCCTATGATGTGTAATTTTGTGTGTTTCATGTTTTCATTCAAATCCCTAAGTCCTTGCTGAATTTGTTCTTTTTATCTATCTGTTCTGTTTGATTTCAGACATACTGTCTTCCACATTAATGATTCTTTCCTTTGCCAGTTCAAATCTGCTGCTGTGTGTCTCCAATGTGTTTTGATTTTTTGGACTGTGCCATTCATCACCATCATATCTTTTATTTTTTATATATGTTTATGGTTTCTTTGGTATGTTCTCCCAGTTTCTTCTTAATATCCTTAATCTCTTTCTTCACTTCATTAAGTTGATTCATGATATGTGGATATCTCTGATTAGTTGTTCCATGTTCTGCATCTCCTTCTGGTTTTTAGTTTTTTTGTTGGACTGGGCCTTGTCTCCTGTTTCATAGTATGGTTTGCAATTTTTTGTTGGTGTCTAGACATCTGTTTATCTTGATGGGATTATTCAGCTGATTAGCTTCCGTCTCTATTCTATGATTTCATTTTCAGGTTGTTTTTGTGTGCATCGTAAGGTTTCTCTTTTACACTTCATTCCTCTTATTCTATTTCCTTGTTGTCTATGTTCTTTGAAGAAAAAAAATTAAGACCAGAGAAAAGGAAAGAGATAAAGAGTAATAGTAGTTGTAATATTAAAAGATAATAGAGTAACCATACTAAACCTAGTAAACTGAAAAATTAACAGAAGTATGAAACACAGAGGAATAAGATTAGAAATGTGGCATAGAAACATTTAAACAGGAAGCAGAATAGAGAAAATATATAGAATAAATTAAAAGCCTGTATTGGTGAGAAGAGGGGAAAAATAAAGAGACAAGAGAGAAAAAAGTAAAAAACGAAGAAGTAAAACAGACAAAAGGAAAGAAATAAAAACAGGAAAATTGGAGATGAAATAAAAGAGGTGGAAGGAAAGAACAACAGAAAACAAAAGATATAAAGATGAAGGAGAGATAAGAAATAGTGTAGGTAAAGTAATTCTGTAAACAAAAGAACTAGAAAAAAACAGACAAACAAACAAAAGAAGGGAATACAGACAAGCAAGAAGCAAAAAGGTAGTGGTAGTGATTTGTTTAAAAAATGGGGACAGAAGAAAAAATAAAAACAAACAAACACAGAAATAAAGCTTTCTCTCTTAGACACCTAATTATCTTCTCAGGTTGCTGTTTGTTCATCATTCACTCAACCTACAGTCTGCCTTCAGCAGGTTTTGAACTGGGTTTTAGTGAGCAATTAAGTGAAATTAAAAATAAGTAAAATTTTTTTGAAAAAATCAAGAGGACCAAGAAAAACTAATACAAAGAAAATATCTGTATGTTCTCTGTCATAAAATTACAGTTAGATCCTGATAACTTGGTGGATCACTCCTCAAGGAAGAGCCAGTGACCTTGTATATAGTACACAGGAATACTTCCACTGAGCTATTCTGCCTCCTTAGGTGAATAATTCTTTCAGGAGGCTATCAAGCCCCTTTCTCTTGGGAAGGTTAGATTCCCTGGAGTCTGCTGGAGTGGTGGTGATCAGATGTGTGTCCCGGTCTCCTCTCTGATGTAATTTCTTTTTACCTAGGAGGCTAGGGATGACCACCAGCCTGAAGAGATTCCCCCCTCTTCCTCTAGAGCCATGGTCCCTTCTGGCAGTCAAGGGGTACACAGCTGGCTAAATTCATTGCAAATATATCACTCTTCACCCTCCCAGACCCATATTCCTCAGAGGGAATCTTCCTTCACATTCCAGTTTGGAGCAGGGAGCCAGAAGCTCCACCTAGTCTATCTGCCCTGAGGACCAGGTATGTGTGCTGCTTCCAGGCACCAAAGTAAGAAACCAGTGATTTTTCTCCTGGCTTCCTTATCTGTCCAGTATGCTCCTAGATAACTCAGAGCACCTTCCCACTCTACTCTCAGTTAGATTCAATTCACCAGGAGTTTTTTTTTATTGATTTTGTGATAATATTACATTAAAAATATATATGTGAGGTCCCATTCAACCCTACCCCCCCACCCCACCTCTCCCCCCCCCCCCCAGCAACACTCGCCCCCACCATCATGACACATCCATTGGACCTGGCAAGTACATCCTTGGGCACCTCTGCACCTCACAGTCAACGGTCCACATCATGGCCCATACTCTCCCCCATTCCCTCCAGTGGGCCCTGTGAAGATTTACAATGTCCAGTGATTGCCTCTGAAGCACCATCCAGGGCAGCTCCATGTCCCAAAGACGCCTCCACCTCTCATCTCTTCCTGCCTTTCCCCATACCCATCAGCCACCATGTCCACTTTTCCCAATCCAATGCCACCTCTTCTATGTGGACACTGGATTGGTTGTGTCCATTGCACCTCTATGTCAAGAGGAGGCTCAGATTCCACATGGATGTTGGATGCAATCCTCCCACTTTCAGTTGTAATCACTCTAGGCTCCATGGTGTAGTGGTTGTCCTTCTTCAACTCCATCTTAGCTGAGTGTGATAAGTCCAATAGATCATATTGTAGGTGCTGGAGTCTATTGAGGCTCAGGACCTGGCTATCACATTGTCAGTCCAGAGATTCAAATCCCCTAAATATATCTTAAACCCCAACATTAACTGCACCTCCATCACCTTAGCATGAAAGTCTTATGAAGGAAGATCCCATCTGAGTCCAGATTCATCACACATAAACATCAGTTCCAAAAAGGGGCCATCTGACCTTCACCAGGAGTTTTACCCTCTCTTAATATCTCAGGAGTGGGTAAGGGGAACATGTGCCCTCAGCTGAGAAGTTTAATAACTCATGTTTACTTGTTCTGGCTTCTTCTCTTCTCTGACACTCACTCCTCTGGGAGTTCTGAAGCAATTTTCTGGTTTGCTGTACCCCAAAGCACCCCCAAGGCAGCCTCTTGCTTTTTCCCTGCTGTTTTCATGAGAACTAAGCCTTATCTGTCGAACCTCTCTGCCATGTTCACACAATCCTTGTTTTAATTTTTAATTTTTTAATATCAATTTTTTAAAAGTTACATAGATTACATAAATGTCAAGATAAATATAGGTGATCCTCATATGCCCCTCTCCCTACACTTCCCACATTTCCAAAATAAACAACATCCTTCATTAGTGCTGTGTTTTCATGGCAATTCATGAACACATTTTTAAGCATTGCCACTAAACTTGGATTATAGTTTACATTGTATTTCAAACTCTCCCCCACCCAGTTCTGTAGGTTATGGCAAGATGTATAGTGCACTGTATCTCTCAATGCAATGTCATTCAGGACAATATCCAAATCCTGAAAATGCCTCCATATTACAATTCTTTTTCCCTCTCCCTGTCCTCAGAACCTCCAGTTGCTACTGCCTCTACATCATTAAAATAATTTCATCCATTGCTAGAATCAGAAGAACATAGTAGAATACCAGTAGTTTATTTTAGTCCATAGTTCATTCTGCAATCCTGAGGATTCTGGGATGGTGAGGTCTACTCCACCTCTAGTTTAGAGGGAGCTTTGATCCCATAAGGCAGATGGATGGAACTTTCCTGCTTGTAGTTTTAGACCCTCTCACTTCCTTGGTGGATCATTGTCCATCATCATCTCCTTGTTAGTTGTCCTGGGTGAGACAAGTGAACTGAAGAGTAGGTGTTGCAACTCCATTGAGATTCAGGGCCCAGCAGGAACATGAGTGCCACTAATATTTAAATGTCTTAAATATGTGTTTACCAACTCTAGTGCTAATTAAAGTTTCAAATAAAAGGACAGGAGTGCCATGTGCAGGGAAACCACAAATAAACCCAACTCTGTCACGCTGGGGAGCAAAAATTCCAAAGTAGGGCCCATTGGCAAAGAACCAAACTCATGAGCTATCTACCCTTACTATAGTGTCTGGATGTCCCCAGAGCCTTCAGGAGACCAACTATTTGGGTTACTTGGGGTAGTACCTACTTTGACAGTCAATGAGATACTGCTGAGAAGTGCATCAGCATAACCTCTGGAATGACCTCCTGACACACTTTGAAGCCTCTTAGCAATAAAAACTCATTTGTCTTTACCTTTTCCCCCTTTTTGTCAAGGTCTTTTAAAAGTTGCATTGCTAGTTGGTGCTTGGTAGTAAACCTTCAGTGCCAAGGAGACTCATACCAGGGGGTCATGTCCCACACTGGTGGAACAATAATGTATTTATATGCTGAGTTCCACTTAGCCACTTTTGGTAACATAGAGGCTCTCAGGAGTTAACTCTTGGGCATCCTTTAATACTAGCCTAGGTTTAAATTTTGACTAAAGGTTCATAAGCACAGTCTTCAACATCAAGGGCCTGTCAATGGATCATCCTCTTTTAAGTGTCATTGCCAATGTACTCCAGGGATTCTTGCTATTCCATTAGAGAATGTGGCAGAGGACCCTAGGATGGGAATTCTGTATTCTTTCAGCTATTTTGTGTGAATCTCCACCAACCATGACAATATTCCATGAATATTTGAACACACGTATATGCCTCATAAGTATACCTAGATGAGCTTTCTCCCATGTATTCCCCATCAAAGACAACATGCACCAATGATCCTCCCCTCCCATTGTTGCAAACCTTCTGTAATCCAAAACATTTCAAAAACTGGAACCAATAAAAAAGCCAAACACAATAATAAGAAAGTGAAATTTTACCTTAAAAATAAGGAATAAAATTTTAAAAAATTATATTTGGGATAATACAAAATAATGAAAAGCTATTTGAAATTTTTTACACTTTGCCTTTCATCACTGTAAGATCTCTTGTCCTGTATGTACAGTGACATTTTCTTCCATTTATTCCCTCAATGTCTTTTTTTTTTCATTTTATCTTCAAAGAAGTCTTAGGTTTCACAAAAGTCACATACTAAATACAGGGGATTCTCATATACCCAGCTTGCTCCCACTTTCCCACTTTCCCCAATTAATAACATTTTTACATTAATGGTACATTTGTTACAACTGATGTGCAAATATTGAAACATAGATATTAATCATGATCAATGATTTACATTTTGGGTTACATTTCGGACCATACACTTTTATAAATTTTGATGAAACTTATCATGGCCTATATCCATCATAGCAAGATCATATAGATCACTTCCATCACCCTACAACACTCCCTGTTCCATCTATTCTTTTCCTCCTTCCTCCTTCCTTTGGTACCCACGTCAACCACCAGGGTTGACTCATTGAAGGACAAGATTCACAATTACTTGCACCCACACTGAGGGTTTGACACACTGGTCTGTCTTCCCCTACTAGAGGGAAGGCAGAGTCAAGAGACTCCCACCCCTCTATTTGAGAATATAGTGGAACCCGCCACCACAGAATGGGAATCCACAACCTCCCCACTTTATTTGGGCCTCCACCCACTAATATAACACACTATGACAAGATGAACACTTACACAATCCCTAGAAGCCTGCCACAGTTGCAAGTTGTCCGAATTTCCCCACATCCAACTCTTAATGAGTAACCGTCATTTGCCATATTGCAAAAAGAGCATTTCCTAACCTTGCAGTTTCAACCACAAAACTGCAAATCTCCACTGCTCACCTGCTCCCATCCCCAACCCACCACCCAATTCCATGAATTGTCCAAACCTCCCCAGCATACTTCCTGAAAAACCAGCACCACCAAACTCAATAGTATCATTGCACCACTGTCATGCCACTGCACTGCACAAATATACACTTCCGCATTATAATAGACTATGCCTATATAGATGGTGGCTCTCAAACTTCTCCCTTTCTATTTCCTGTAAACCTATTTTCCAAATTCTAGCTCTGTGAGTCATCTCAATTTGCTTAATTCATATCAGTGAGGTCATGTAATATTTATCCTTCAGTGCTAGGCTTGATCACTTAACATAATGTCCTAAAGATTCCCCACGTTATCCCGTCTGTTAATATTGCATTCCTTCTTACATCTGAGTTATATTCCTTTGTATGTGTATATCACATTTTGTTTATCCATTAGTCTGTTGAGTTTTTTTTTTAATGTTTCCAACTTTTGGTAATAGCAAATAATGCTGCTATGAACATGGGTGTGCACATATCTGTTCATGTCCTTGCTTTCAGGTCTTCTGGTTATATACTCAGCAATAGAATTGCTGGATCATATGGCAGTTCCATAGTTAGTTTTCTGAGGAACCATCAAACTGTCCTTTACAATGACTGCACCATTCTACATTTCCAACAGCAGGGGATGAGTGTTCCATTCCTCAACTTCCTCTCCAACACTGGCAGTCTTCTGTTTTTTAAATAGACTCCAGTCTAATGGGTGTAAGATGATATTTCATTGTATTTTTTTTTATTCATTTAAAAAAAAATATTACATTCAAAAAATATGAGGTCCCCATTCACCCCCACCGCCCCCACCCCACCACTCCCCCCATAGTAACACTCTCCCCCATCATCATGACACATCCATTGCATCTGGTGAGTACATCTCTGGGCATCAATGCACCCCATGGCCAATGGTCCACACCATAGCCCACACTCTCCCACGTTCCATCCAGTGGGCCATGGGAAGACATTCAATGTTCGGCAATTGTCCTTGCAGCATCACCCAGGACAACTCCAAGTCCCGAAAATGCCTCCATATCTCATCTCTTCCTCCCATTCCCCACACCCAGCAGCCACCATGGCCACTTTTTCCACATCAATGCCACATTTTCTCGATTATTAACCACAATAGTTCATGAATAGAATATCATTAAGTCCACTCTAATCCTTACTGTATTCCTCCTTCCTGTGGACCTTGGCTTGGTTGTGTCCATTCCACATCTATGTCAAGAGGGGACTGAGATTCCACATGGATACTGGATGCAATCCTCCTGCTTTCAGTTGTAAGCACTCTAGGCTCCATGGTGTGGTGGTTGACATTCTTCAACTCCATGTTAGCTGAGTGGGGTAAGTCCAATAAACCAGAGTGTAGGAGCTGAAGTCTGTTGAGGCTCAGGGCCTGGCTATCATATGGTCAGTCCAGAGATTCAAATCCCCTAGATATATCTTAAACCCCAGCACCAACTACAATTCCAGGAAAGTAGCAGGAAAGGCTTGTGAAAAGAGATCCCATCTGAGTCCAGCTCCATCATGCAGAAACACCACCTCCAAAGGAGGGTCAATTGACATGGCAGTGAATTCCATCTGCCATGACCATAGAACTTGTGGGTCTCTTGAGCCCTCAAAAGAACCAATACCTGGGGTTGTATCTACTTTATCTGTCTCTGAGACTCTGCTCAGGTGTGCATAAGGGCAATCCTTCTGACAACCTCCAGACTCTTTTTTAGAGACTCACAGCCATATAAACTCATTTGTCCTTTCCATTTCCCCCTTAATTTAGGTCAAACAGCATTTTTAACTCCTGTTTTTATATGTAGACAGGGATATTCTGCAATTCCATAATAGCTAGTCATGAGCATCTTTCAATGTGATTTTTAGCCATTTATATTTCTTCTTCGAAGAAGTATCTATTCAAATCACTTGCCTAATTTTTACATGTGTTTTTTGCCTTTTTGTTTTTGAAGTGTATGATCTCTTTATATATACTGAATATTAGGCTCCTATCATATATATGGTTACCAAATATTTTCTCCCATTGAGTAGTCTGCCTTTTCACTTTCTTGACAAACTCCTTTGAGGTGCAAATATTTTTTATTTTTAGGAGGTCCCATTCATCTAATTTTTCTTTCATAGCTATTATTTGGGTTTAAAGTTCATGAATCCAGATTAGGCACAAAGATATGAAAGTTAAAAAAAAGAAAACACTTTCCTAGACAAATATTGGGTCAAAGAGGGAAAACCAAAATAAATCAGTAACTACCTTGAAATGATGAAAATGACAACACAAAGTATCAAAATCAATTGGATGCTGCAAAAGGTGTACTGAGAGGGAAATTCATTGTCAAAATGCCTATATTTAAAGAATAAGAAAGAGTTAAATTTAAATACCTAATTACACACCTGGGGGAATAAGAAAAAGAGCAACAAATAAACCCAAAGGAAAAGGAAGAAAGAAAGAAAGAAAGAAAGAAAGAAAGAAAGAAAGAAAGAAAGAAAGAAAGAAAGAAAGAAAGAAAGAAAGAAAGAAAGAAAAGGAAATTACAAGGGTTAGAGCAGAAGTAAATGAAATTGAAAGTAGGAAGGAACTAGAAAAATTAAAAACCAAATGCTGGTTCTTTAAGAAGATTAATAAAATTAAACTATTAGGTAGACTATCTAACAAAATACGAAAGATGCAAGTGCATAAAATAAGAAAGGAGGAAGGGATGTCACCACTGACTCCACAGAAATAAAGAGTATAAAAATAAGATACTTCGAAAAATTATATGCCAACAAGATGGATAATTTCAAGGAAATGCACAAATTCATAGAAACACACAAGCAGCCTACATTGTCAAAAGAAGAAATTGATGAACTCAGCAAATCAATGGCATGAGATAGAATTAGTCATCAAAAACTTCCCAAGTTAGAAGAGCTCAGCAACAGATGACTTCACAGGTTATTTCTACCAAACATTTTAGAAAGCACTAACACCAATCTTGCTTAAACCCATATAAACATTAGAAGTGGAGGGAACATTGCTTAACGTGTTCTATACTGCCTATGTCACTCTAATAACAAAGCCAAGAGAGATGCCAAAAGAAAGGAAAACTGTGGAACAATCTCTAGAGAACATAGATGCTAAAATCCTCAACATGATGTTTCATCCCTGGTATGCAAGGAAAGTGCAATATAAGTAATCAATGTAACACACCATTATTACAAATAGAAAGAAAAAAAACCCACATGATCATCTCTATAGAAGCAGAAAAAGCATTTGACAAAATACAGCAACATTTCCTGATGAAAACACCACAAAAAATAGGAATAGAAGGAAACTTGCTCAACATGATAAAGCTGAAAAAGCCACAGTTAACATCATATTGAATTTTGAAATACTAAAAGTTTCCCTCTAAGATTTGGAATACGACAAGGATGCACACTTTCACTGCTTCTATTTAACATTGTGTTAGAAGCAATTGCTTGACTACTTATGCAGGAAAAAGATATAAAATCCATCCAAATTAGAAAGGAATAAGTAAAATTTCACTATTACAGATGATATGATCTTATACAGAGTGCTTGGAAATGTACAACAAAGATTCTAGACCATATAGATGAGTCCAAAAACTTCACAGGTTATAAGATCAATGTGCAAAAATCAGAAGCATTTCTACACATAATAATGAGCAATCTGAGGAGAAAATCAAGAAAATTCATATACAATAATAAGTAAAATAATCAAATACCTAGGAATAAGTTTAACTAAAGATGTAAATGACCTATATGCAGAGAAATACTCAACACTCTTAAAGGAAAACAAAGAAGACTTAAGTAAACATAAGAACATTCCCTATTCATGGATAGGAAAACTAAACATCCTTAAGATGTCTGACCTACCCAAACCAATCTACAAATTTAATGCAATCCCCCAAAAATCACCACAGCACTTGTTACTGAATTGGAAAAACTAACTATGAAATTTATTTGAAAGGATAAGCATGCTGAATAGTCAAAGACATATGAAAAATGAACAATTAAATTGGAGGGAACACACCACTATGGCAGGGAGGAGCATTGGTGTGGGGTGTCACTGAAGGGGATAAATGGGATGGAGTTCTCCAGGCCATGCATATAAGGTATTTGGTTATGTTCGGAAGCTCATTGGGTATTGACACAGTTAGTAGAGTTTCACATGATGACTGAGGGCGTTCTGGGTTCTCAACCAAGAGAGTTCTGCAGCATTCTCCAAAGGAAGAGCATCAACCTCTGAAGTGCAAAGGCAATGACTAATGAAGAAGGATGACCCAGTGATACAAATGACTATGCTTATGAACCTGTTGTGCCTGAAATTAAGAATTTCAACCACCACACCATGGAGCCAAGAGTGCCCACTACTGAAAGCAGGAGGATTGCATCCAGTATCCATGTGGAATCTAAGCCCCATCTTGACATAGATGTAGAATGGACACTACCAATCCAAGTTCCACAGGAAGGAGGAATACAGTAAGGATTAGAGTGGATTTACTGATATTCTATTCATGAACTATTGTGGTTAGTAATCGAGAAGTGGCATTGGTATGGAAAAAGTGGCCATGGTGGCTGCTGGGTGCGGGGAATGGGAGGAAGAAATGAGATGTGCAGACATTTTCGGGACTTGGAGTTGTCCTGGGTGGTGCTGTAGGGACAATTACCGGACATTGTAGATCCTCCCATGGCCCACTGGATGGAACATGGGAGAGTATAGGCTATGATGTGGCCCATTGACCATGAGGTGCAGCGATGCCCAGAGATGTACTCACCAAATGCAATGGATGTGTCATGATGATGGGGGAGAGTGTTACTGTGGGGGGAGTGGTGAGGTGGGGGCGGTGGGGGTGAATGGGGACCTCATATTTTTTTAATGTAATATTTTTAAAAAATGAATTAAAAGAAAAGAGGTAAAAAAAAAACACTAGGCCTAGAGCTGTAGGGTGCATAAGAGATACATCCTGAGAGCCTCCATGTTGCTCAAATGTGGTCACCCTCTAAGTCAAACTCAGCATATAATGTATTACAATCCCATCAGCATGGGATATGATTCTTGGATATGAGACTTCCTGTGCCATGGGATTATTATCAAGCATCTGCTGGTGATGCAAGTGGAGAAATACCTTAAATAAAAGAGGGAAATAGTAAAGACAAGTGAGTTTATATGGCTAAGAGAAATCAAAATGAGTTGGGAGGTCATCAGGGGGTCGCACTTACGCACATCTCAGCAGGATTTCAGAGACAGCCAAAGTAGATACAACCCCAGGTAGTTTTGTACTTGGAGTCTATAGAGACAACCAGGTCCTAAGGTCTTGTCAGATGACTCTGAAGTACAGTACATTGCCAGTGGGCCCTACATAGGAATTCGTGCTCTTGAATGAGATGGAGTTGGACTCAAATGAGAGTGCTCTACACATGCTTGTTATGTTCCTTTTACTGAAACTGTGGTTGGTGCTGGAATTGGTGTATGCCCAGGAGGTGTAAATCTCTGATATGTCCATATGCCAACTGGGCTCTTAGCCTCTGCAGAGTTGAAGACTTACTCTCCAGTTCATTGGACTTACCCAGGTCAGGTAACAAGGATATAAGGATGGTAAACCACCACACCAAGGTGCCAAGAGTCTGTACAACTGCAAGCAGGAGAATCTTATCCATCAGCCATGTGGAATCTAATCCCCCTGCTAATTTAGAGGTAGAGTGGGCATCACCATCCCATCATCCTCAGGATGGAGGAATAAAATATGGATTAAAGTATACTTGCAGATATTCTAGTATAGAATTATTGTGACTCTAGCAATGTAAGAAATTGTTGATGTGGTTACAGTGGCCAGCATGTATAAAGAAACACTACACTTCAAAAATAAAAAGACAAACAACACATTTAAAAGTTGGACAAGTGATTTGAATAGATACTTCTCCAAAGATGAAATACAAATTGCCAAAAAGCACATTGAAAGAAGCTCATCATTGCTTACTATTAGGGATATGCAAAGCACGACTACAATACTATATAATCTTACATCCATTAGAAAAACAGAGAACTACACATGTTGGAGAGGAAATTCAGGAATGGGAACACTCACCCACTGTTGGTGGAAATGTAGAATCATGCAGTCATTGTATAGGACAGTTTGGTGGTTCCTCAGAAAACTATGGAACTGCCATATGATCCAGCAATTCCACTGCTGTTTGATTAACCAGAAGAACTGAAAGCAATCACATGAACAGATAAATGCACACCCATGCTCATAGAAGCATTACTCACCATTTTCAAAAGTAGGAAACATCAAAAATATCTTCAACAGATGATTGGATAAACAAAATATGATATATACCTGAAATGGAGTATAACTCAAATGTAAGAATGAATGCAGTATTAACACACAGGATAATATGGATGAATCTTGAGGACCTTATGTTAAGTGAAGCAAGCCTAGCATTGAAGGAAAATATTACATGGCCTCCCTGATATGAATTAAGCAAATTGAGAAGACTCACAGAGCTAGAGTCTGGAAGACAGGTTTACAGGAGTTAGAAGGGTAAAAGATAAAGAAGAAGAAGAAAAAAGAAAGGTAAAAGAAGGTTGTGAGCCAACACTTATATGGGCAATATCTATGATAAGTTGGAAGTGTATAGTTGTGCAGTGGAATGGCATGACAATGGTGTAGAGATACTATTGAGTTTGGTTTTCCAGGGGGTTTATGGTGGGAATGTGGTTTGGGCTATCCATGGAAATGGGAGGAGGGTTGGGGGTAAGAGCAGGTGAACACTGGAGATTCACAGTTGCGTGGTTGAAACTGTAATATTGTGAATGCTCTTTTTGCAATATGGCAAATGAGGGTTACTCATTTAGTGTTGAATGTGGAGGAATTCAGGACAGGGTTCACCTGAGGCAGGCTTCTAGGGATTGTTTGAGTATTCATCTTGACATGGTGTGTTATATCAGTGGGCGGAGACCCACATAATGGGTGGGAAAGTGGTGGACTCCCATTCTGGGGAGGCCCACTATATTCTCAAGTAAAGGGGCAGGAGTCTCTTGAGAGCATGAGTGGTGCCTAACAGGGGAAGACAGAGCTGTGTTTCAAGCCCTCAGTGTGGATGCAAGTAGCTATGAATCATGTCCTTCAAGAAGTGAACCTGTTGGTTGACATGGGTCCTAAGGAAAGGAAGAGGAAGGAATAGAATAGATGGGAAAGGGGGCATTTTGTGGGCAATGGAAGTCATCTATATGATCTTGTTCTGAAGGCAACAGGTCCGGTTAATTACATAAAAAATTTTTAACGTGTGTGTTCGAAAATGTAAACCAAAATGTTAATCACTGATCATGGTTAGTATCTATGTTTCAATATTTGCACATCACTTGAAATAAATATACCATTCACATATAAAACTTATTAATAGGGGGAAGGGGAAATGGAGGAGGAAATTAGGTATTTGAGATTCCCCTGTATTTGGTGTGTGACTTTTCTCTAACCTAAGACTTCTTTGAAGACAAAATGAAAAAATGTAAGACATTGGGGGAATAAATTGAAGAAAATGTCACTGGACATACAGGACATCAGATTTTACAGTGATGAAAGGCAAAGATGTTCAAAACATTTTAAACATTTTTTCATTATTTTATATTATCCAAATTTTAAATATATATTTTGTATTTTATTTCTTATTTTTAAAACTCATTATTATTTCATTTTCTTAATAATTGTATTTGGCTCTTTTTTGGCTTCATTTTTTAAAAAGTTTTTGATCACAGAAGATTTGAAACAATGGGAGGGGAGGATCATTGGTGCAAGTTGTCATTGATGGGGAATACATGGGAGGAAGCTCAACTGGGCATAATTATGAGTCATATAAATGTGTCCAAATGTTCATGGGTTATTGTCATGGTTGGTGGAGATTCACACAACAGCTGAAAGAATATAGAGTTCCCATCCTAGGGTGCTTTGCTACATTTTCTAATGGAACAGCAAGAATCCCTGGAGTAAAGGGACAATGACACTTGAAGGAGGATAATCCTTTGACAGCCCCTTGATACTGAAGTCTGTGCTTATGAATCTTTACTCAAAATTTAAACTCAGCCTAGTATTAGAGGATATCTAAGAGTTAATTCCTCATAGCCACCATGTTGCCCAAACGTGGCCTCTATACAAGTGCAACTCAGAATATAAATACATTACGGTCCCCCCAGTGTGGGGCATGACTTTCAGGCATGAGTCTCCTTGGCACTGTGGGATTAATACCAAGCATCAACTAGCAATGCAACTTGAAAAAGACCTTGACCAAAAAGAGGTAAAGACAAATAAGTTTATATGGCTAAGAAACTTCCAAGTGTGTCAGGAGGTCATTCCAGAGGTTGTACTTACGCACTACTTAGCAGAATCTCATTGATTGTCAAAGTAGATACTACTCCAAACAGCCCAAATAATGTGTCTCCTGAGGGTTCTGGAAACATCCAGACTCTATAGTAAGGGTGGACAGTTCAGGAGTTTGATTAGCTGCCAGTGGGCCCTATATTGGAATTTTTGCTCCCCAGTGTAATGGACTTGGTCTTATTAGTGGCTTCCTTACACATGGCACTTTCTGTCCTTCTTTTTGAACCTTTTATTTGTCCTAGAGATGGTAGGTGTATGCTCAAGGGATTTAAATATTTGTGCTGCCCATGTGCCAGCTGGGCCCTGAATCTCAATGGAGTTGCAATATCTACTCTCCAGTTCATTGTTTTCACCCAGGACAAATAATGAGATAATGATGGAAAATGACCATACCACGAAACTGAAAGCATCTAAAACTTCAAGCAAGATAGCTTCATCCATCAGTCCTATGGGATCAAAGCTCCTTCTCAATTAGAGATGAAGTGGATATCACCATTCCAGAATCCTCAGGATTGTGGAATGAACTATGGGCTAAAGTAAATTTACTGGTATTCCACTATGTACCTCTGTTTCTAGCAATGGAAGAAGTTATTTTATTGATGAAGAAGCTGTGACCTGTGGAGGTTCTGAGGGCAGGGAAGGGAAAAACAGGTATAATATGGAGCATTTTCAGGACTTGGGCATTGTCCTGAATGGCTTTGCTTTGAGAGATATCCCATTATACATCCTGACATAACCTACAGAATTGGATGGGAGAGAGTGTAAACTACAATGTAAACTATAATCCATGGTTGGTAATAATAGTCCTAAATGTGTTCATGAATTGCCATGAGTAGACTGCACTAATGAATGTTGTTGCTAATTTTGGAAAATGTTGGAAGTGTGGGGAAAGGGTAATTGTGAGAATTCTCTATATTTTTCTTTGACGTTTATGTAATCTAAGTATCTTTAAAAAGTATAAATATAAAAAATATTTTAAAAATTAAAATGGGGATTGTGTGAACATGGCAGAGAGGTTTGAGAGATAGGGTTTAGCTCTTATGAAAACAACAGAGAAAAAGCCACAGGCTGCCTTGGGGACCTGCTTTAGGGTACAGCATACCAGAAAACTGTTCCACAACTCCCATAGGAGTGAAGATCAGAGAAGAGAAGAAGACACAACAAATAAACATGTGTTATTAAACTTCTCTGCTGTGGGTACGTGCTTCCCTTCCCCACTCCTGAGATATTAAGTGAGGATAAAACACCTAGTGAATTGCATATAACAGAATAGCGTAGAGATCTACCTCCAAGGGAAGGTGCTCTGTGCCATCTAGGAGGGTACTGGACAGATAAGAAAGCAGGAAAATCATGGGTTGCTTATCTTTGTGACTGGAAGCAGCACATAAACCCAGCTCTCAGGGAAGATAGACTAGGTGGAGTCTTTGACCCCCTGCTCCAAACTGGAGTGTGAAGCGTGATTCCCAGTGAGGAAGCTGGGTCTGGGAGGGTGGAGAGTGATTTATTTGCAGTGAGTTTAGCCAGCTGTGTCTCCCTTGACTGTAGGAAGGGATGGTGAATCTACAGGGATAGAGAGGGATCTCTTCAGACAGGAGGTCATCCTCAGTCACCTAGGCAAAGAGAAATTACATCAGAGAGGAGGCAGAGACACTCATCTGATCACCACCGCTCCAACAGACTGCAGGAACTCTAACCTCCCTGAGGGAAAAAGGACTGATAGACTACTGAAAGGCTAATTCACCTAAGGAAGTAGAATAGCTCAGTAAAAGAATTACTGCCTACTATATATTGGGTCACTGTAACTATTTCTGACTCTTCCATGAGAGTGATCCACCAAGTTACCAGGCATCTATCTATAATTTTATGACAGAGAACATATATAGACATTTTCTTAGCATTTTTTTCCTTGGTCCTCTTATTTTTTCAAAAAAACTCCCCATTTTTTATTTTACTTATTTTTTACTTTTTTAATAGATTTTTTGAAGATAATAGATCACAGAAATTGTTAAACTAAAAAATATAAGAGGTTCCCATATACCCCACACCCAACACTTTACTTGTCCCACAACAACTTCTTTCATCATTGTGGCACATTCACTGCATTTGGTGAATACATTTTGGAACGCTGCTACACTCCATGGATGATACTTTACATTGTAGTAAACCACATTGCTTCTGGTTTATCTGCTGATAAAGCAACTATCTTGAAATGAATGGAATTGATGACAATGCAATGGGATGCAGAAAAACTGGTACTGAGAGGAAAATTCATAGCTAAAAATATAATTATTAAAAAAAAGAAAGAGATAAAATTTAAAAATCTAACAGTGTCCCTGGAGGACTTAGAAAGAAGCAATGCAAATCCTGCTTAAACTCTTCAAAAAAATAGAAGTAGAGGGAATATTGCAGAACTCATTCTATGATGTTAATATCACGCTAATACCAAAGCTAACCAAAGATGCCAAAAAAAAATGGACAGCAATAAATCAATCTCCCTAATGAACCTAGATGCAAAAATCCTCAACAAAATTCTTGCTAAGCATGCTGAAAAACACTTCAAACAAATTATGATAAAAACACTACAAACAATAGGGACAGAAGGAAACTTCCTCCACATAAAAAAAGGATATATATGAAAAACCCACAGCTAACATCACATTCATGGTGAAATACTAAATCCTTTACTTCTAAGTCTGGAAGCAAGAAATGTATGCACACTTTCACTGTTCCTATTTAACATAGTGTTAGAAGTACTTGCTCAGGCACTCAGGCAAGAAACAGTTATTAAAGGCCTCCAAATTGGAAAGGAAGAAGTAAAAATTTCACTATTTGCAGATGACATGATCCTAAACATAAAATGCACTGAAAAATCTGCAACAAAGTTTCTAGTGCTTATAAGTGAGTTCATTAAAGTTACCAGATAGAAGATCCACATACAAAAAATTCAGTGGAATTTCTGTACACCAATAATGAACAATCTAAGGAAGAAATCAAGAAAAGAATTACATTCATAATAACAACTAGAAAGAATGGAATAACTAGGAATAAATTTAACTAAAGATGTAAATGGCTTATATGCAGAAAAATACACTATACCTTTAAAGAAAATGAAAAAGGACTTAAATAAATGGAAGAATATTCCCTGTTCATGGATAAGAAAACTAAACATTATTTAGATGTTAACCTTACCCAAACTGATCTACAGATTTATTGCAAACCTGGTAACATTTGTTACTGAATTGGAAAAATTAACTATGAAATTTATTTGAAAGGGCAAGAGGCCTTGAATAGCCAAAAAAAAATTGAAAAAGAAAAATGAAAATGGAAGAATCCATGCCATTAAAACATACTATAAAGATACAGGGGTAAAACTGCATGGTTTTGGCAGAAGGATAGTCATACTGACCAAAAGAACCAAATTGAGTTATGATATAGATCCTCGCATAAACTGTCATCTGATATTTGAAAAGACAACCTCGCATGCTCAACTGGAAGAGAATGGCCTCTTCAATAAATGGTGCTTGGAGAACCGGATATCCTTATCCAAAAGAATGATAGAGGAACACCATCTCACACCTTTTAAAAAATTAACTTAGAATGGATCAAAGATCTAAATATAGGAGCCAAAACCTTAAAGATCTTAGAGGTTAATCAGGGAGGCATCTCCAGCATCTTGTAATAGGATATGGTTTCATGAACTTCACATCAAACCATTAATAATGAAAGAAAAAATAAGTAAATGGGACCTCCTCAAAGTTAAATGATTTTGCACCTCAAAGAGTTTATCAAGAAAATGAAATGGAAGTCTACCCAATGGGAGAAAACATTTGGTAACCAAATATCTGATAGGAGTCTAATATCCAGGATATATGAAGAAATCCTGCACCTTGAAATTAAAAAGACAATCCATTTCTTTTAAAAATGGTCAGGTTATCTGTATAGACACTTTCCAAAGAATAAATATAAATGACTAAAAATCACATGAAAAGATGTTCAACATCACTAGCTATTAGGAAAATGCAAATCAAAACTGCAATGAGATATCATATAAAATGCATTAGACTGGTAGCTATTAAATAAAAACAGGGAACTACAAGTGTCGGAAAGCATATGGAAGAAAAGGAATATTCATGCTCTGCTGGTGGAAATATAGAATGGCGTATGCTTTGTGGAGGACAGTTTGGTGGTTACTCAAAAACTGAGTATAGGGAAGCAGATTTTGCTCAACTGATAGAGCCTCTGCCTACACTTTAGAGGTTCAATGTTCAAAGAGGACACAAAGGAGTAAGCCCTGCAAGAAGAGCCGCCCAACGTGAAAAAAATGTAGCCTGCCCAGCAGTGGTGTTGCACACATCGAGAGCTGATGCAGCAAAATGACGCAAAAAAAGAGAGACACAGATACCCAGTGCCAGTGACAGAATGCAAGGAGACAGAGAAGAACACACAGAGAATGGACACAGAGAACAGCAGGGGGCGGATGGAAAGAAATAAATAATAAATCTGAAAAAAAGAAAAACAATAGATCTGCCATATTATCCAGCAATTCCACGGCTGGCTGTATACCCAGAAGTATTGAAAGCAAGGACATGAACAGGTATATGGATACCAATGCTTGTAGTGACATTATTCAGTATCCACAAAAGTTGCAAACAACCCAAAAGCCCTTAATCACATGAATGGATAAATAAAATATGTTATATACATACAATGGAATATTACTCAACTGTAAGAATACTAACAGATGGGGTAACAAGATGGGATAACATGGATGAATCTTGAGGACCTTATGTAGAGTGAAGAAAGCCAGGCGTTGAAATACAAGTATTACATAGTCTCACTGATATGAATTAAACAAATTAAGTAAACTCACAGAGCTACAGACTGGAAGATAGGTTTACAGGAAATTTAAAGGGAAGAGAAAGTTGTGAGTCAATGCTCATACACATGAAATCTATGCTAAACTAGAAGTGTGTCTTTGTGGAGTGAAGTGATATAATCTGGGTGTAGTGATAATATTGGGTTAGGCAGTTTAGTTTTGATAGGGGTTTAGGGTGGGGAGGGTGGATTGGGCTGTCCATGAACTGGGGAAGGGGTGGGGAAGGAGCATGTGAACGCTGGGTATTGGCAGGTACATGGTTGGAAAAGCTCTTTTGATATTATGACAAGGAAGGGTTACTGGTTTAGGCTTTAAAGAGGGGCATTTGGGACAGTGCACCCATGAAGCAGTATTCTGAGGAGTGTGTGAGTGATCATTTTGTCATAATGTGATGTATAAGTGAGTGGAGATCCACATAATGATTGTGAAGGAGTTGGACTCCCTTCCTGGGGAGGACAGCTATGTTCTCAAATGGAGAAGCAGGAATCTCTCCTGAGCATGGGTGGTGCCTAATAGGGGAGGACAGACTAGTGTGTCAAGCCCACAGTGTTGTTGTAAGTAACTATGAATGTCGATCTTCAAGGAGTGAAGCCTGGTGGTCACCATGGGCCCCAAGGAGAGAGGGAGGGAGGACTAGAATAGATGGAACAGGGGTTATTTTGGGGGTGATGGAAGTGTTCTACATAATCTTGCAATTATGGATACAGGCAATGTTAAATTTCATCAAAAGTTTATAAAAGTGTATTGTATTAATCAGTAAAAGATGCACTGATGCAAAATACCAGAAACTTATTGTTTTTTATAAAGGGTATTTACTTGAGGTAGGAGCTTACAGATACCAGGTCATAAAGCATAATTTACTTCCCTCACCAGAGTGTATTTCCACGTGTTGGAACAATACGGCTGCTAACATCTGCAAGGGCTCTGGCTTCCTGGATTCCTCTCTTCCCAGGGCTTGCTTCTTTCCAGGCTCAGCCTGGAAATTCTCTTCCTAGAAATTGTTTCACTTTCCTCTGTGTACTTACTTCCCAGGGCTCCAGGTTAAGAGTTCAGCATCAAAGTCCAACCTCAAAACTCCAAAGTGAAGAACCCCTCCAACTCTGTCCTTTGCCATGCTTTTATCAATGAGTCCCCACTCACCAAGAGTCAGGGACTCAATACCTTATTGGCACAATAGTAATCTAATATGATCTAATACAATTTAATATGCCCAGAGGAAAAGACTGTTTTACAAATATAAGCCCATATTTCTTTTTGAAATTCCTCAATAATGTCAAACTGCTACATGTAGCATCCAAAATGTAAGCCATAATGTAAACCATTGACCATGGTTGGTAAATATGCTCCAATATTTGTATATCAGCTGTAACAAATGTATCAACCAAATATAAAAAAGTATTATTAACTTAGGGAGGGGGAAAAGGGGAAGAATGTTGGGTAAATGAGATTACCCTCTATTCTATATGTAAATTTACTGTAACTTAAAACTTCTTTGAAGAAAAAATGAAGTAAAGTAAGACACTGGGGAAATGGAAGGAAATTTCATTGTACATACAGAACAAGAGGTCTTATGGTGATAAAGGACAAAATGTCAAAAAATTAAAAATATTGATTATATTTTAATATCCTAAATTCTAAATTTTATTTTTTGTTTATTTAAATTTTTCTGTATTTTATTTCTTACATTTAAAAATACAATTATTATTTCATTTACTCTTTAATTGTATTTGGCTATTTTATTCACTTCATTTCTGAAGAAGTTTTGAATCACTGAAGTTTTATGGCTGTGGCAGGGGAAGACCATGCAAGTGTGTTCCCAGTGATGGCTGATACATGTGAGGAAGTTCACCTGGGCATGCATATAAGGCATATAAACATGTTCAAATATTCAAAGAACATTGCCACAGTAAGTGGCGATTCATGTAATAACCAAAAGAATATCAAATCCCCATCCTGGGGAGCTCTGCCACATTCTCTAATGGAACAGCAACAATTCCCCAAGTAAGGAGACAATGACTAGTGCAAGAGGATGATCATTTGGAAGGCCCTTGAAACTGATGACTATGCTTATGAGGCTTTGTTCTTGAAATTGAAACTTAGCCTAGAGTTGCAGGGTGCCTAAGAGTTGCCTACTGGGATCCAACTTTTGACTCAAAATTGGCCTTTTTCTAAGACAAACTCAACATATAAATGCAATAACTTCCCTCCAGTGTAGGACATGTTACCAAGGGATGAGTCTCTCTGGCACTTAGGCATTGCTACCAAGTGCCAACAAGAAATGCAGCTAAAAAAAAAGACCTTGACCCAAAAGGGGAAAGGGTTAAGACGATGAAGTTTACATGGCTAAGGAACTTCTAAGTGAGTTGGAAGGTCATTCCAAAGGTAACACTTATGTACCCTCAGTGGGTTCTCATTGACTGCCAAAGTAGATTCTACCAAAAATAGTGGCCACCTGAGGGCTCTGGAAACATCCAGACATTATGCTAAAGGGAGATAGTGGAGGTATTTGGTCTCTTGCCACTGGCCCTACTTTAAAGTTTATGCTCCCCAATGAGACAGAGTTGGATTCATTTGCAGTATCTCTACACACAGCTTTTCTGTCCTTGTATTTGAACTTATATTTAGTACAAATTTGGTAGATGTATGCCCAAGAGTTTTAAATATTTGGGCTGTCAATTTGCTGACTGGGACCTGAATGTATACAGAGTTCCAAAAACTACAATCCAGTCCATTGGTCTCAAACAGGACAGCTAACAAGGAGGAGATGATGGATAATCAACACACAAAGAACTGAGAGTGTCTACACCTGTGAGCAAAAGAGTCCAATGCATAGGCTGTATGGGATTGAAGCCCTCCTCAATTAAAGGTGGAGTGGGTATCACCACCCAAGAACCTCAGGATTGGGGAATGAACTATTGACTAAAGTAGACTTACTAGTATTCTACTATTGACTTATTTTGATTCTAGCAATGGAAGAGATTTCACTGATTATGGAGGCAGTGGCCACTGGAGGTTCTGAGTGTAGAGAGAGGAAAAAACAGTGTAATTACAGAGGCATTTTTGAGACTTGGGAATCATCCTGAATGACATTACAACAACAGATACAGGCCAGTATATATATCGCCATAACTTACTGAATTGAGTGTAATCGAGACTTAGTGGCAATGGTCTAGAATGTGTTTATCAATTGCAATGAATGTTCCACATTAATGACAGATATTGGTAATGTGGGAAAATTTGGAAGGTGTTGGAAGCAGGGCGTATGGGAATCCCCTATATATTCTCTGTAATATTTATGTAATTTAAGTATTTTCTTAAAAATAAAAAAATGAAAAGTTAAAAGCAAAAGAAAAAAATAAAGGTATGAATATGAGAAATAGGGGATTACTGGATTATGTATTTTGATATAAAGGTGCAGGTACACATTTGGTGAATGGTGTAAGGCAAATGTGCTCTATGATAGTTAAGGGTAAATTCTAAGAAGAAAGCATTAAGATATACTGAGGCTAAGTAAGGAATCCCCTGCTTGGGTAGAACACTAGCTTCTATTGGGCAAGCAGAAAGCAGAGTATGGTGATGGCTGTGTGTTCTTTCAAAATGCAAGGTTTTGAGGGAAGTGAAATTAATGGACGATAAGCATTAATTTCTTAGTCTAATGTGAGGCAACATCACTTTAGCTCACTGTAATAAATCTTAGAGAAATAAACACAGGATAAGGTATATTAAGAGCTACTGGCTGTTAGGGTCTTCTGCAGGGAATCGGCTGGGTGGCGTTGGAGACTCCTTGGGACCGGATTGTTTCGGGATTTTTGCTGGTCCGGAGGTGTCTGGACATCGATTTGGAAGGAAGGTAACAGAGAGGATCCGTCTGTGAAATATACACGGAGATCCCAGCTACCTGTAGAGGATTCCCTCCTTGGGTAGGCAGAGACGAGGCATCTAGCCCCGCTCGGTGGGGCTGAGCCAGGCCGGGCCGCAGCGGCGGACGCTGGAGCCGGGCCGGGCTGCGCCGGCGGCGAGCGGGGCCGGGCGGGGCAGAGCCGGGCCGCGGCGGCGTGCGGAGCCGGGCGGGGCCGGTTCAGGCCACGGCGGCGGGCGGCGGATGCCGGAGCCGGGCCTGGGCCGCTGTAGCGAGCGGAGCCGGGCGTAGCCGGGCCGGGCCGCGGCAGCGTACGGAGCTGGGCGGGGCCGGTCCAGCACGCGGCGGCGAGAGGCGGATGCCGGAGCCGGACCGGGCCGCTGTAGCGAGCAGAGCCAGGCGGAGCCGGGTCAGGCCGCGGCGGCGTATGAAGCCGGGCGGGGCCGGTCAAGGCCGTGGCGGCGGGAGGTGGACGCGGGAGCCGGCTGGGCCGCTGTAGCGAGCGGAGCCAGGCGGAGCCAGGCCAGGCCGCGGCGGTGTAAGGAGTCAAGCAGAGCCGGTCCAGACCTCCAAGGTGGGCAGCGGCGGGCGGAGCCGGGCCTGCGGAGCAGTTTCTGTTCTTTGTTTTTTTTTTTAATTTATTTAATTTAATTTTTTTTTTTTTGAGCATCTGCAGTACTGGGGAGTTCGTGGGCCCTGGGCGGCCTATTGGGGGTTTGTGGGAAGGGAGGTGCTTGCAGACCCATTTGGGCAGACAGACGGGGGGTTTTAGGGCAAAGCGGGGGGAAGTTGTTGTTTTAGATAGTGTTGCAATTGTGACACGTGTATACCTGTATCTCTTCCCCCTATCCGTTCCCCACCGTTTGCCCATCCTCTTTTTCTTTCTTCCTTTCTTCTTGTCTTTCTTTTTTTCTTTATTATAATTAGTTTTTTTTTTCTGGTTTTCTCTTACCCTCTTGTCCCTCATCTTCCACTTATTTTATTTTAATTCAAGTATACAATAGGTGCTACAGGGAACACCTCACATTTGCTGGGTTTTCCCATCCTCCACTGCCTCATTTCTGTGTGAACTGATTTAGGCTACCTACACTATCCCCCTTCCCCTGCATCTTGATATCCACTATCATCTACTGTCTCTCCTATATTCCACCCCCCACCTCCCGTTCTTTGATCCACAAAGTGTCTAACTCTTAATTTCTAATACCTTTGTTCTGTTTTCTGTCTGTTATCCACTCTTGAAACTATTACCTTTCTTTTCTTTTTCACTCTCTCATGAAAACAATAGCTTTGTAGTTCATACCATATTCCTCCCATATTCAGTCATCTACTTCATAAAAGGTACTCTACCTACAGCTATAACTCTATACAATCTACATGAATCTAACCTCCATCCTCCCAGTTCTCATATTCTTGCTTTGTTAACATACATCACCAATACTACTTTACACTTTTCCCTTGCTTACACAATTGCCTTTCCCCAACACTAATACTTTCCT
This sequence comes from Dasypus novemcinctus, assembly GCF_030445035.2. NCBI lineage: Eukaryota > Metazoa > Chordata > Mammalia > Cingulata > Dasypodidae > Dasypus > Dasypus novemcinctus. Next base: position 18,141,805 of record NC_080702.1, on the reverse strand, counting down.
CTAAAGTGAACTTAACCAACAACAAGGAACTAGAATAAGAAGAAAAAAGTGACAAAAAGAAGATATAACACCTATGCAAAAATAACAACTAATTAACCTCCAAGAGCAGACAAAGAAGCTAAGGAACTGATTAAATCGTCAAAATAAAGAGATGACCAGAAAGCAACAAAAATCTACAAACCAAACCAATAATCAGGAAAACATGGCTGAATCCAATCAACAAACCAATAATCACGAAGGGGAGCAAAACTTGGCACAAGCAATGAAAGATCTCAGAACATTTATCACCAACAAATTTGATGCAGTAATGAAAGAGGTTAACAACATGAAGACATCACTTGGAGGGGAAATTGCAGACATACGCAAAAACATAACAGATATGATGGGAATGAACACCACAGTTCAAGAAATCAAAAATACACTTGCAGCAAATATCAGCAGACTAGAAGAGACAGAGCAGAGAATTAGTGATGTGGAAGACAGTACATCAGAAATCAAACAGATAGTAGAAGGGGTCAATAAGAAGATAGAAAAAATCCAATTAGGATTTAGGGACCTGAATGACAATGCAAAACGCTCAAACATATGTATTATAGGCATTCCAGAAGGTGAAGAGAAGGGAAAGGGGTCAGAAGGAGTGTTGCAGGAAATAATGGCTGAAAACTTCCCAAATCTACTGAAAGAGACAGATGTACATATCCAAGAATCACAGCACACTCCACAAGTCATAAACCCCAACAGGCCCACCCCAAGACATATACTTGTCAAATTATCCAATGCTCAAGACAAAGAGAAAATCCTAAAAGCAGCAAGAGAAAAGAAAACCATCACATACAAGGGAAGCTCAATTAGATTAAGTGCTGATTTCTCTTCTGAAACCATGGAGGCAAGAAGACAGTGGTATGATATAGTCAAGGTACTAAAGGAAAAAAATTTCCAACCAAGAATACTCTATCCAGCTATACTAGCATTCAAACATGATGGAGAGTTCAAAATATTCGCAGACAAACAGAAACTGAAAGAGTATACCAACAAGAAACCGCCCCTTCAAGAAATTCTAAAGGGAGTTCTGCAGGAAGAAAGGAAAAAACAGGAAAGGCAAAGTTGGAGGAGAGTATAAGACCAACAACAACAACAAAAAAGACAATAAAAAAATATACAAACAAAATATGATAAACACAAATCCAATCAAAATATGGCTAACACACATAATTCCTTGATAGTAATAACACTGAATGTCAACGGATTAAACTCACCTATCAAAAGATTCAGACTGGGACATTGGATAAGGAAATATGACCCATCCATATGCTGTCTACAAGAGACACATCTTAGACCCAGAGACGCATGGAGATTGAAAGTGAATGGCTGGAAAACAATCATACAAGCTAACAATAACCAAAAAAAAGCAGGAGTAGCTATATTAATATCAGAAAAAATAGACTTTAAATGTGAAACAATTGTGAGAGACAAAGAAGGATACTACATTTTAGTCAAAGGGAAAATCTGTCAAGAAGATCCAACAATCATAAATATCTATGCCCCTACCAAGGGTGCCTCTAAATACGTCAGGCAAATGCTGGAAAAACTAAGTGAAAGAATAGATACATCTACAATTATAGTGGGGGATTTTAATACACCACTATCAACTCTGGACAGAACATCTCAAAAGAGAATCACCAAAGAAAAAAAACATCTGAATAGTATATTAGAGGAGCTCGATCTAATAGACATATATAGAGATCGCTACACCCAAACACAGCAAGATATACATTGATGATCTTAACAAACCAATCACAAGCAGAGAGATAGAATCAGTTATTAAAAATCTCCCAACAAAGAAGAGCCCAGGGTCAGATGGCTTTACAGGTGAATTCTACAAAACATTCTGGAAAGAACTGACACCAATCCTGCTGAAACTATTCCAAACCATCGAAACAGAAAGAACATTACCCAACTCCTTCTATGATGCCAACATTACCCTAGTACCAAAGCCAAACAAAGACATCACAAGAAAGGAAAATTACAGACCAATTTCTCTAATGAACCTAGACGCAAAAATACTTAACAAAATACTTGCTAATCGTATTCAACAACACATTAAACGTATTATACACCACGACCAAGTGGGATTCATCCCAGGTATGCAAGGATGGTTCAACATAAGAAAATCAATCAACGTAATACACCATATAAACAGATTGAAGGAAAAAAATCACATGATTATATCTATTGATGCAGAAAAAGCATTTGACAAAATACAGCACACTTTCTTGATAAAAACACTCCAAAAGATTGGAATACAAGGGAATTTTTTGATAAAGAGTATGATATGAAAAAGAGTATATATGAAAAACCTAAAGCCAATATTGTTTACAATGGAGAAACCCTAGACTCCTTCCCTCTAAACTCAGGAACAAGACAAGGATGCCCACTGTCTCCGCTCCTATTTAACATTGTCTTAGAAGTACTTGCTCGAGCACTGAGGCAAGAACCAGAAATACAAGGCATTCAAATTGGAAAGGAAGAAGTCAAAATTTCATTATTTGCAGATGACATGATCCTATACATAGAAAACCCTGAGAGATCTACAACGAAGATTCTAGAACTCATAAATGAGTTTAGTAAAGTTGCACGTTATAAGATCAATGCGCAAAAATCAGTAGCATTTCTGTACACCAATAATAAGCAAGATCAGGAGGAAATCAAGAAACAAATACCATTCATAATAGTAAATAAAAAAATCAAATACTTAGGAATAAATTTAACTAAAGAGGTAAAGAACTTATACAGCAAGAACTATACAAGATTGTTCAAGGAAATCAAAGAAGACCTAAATAAATGGAAGACTATTCCTTGTTCATGGATAGGAAGACTGAACATTATTAAGATGTCTATCCTACCAAAACTGATCTACACATTCAATGCAATCCCAATAAAAATCAATGCAGCCTTCTTTAAGGAACTAGAAAAACTAACTATGAAATTTATTTGGAAAGGAAAGAGACCCCGAATAGCCAAAGACATACTGAAAAAGAAAAACGAAATTGGAGGAATCACACTACCTGACTTCAAAACATACTATAAAGCTATGGTGGTGAAAACAGCATGGTATTGGCATAAGGAGAGACACATAGACCAATGGAATCGAATTGAAAGCTCTGATATAGAACCTCACATATACAACCACATAATATTCGATAAAGCCACCAAACCCTCTCAACTGGGAGAGAGTGGCCTATTCAACAAATGGTGTCTGGAGAACTGGATAGCCATATGTAGAAGAATGAAAGAGGATTACCATCTCACACCTTATACAAAGATCTACTCAAGATGGATCAAAGACCTAAATATAAGAGCCAAGACCATAAAAACCTTAGAAAGCAGTGTAGGGAAACATCTACAGGACCTTGTAATAGGAAATGGATTTATGAATATCTCACCAAAAGCACGAGCAGCAAAAGAACTAATAGATAAATGGGACTTCCTCAAAATTAAAGCCTTCTGCACCTCAAAGGAGTTTGTCAAGAAAGTAAAAAGGGAACCCACACAGTGGGAGAAAATATTTGGCAATCATATAACTGATAAGAAACTTATAACTTGCATATATAAAGAACTCCTATATCTTGAAAATAAAAAGATAAACAACCCATTTAAAAAATGGGAAAAAGACTTAAACAGACACTTCTCCGAAGAAGAAATACAAATGGCAAGAAAGCACATGAAAAAATGTTCCAAATCTCTAGCTATCAGGGAAATGCAAATCAAAATTACAATGAGATACCATCTTACACCCATAAGATTGGCAGCTATGAAAAAAACAGAAGAATACCAGTGCTGGAGAGGATGTGAAGGAAGGGGAACACTCATCCACTGCTGGTGGTAATGCAGAAGGATCCAACCATTCTGGAGGACAGTATGGCGGTTTCTCAAAAAACTAGCCATAGATTTGCCATATGACCCAGCAATACCACTGCTGGGCATATACCCAGCAGAACTGAAAACAAGGACACAAACCGATATATGTACACCAATGTTCATAGCAGCATTGTTCACTATTGCCAAAAGTTGGAATCAACCCAAATGCCCATCAACAGACGAGTGGATCAATAAAATGTGGTATATACACACAATGGAATACTACTCGGCTGTAAGAACAAACACACTACAAACACATGTGATAACATGGATGAATCTTGAGAACCTTATGTTGAGTGAAGCAACGCAGACATTGAAGGACTAATACTACATGACCTCAATGATATGAAATAAACAAGCTGCCCTAGATAGCAAGAGACTGAACGATAGGCTTACAGGAAATCGGAGGGTGGAGGAAGGATATGAGCCGATGTCTGCAGGGGTGGAATTTAAGACGAGATGGTGGTAAGTATGAACACAAAGAAGAGATAAAAGGGGGGCAAGGGGTTGCCTTTGGTTGGGGCTTTGCGGGTTTGAGGGTGGCTGGGGAGGGACGGATGGGTAACGTTGCCCAAAAGTGGGGGGAGGGAGAGGTAGCATACGAACACAGGAGAGGGTCAGGTGTTGGTGGAGAGTAAAATGCCGAGAAAATCATATCAAAATATAATAAAGAGGGTTACCTGTTTAGAATGCTCGGAGGGGAGGATCTGATGCAGGACGGGCTCCTGGGGAATGTCTAAATGCTCATTCTGCCAGAGTGGGTGACACCATGGGGTAGAAACCCAAGTAGTGAGAGTGGGGGTGGACCCACATCCTGGGGAGGACTAATGCCATCAAATAGAGGGAACTGTATCCCTCGAGAGAAAGGGTGGCTCCCAGGGCATTGGGGCAGTTGAGCAAGTTAGGCCCTGAACACTATACCATCTATCTCTGGAAGTGGCTCCTCAGGAAACGGAGGTTGGCTGTCACTGTGGGCACCAAGGTGGAAGGGAAAATGGACGTTAAATGTGTGGAACCAAAGTAAATGGGGGGTAAGAGAGGAGTTTCTTGAGAGTACACAAGGATGGATATAAAACATGTAATATTACACCATAACATATAGGAGATGACAGACTGATAATGTAAACCATAATGTAAAACATAGGATAACTAAAAATGTAAAGAACTGTGTATCCTAAAGTATGCACCATAATGTAAGCACAGATGTCACCTTGTTAGAAAGCTAATGTCTCAGACTCTGTATATCACTTTAAGTAAATATGATATGAATAGGGCGTAAGAGTATCACTGTGGAAGGGAAAAGGTTTTCTGGTGGATGTGTGGGAGTGCTGTATATTATATATATGCATTGCTGTGGTCTAGGACTCCTGTGAAGAAAAGCTGAATAATTAGGGGGGGAAAAAAAAAAGAAAAAGATAGGATTGGAATTTTTTCAAGTCAACATTCTTTATCTAAGTTCTTTATCTAACTTTATCCAAGTTCTTTATCTATCCTTTAAACCCATTGCTATATGCCATTCCCTAGTAAGGGACCATGACATTATATTGGGCTTCAAATTTCGGGGAGTTCTGGATCACAGAGTGTTTCAACAATGGCAATGAAGGGATACTGGTATGGGATACCAATGACAGGTGATATATGGCTGACAGGGAGCTGTACAGAACATATGTCCAGGGTGCATGGTAATGTTTGGATATACTCATAGTGGCAACAATTAAAAACCACAGCAGGGGGGGTACTGGGTTCCTGGCCAGTGGTGCTCTCTCGTGGTCCCTAGGGGAGCAGCGACAGTCTCCCAGGTACAGTGGTGGGGACCGGGAGGGAGTGAGGGTTCAACAGTGAGCCCCTGATGCTAATGACTATGCTTGTGAGCTGATAAACCTAAAATAATAACAAGGCCTAGAGCAACATTGTGCCTGGGAATTTCCTCCTGTCAGCCTTCATGTTACTCAAATGTGGCCAGTGTCGAAGCCAAACTCAGCATGTAAATGCAATGCCTTCCCCCCAGCGTGGGACATGACACCCGGGGATGAGCCTCCCTGGCAACGAGGGACCACTATCAACTACCAACTGATGATGCAACTGGAAAATGACCTTATACGGAAGGTTCAATGCGGATCAGCAGAATATCCATGTCTACATAAAATACCATGACTTTAAAATGCTGTTTGACCTAAAGTAAGGGGGAAATGGAGAGGAGAAATGAGTTTATATGGCTACGAGTTTCTAAAAAAGAGTCTGGAGGCTGGCAGAAGGATTGCCCTCATGCACAACTGAGCAGAGTCAGAGAGACAGATAAAGCAGATACAACCCCCAGATATTGGTTCCTTTGAGGGCTAAAGAGACCCATGGGAGTTATGGTCATGGCCGATGGGGTTAACTAACAGGGCAGATGGCCCCTCTTTGGAAATGGTGTTTATGTGTGATGAATCTGGACTCAGATGGGATCTCCCTTCATAAGACTTTCATGCTAATGTGCTGGAGGTGCAGTTAATGTTGGGGTTTAAGATATATTTAGGGGATTTGAATCTCTGGACTGACAATATGATAGCCAGGTCCTGAGCCTCAACAGACTCCAGCACCTACAATCTGATCTATTGGACTTACCACACTCAGCTAAGATGGAGTTGAAGAAGGACAACCACCACACCATGGAGCCTAGAGTGATTACAACTGAAAATGGGAGGATTGCATCCAGCATCCATGTGGAATCTGAGCCTCCTCTTGATATAGAGGTGCAATGGACACAACCAATCCAATGTCCACATAGAAGAGGTGGCATTGGATTGGGAAAAGTGGACATGGTGGACGATGGGTATGGGGAAAGGCAGGAAGAGATGAGAGGTGGAGGCGTCTTTGGGACATGGAGCTGCCCTGGATGGTGCTTCAGAGGTAATCACCGGACATTGTAAATCCTCACAGGGCCCACTGGATGGAATGGAGGAGAGTATGGGCCATGATGTGAACCATTGTCTATGAGGTGCAGAGGTGCCCAAAGATGTACTTACCAAATGCAATGGATGTGTCATGATGATGGGAACGAGTGTTGTTGGGGGGGGGAGAGGGGGGGTGGGGGGGTGGGGTTGAATGGGACCTCACATATATATTTTTAAGGTAATATTATTACAAAGTCAATTAAAAAAAAAAGGCAAAATGTGGAATTTTAAACACAAAATATAGGCATCATTATATTACTAAGTATATTATTGTTCCTATTAACATCAAACAATATTTGCATATATTAAATAGGATATTTTTAAAGAGATATTACTAATACATAATTAAAAGAGAATAGTTTTTAACCTCATTTTCATTACATTTCATATTATCATTTTATTCAATTAAAAATTAGCATAATAAATAAAAAATTAAAAACAGTTTTTCATTAATTCAGTAATTAACTATTTCAGTATATATACTTACACATAGTTATAATTTTAACAAATAAAGTAACAAACCTAGTGATATAAATCATCAGTTTAAATATGCTTTACAGTTAAACATGATTTGCTGTTATTTTAATTTCTCCATTTATACTTTTCCAATATTATTGCATATCAAACATAGTCTGGTTTTTTATATATGCACATATATATGTACATGAAAATGTTAATGTATGTGTATATATAAATATATTTGTTATATGTTTGTGGGAGCTAAAATGTGTTTCTTTATATTTTGACATAATATTTAATGTATATTCATTACAACAACAACAACAACAAAAAAAGAGCTACTGGACCAAAAGGATACAGGTTAATTGAATAAAATAAAGCATATTAAATAGGAGAGAAAATTTTCAGAGTAGACAACCCGAACCTCACCAAATATTGAAATATCTGCTGATGAGGCTGTCCAAATTATTATTTTTTCTTCTAAAAATAATGTTTAAAGAAGTTTCTGGTAATCAGTTTAATTTCTCCTATGAGAGAAAACTCTCCCATAAGAATTTCAAGGCTCAGAGACAAAACTTTCCCATGGGTAATTTTGCTATCACATATCTCATGAATATTGTTCATTTGTTCCTAGTCATAGTATAAATATTGCAATGAATTCTCATTTTGTAGCATCATAGCAGGTAAGGTCAATAGGATATATTAAGCCTGGGACTATTAGAATACCACACTCACCAAACCAGAATGTGCTATTTAGACCTTTGAGACAGACTGCATTGCTGGCATTGTGAAGTTAATAATCACTGAACTTTGCATTTTTTAATAGGGATCATGAAAATATGATGCTGCATCGTGTGAAGCACTAGGAAATGTTGCAGATAGTTCAGATGACCTCATCAATAAAAGGAAACAAATGTGAGTTTACAATGAAAATTAACCAAAATTTTTTCAATGAAAATTAACCAAAAATACCAGACAGCTAAAATTTAGTGAATTTCTCGTATATTGCTTCTTGTATTTTGAAAAAAAGGCACAAAATTGTTATAACTCTTTCTCTTTCGAAAAAGTAATTGACTCTTAAATCTGTGCTATATTCAAGAATAAACACAGTATTCTAAATGTTAACTCTATACTCTGCTCCTTTATCTATGAAGATTAAGATTCTTGCAGTTATATAATTGAAACAATGTATGTAAATAGACTGTTATCTTGCATTATGATTACAAAACTAACCATGTACAAATCACCACATTATTATTAGTTGTGAGATCCTTTGACACTTGGCCCATGTATATTAATTCAAATATTTTCTAAATGGAGAAGTGGGTAGCATAGTAGAGTGAGGGAGCATCAAGTTTATTTTGAGTGATATAATTGTTTACCACCCAGAAGATCGATGGGAAAGCATTCTATTTCAATTGGATTATTTGAGAAAGTGCCCAGCATTGGTCATGAGGCTGATTATAGCATCAATAGGCATTAAGATCACCAAGCACCTGAGATGCTGCATGGAGGAACTGTGTTGTGAAACAAGGCTGCCTAATGGAGAATGTAAACCAGCCTCTTTCTTCTCTGCTAAGCACACAGATTCACCTGGCATCACTTCCATAGAAAACAAGAATAAACATAATCAGACATTTTCAAAAGTCTGGAGCATCCATACTAGCCTTCTGTAAGACATCTTGCATTTTCACATATTTGGAACCCCCTGACTCATATTCATAGGGCTTCTCTGCAAGAAATAAGTCCTCTTAAGGACCCTATAGTAATATGGAAATTCAATTAGTAAAAATAATTTAATTCTAACTTCAGAAAAACATACTGAAGAAGGAAAAGAATTAATGACCTTCAATTTGGTTTAATTTAATAGGGCAACCAATATTAAAGTCTAACAATAATAAGATTACATATGAAAAAGACTTGTTAGTTTCTGACATTTGAAAATGACCTTGCACATTTTTAATGATATGTGAAGGGATAGATTAAGGAAGTTTCATTTTAATGATAGATGTATACATACATGTACACATATTTTAAAATATGATACAAATAATAATGAACACAAGACAAATGACTGTATCTTGGTGCTACCCTAGGTAATTTATATGACTTTTATTGTACTAAATTATACTTAACCCAAATTTTCTGATTTTGAAGTGTATAATTCAGTAGTGTAAACTCACAGTGTTGTGCAACCATCACTCTATCCATTTTCAGAACTTTTTCATCATATTTTCTTTGGTGTTTTTATGTGTTCTCATAGTAGTGTACTTTTATAAAAATATACTTAAGAATTTGCAAATTAAGAAAAATAATGGGTGTAAGAATACAGTATAAAATAGATATGAAAAAGATATTATCTATAGACCAGATGAATAGAAATTAATTAAGATTATTCAATAAATGGACTGAGATATATGTAAGAGAGTAATCCATGTCACGCTAATAGTCATACTAATACGTCTGTGTGTATAAATCAGAGCCAAGTACCTGCAGGTGAAATATCAGGGACAGTCTCATCTCTCATGTACTTTAATGTGGGTGAATGTTCTGCACATTAACTAGTGTGGATTTGAGCAGCACACCCTGCATATGCAGATGTAGAGTTCATTGTTTAGTGATCAATCAGCTTAAGAATTCGACAGGCATAGCATCGATGAACAATTGAAATCAGTGAAGATTTTGAGAAGAGTTTCAAGGAAACTCATTCCAGACACACCAGCAAAGCCTGGATTATGAGACGTGAACAAAATTTTTTATATTGAACTCTAAAGTCTCTTTCAGTGATGAATTGTGAATAAAAGTTAGCATTAGTGAGGGAGCTCATATCAGGTTTTAAGCTAAAACAATATATACAACCATTCACACACATACATTTTCTGGGTAAAATATGCTCTCCTACATATACTGTATATTAGGATCACAGTAGATGCTATAATTAAAAAGAAAAAACACCAGAAAGTCAGTGGCTTAATCACATATAATTTAATTTCTGCTCAAATAACAACGTAATGTGAGCTAGATACCTACACTCCTTCCACAATGAGATTTCATAACGTTCAACACTTGTCTATCAAACCTAGTAGTGATTGGAGTGATGAAACACACCTCCCCTTACATTGCTTTCAATAGTTTTAAGTTAAATATTATGTCTTTGCCCGGTTGCTGAAGAAGCAGTTTGAGATTTTAAAAAGAAAGCATTAGTCTTTATTCAATGTGCAATCATCAATAACGAAGGGATTTAGAACACTAGAATAAATCATATAAGATTAATAAATAGTTTACAGTAAATGGGATCCCTTTGGCAAACAGAAGTGATGACTCTTACAGTTTATATGATCTTTTTTGTTTTCACTCTGCAGTAAAGTTATGAATGTAACTGATCATCACGAAATTTGAGAATTCTTAATAATACACTGAAATGATGTACTTAACGAAAGTTTTGATTCTTATTTAAAGAAAAAGAAAATAAATGAAGCAATAAATCATTATGGATGTTTATTTTTACCTAATTCCTTTCAGTTCAAACCACAGACTTAAATTAATGATGGGAAAGAATGAGACAGCAGGCATGGATTTTATCCTCCTGGGACTCTTCCCCGCCATGAAGCATGCTGAAATCCTCATTGGTGTGTTCATCCTCATCTACCTTGCTGCCTTCACTGGGAATTCCACCCTTATTTTCCTCATCCTGGTGAATTCCCAGCTCCACACACCCATGTACTTCCTTCTCAGCCAGCTGTCTCTCATTGACTTGCTCTTCATCTCCACCACAGTCCCCAAGATGATCCTGGACTTTTTCTCAGGGAAGAAAAACATCTCAAACATAGCCTGTGGGGTGCAGATGTTTTTCTCTCTGATGCTGGGGGGAGCTGAGTGCATCCTTCTGACTCTAATGGCCTGTGATCGCTATGTGGCCATCTGTCATCCCCTGAGATATGCAGTCATCATGCATCCGAAGGTCTGCCAGAAGATGGTCATGGCATCCTGGCTTGGGGGTACACTAGATGCTGTAGTACAGACTATCTACACCATGCACTTACCTAAATGTGGCCACAAAGAGATAGATCATTTTTTCTGCAAAGTCATTGCTGTCTTGAGTTTCTCCTGTCAGGATACCTCTCCATATAAATTGGCAATTTTTGTGACGGGCATTGTGTTGCTCCTTATTCCTTTTGTCATCATCTTTTCCTCCTACACTATTATCTTTATCACTGTCTTTCGCATGAACTCACCCAAGGGGAGAAACAAAGCTCTGACCACATGCTCCTCACACTTGGTGGTTGTGGGGCTCTTTTATGGCCCGTCCATCTTCACCTATATGACTCCTGGTTCCTCACACAGCCCTGCTCAGGAAAAGACTGTATCAATGTTAGTTTCAATCATCACACCTGCATTAAACCCCTTTATTTATAGCCTGAGAAACAAGGATGTTTTGGGGGCATTTAAAAAGATAATGGAAAGGTGTTTCTTTTAAATGTAAAACTCCCAATATTTTTGTTTCACAACATCTAATGAATATTGGGTAATGTTTGAAAAGTCAATAAATACTTGTCTATACTTGACTCCTCCATCCTGTGGACCCTGGGATAGTAGAGTATGGATTGGAGAAGACTTACTGATATTCTACTATGGAACTATTGTGATTAGTAATGGAAGAAATTGTAGCATTAATGTGGAGAAAGTGGCCACAGCAGCTGCTGAGGGTAGGGAAAGGGAAGAAGAGATATGATGTGGGGGAATTTTCAGGTCTTGGAGGTGTCCCAGGTGGAACTGTAGGGACAGATACTGGACATTGTATGTTCTGCCATGGCCCACTGGGTGGACTGGAGGAGAGTGTAAATTACAATGTAAACCATTATCCATGTGGTGTAGCAGTGCTCCAAAATGTACTTACCAAATGCAATGAATGTCCCACAATGATAAAAGATGTTATTGATGTGGGAGGAGTGGGGTGGAGGGGGTGGGGGGATATGGGGACCCCATATATTTTTAACATTAAAAAAAATAGAGAAAAAAATAAATATTTGTCGTCTTTCTGTTATATGTGCGTAAATATTTGTGGTCATTTATTGATTTGGTTTGGTTTGTTGTGGTCTACACAAATTTCACAGAAGATTTAGTAAGTGAAATTAATTCTCAAAATCTTTCGTAAGAACTGCGTTTTAAAATATGTACCTCATTTAATTATTTTTAAACATTCATCAAATGTATGTTCCCTGAATTAAAAACACGTCTGTGCTGATGGAATGTATTTTCAGTTGTTTTATCTGCCCAGTGTATGTAAATTTCAAATGGGCATGAAAAAATTACTTCACAAAAGATTAATAAACATCCTAACTTGTCAATTAGACTGTAAGTATGTTATGTAAAATAAAAGCTTCTGCCCATTAATTTTTGCTTTAGAAACTGTACAATATAAAAAATATTAAATAAATTTTTAATTTCAGCATACATTAATATCAGGAATTAACAGTCAAATTTAAAAAATGAAAACTAAGGGACCAGTAATGTATTGTTAAATAGATTATTACTAAAGCATAAAACTTATTTAGGCAGATATCAGAATGCTAGTATTGTTATGTTGGAAAAAATAAGCAGGTTAATCAGACCACTAATTTTGATTCACAGCATGAACGATTTGCATGAGATGATCCTATGTTATGAAAGTTCATTTTACTGTTCCTTTACTTTTCTCAGTTAGCACTTCCTATTTGCCTGCACTGCTTGCTGTCATAGAGCCCTTCTTTCTGGGAATGTAACATCCTTTCCTTCAGGGAATTCCTTCCCATGTCTATGTGGCACTAGTTTAGCAATCAAAAACACTGTACAACTCTCACTTGAACAATTGCATCTAAATCAGGTATGGAAACCATGAGCCTAAATCCCATGAGAGCAGTGCTGAGTTTAACTGCCCTAGCTCAGAACCAAAAAAATTACCTTGGTCATACAAATAGTCAATAAATGTTTGTTAACTGAATGGCAGATCCTGTTCAAATTAAAATGAGAAAAAGAAAACATGCATTGCACTCTAAGCCTACACATTAACTCCATTAAATCTGTCTTCAAAGTGAAGTTTATGGTTGTATTGATTATAGCAGAGAAAAATTGGAAATAAATTGAATACCTATCAGAAAAATGATGTCCACAACAATTCCTTGTTCCATTATTTAGAAATTAAAAATAACACATTAGAGCTCTGCCATTATGCAAGATTTCCATGAGATTTATTGTGTGATTAAGCAAAGGAAAATAATGTTTATAATACCATACATTTTTTCGTGGCTAAATAGACCAAACAAAACCTCAAGCAATATGGAAAAAGTGATTTCACATGGAAGCAGCCCCTGATTGGGAGAACTGAAATCCTCTCTGGGGGAAAAAAAAGCCATATGCATCCTCAAATGAAGGTATACTGAATCCTACACACAATTCTAGATGAACGAACATTCAATGAAATGATCCTTTTTGACTAAGAATCAAAACTCTGACAATTTGGGACTCCGTCTCTCATCCTTCCTTATTTCATTAATTTGGGTCAGACTTGCATCCATAGTCTGATGACTCTCTTTTGCCTCTTCTCTATCCCTCTATTTTTCCCTTATAGGGAGGCCCATGATTAAATCTCTTTGCAAATCTTATTCCACTTGTTTTCTGCTTCTCAGAGGACCAGAATTAAACCAAGGGCTATTACCAAGAAAACAGTAAGATCTGGGGATCTGTGGCTAATCGTCTCAACCCAAGGTTAGGATTAGGTTGAGGGACTATAGCAGTATTTTGAAGTGGATGGAATTAGGTCATTATATCAGTCAGACATTTTCAAAAAACAAAAACAATGGTAGGTAGGGACATTTAGATAGGTAGATGATATAGATAGAATGTAGGTAGGTAGGTAGGTATCTAGGTAGGTAGAGAGAGATATGTGTGTGTGTGTGTGTGTGTGTGTGTGTATATATATATATATATATATATATATATGTAGATACAGATGTATAGAAAATTAGTTTAAGAAATTTGCTCATTAGATTGTGGAGGCTGACAAGACCAATATCTACTAACACAGACTGACACATTGGAAACTGCTGGTCAAGAATTTCTTTTTTGGGAAACCCATTTTTGTCTGAAGGTCTTCAACTGACTGTTTGAAACATCCGCAGTTTTAGATGTCACTGATTAAATATGACAGAAGAGGGGTGTACATGATTAAGCCTATTTTATTGGGCAACTTGAGTGATTGGTCCCTTACCAATTTCCCATTTTCGCTAAACTGAGGTAGTTTTGGGAAACAATTACAAGTAACTGCTATGTATGAGACCGTCAAGCTCATTTAGCTGAATCATAGCAAACACATGTCTGAAGGTGTTCTCAACTAATATCTCCCAGATGAACTCTCTGAACAAACCCTTAATGGAAGCCTCTAGAAGCTACATTTATATTCCCTGATCATACCGGCTTTTACAAACCTGGATAAATTAAATCCTATCATTTTTTCCTTCCCTAGATCATTTTAAAATAGCATTTATAGGGAAACGGACTTGGCCCAGTGGTTAGGGCGTCCATCTACCACATGGGAGGTCCGTGGTTCAAACCCCGGGCCTCCTTGACCTGTGTGGAGCTGGCCCAAGCTCAGTGCTGATGCGCACAGGGAGTGCCACGCCATGCAAGGGAGCCCCATGCGCAAGGAGTGCCCCCCATAAGGAGAGCCGCCCAGCACGAAAGAAAGTGCAGCCTGCCCAGGAATGGCGCCGCCCACACTTCTGGTGCCGCTGATGACAACAGAAGTGGACAAAGAAACAAGACACAGCAAAAAGACACAGAACAGACAACGGGCGGGGGGGGGGGGGGGGAAGGGAGGGGAAGGGGGAATTAAATAAATAAAACTTAAAAAATAAAATAAAATAGCATTTATTGAAGTACAGGATATTTACATACACATATGTGTAGAAAGAATTTGATAAATTTCAAAAATTAGTGTCATCTTTTAAGATCCCCTGCCAAATTAAGAGTCCTCCCTGTGTCTTATCTTGATCACAATCCATTCCTTCTTCACATAGATAGCCATTACTTTAAATGTTTAGCACGGCAGACTACTTTAGTAATCATATATTTTTAATTGAAATTTTTCTTCAGATAAATGCATATGTAAGAGATAAGAGATATATAGTAGTCTTTGCCCAGTTTCCCGCAATGCTTACATTTTATTAAACTATGGTATAACAACCAAGATACTGACATTGATAAAATCTACTGATCTTATTCAGATTTCCTTACTTTTTCTTGGATTCATTTAGGTATTTGTGCATTAAATTCTACGTAATTTTTATCACAAATGTAGTCTTGTATACCCACTCCCAGAGTGAAGACACTGAACAGTTCAAATACCTGAGTAACCTTGTGTTGCCCTTTCACACTGTTTCAAATTATACAGGTTGGATTTTAAATTTGGGTCCAAATGAATGTCAAGTGTGGCGCAATGGGAAGCCAAAACCATAAGAGATAAGAAAAGACAGTTTGTTGCGCACAGACCCCAGAGAGAGAGGGGGTGCCATGATTGGCCAATGGGAAGTGTGACTGACTTTGGTGGCTCAAGCATCAGGTGGGGAGAATATAAGCAGAGCAAGATGTTACCAAGGACTTGTGCTTTATTGTGGTCTAGGGGAGAAGATTGGAAGATTTCCCTTGGGTGTGAGGGATTGGTTAGTTTAAGGCAGATGTGCACAAAAAGATGAAGAGACTGGTGGCTGACAGCAGTGGGTTAAAACTCATCATTTGTGACCAGTTGTCAGTTTTGGGTGTGATGTGTGGGTTTTGGCTGCAGGTGCAGGTTTGGGTTCTGATTCTGGAGAAGTGTATGACCCAGGACTGGGGAGTTGCCTATTAACTAGGTTAAACCTCAGTGCTGAGGCAAGTGACTTAGCCAATGTAAGACAGACTTTGAGATAGTGCAAAATTTTTTGATGGATATGACAACCCATCCCTTTATGCCTCAGTATATTTCATTTGGATGATTTGGGAAGTTTGGGTGGCTGATATAATTGTCGAGCCAGTGTATAAGGTACTTGAGTTTATTGGTGATTACAAAAATGGTAATAAGTCGTAAAACCAAGAGGTAGAATCCTCTGTGAAGCCATTTCCCTTTCCCTTAAGTGTGCAAATAGGAGGAAATATGGGAGATATTTTTTTCTCATCTACAGTATTTGTTGAAAACCTTGGCTGTATCATGAAATATCTTGATCTCTTGAACCATCTTTTTAAGTTGATTTTGATCTTCACAATTTATTAATATACACTTAGTAGGAGGTCATCCTTTTGCTTGGATACTCCCTTACTCGATGAAGAAGTTGTCTATGGCTAAGCAATTATACAAGTCTACCTGGGCTAGCAAACCTATTTTTTTGTTATATTACCCTTATTACCATGTATAGGGACAGGTGCATAGGCAAATATAAACCCTATAAATATTGTCTCAGTTTTGTGGAATTAAAGATAAAAAGTTTAACTTGCCATTGAGGGCTAAAACAGTGCAAGGCATCTTGAGTGTGCATGACATTGGCAACAATGTCCTTATGTCACCATAAGGAAGAGGTGACACCATCTGGCACAAGGTGATGGTTGTCAGGGGCAGACATAGAGGTGGGTATCCCTCCCAGGGAGGGACATTTTTTCATGGATGCTTAAATAACATGAGAGCACTAGTCATGTTATCTCTATAGGTATCTATAAAATGGAACTCCAAGACATATTGAGGCGCACTTAGGACAAGAGTTTGGCTGTGTATTTCCATGAGACCCCACTCTATTTTCTTCTACAAGGATAGTATGTTGTTTCCACACTTACATGTCAGTTGGATCTTAATTCTATGTAGGCCCTTTTTGCAATCTATGCTCTTGCCTTAAAGCATTATTTACAACAGGTAGGAGTAGAGAAAAATTAGCCATACAGGTTGAATTTTTTTAAACAAATCAATTTCATTGATATGTAAATGTGGACAAACAATGGTATTTGCTAAATAATACAGTTGCGCATTCATTGCTTCAATCATTAATAAAGCATTTTCATTATTTCAATAATACTACTAATAAAAACAAACAAGAAAAGTCCTCACCCCTCAATCTCTCTATGCTTCCCACACTGTTCAAAGCAGCTGTTTCTTGCTATTCTATCCAAAGTGTATAATCAATTTCTTTTAGTATAATTGCAATTTCTTTTAGTATAATTCTTTTAGTATAATGGTGTTCACCATCTCAAAAATTTTAGAACAATTTCATTACTTCAAAAAGAAAGACTTCACATCCTTAGCATTCCTCCCTCAGACCTACATTACCACTAATCTTCATTCATCCCAATTTGATTTCTATTTATATTTTATATAAATGGAATGATACAATAAGAAATGTCTCATCTCCTTCACTTTATGTTTTGTGTTCTTT
Organism: Dasypus novemcinctus; assembly: GCF_030445035.2. NCBI lineage: Eukaryota > Metazoa > Chordata > Mammalia > Cingulata > Dasypodidae > Dasypus > Dasypus novemcinctus. The sequence goes on along the minus strand of NC_080702.1, from coordinate 18,124,062 downwards.
GTCTGATATTAACATTTTGTACTATTAACTTCCAGTCTCCCAGCTTAAAGAAAAATGGTCTTATATATGCAACTATACCCATATTCATATTTCACATAATATATTTCTACCACACATAACATATTTAGTTAATAACAGGGCAATCATACTGTAGTATTTGTCCTTTTTTGTCTGGCTTCATTCACTAAACAAAATATCCTCCAGATTCATCCATGTTGTAATATGTTTCATGACTTCATTTGTTCTTACTGTTATATAATATTCCATCTTGTGTATACGCCACAGTATCCATTCATCAGTTGATGGACACGTGGGTTGTTTCCAAAATTTAGCAGTCATTAATAATGCTGCTTTGAACATCAATGTGCAGATATCTATTAATGTCATTGTTCTCAGTTTTCTTGACATGTACCTAGCATGGTAGTGTTGGGTCTCATGGCAAGTCTACATTTAACTTCCTTAGGAGCTGCCAAGCAGTCCTCCACTGGCTGTACCATTTTACAGTACCAGAAACAGTGAATAACTTTTCCTATCTCTCCACACCCACTCCAATATTTACAGCTTTCCAACTTTTAATAGCAGCCAGTCGAATGTGAAATGATATCCTAGCAGTTTTTTTTTCCACAAGCAAATTATCCCTGTGGTAACTTTTCTGACACTTCCTGTTTAAAATCTGAAAGGTCAGAGGAATTGTGAGACCCAGATTTCATGGTCTGCATTCGTACTGAAAATCAAGATCAAGCAAATTTTTGCCCTTCTGCTCCATGGGAGGTTTCTGTCCTCCCTGAGTTCACCTTATTGTTGTAGTTTTGATTTGCATTCCCCTAATGGTTACTGATATTAAACATTTTTCATATTTTTCATTTCCATTTGTTTTTCTTCTTTGGACAATTGTTTTTTTTCTAACTTTTGCCCACTTTTTAATTAGACACTTTGTCATTTTATTGTTGAGTTGAATGAACTCCTTATAGATCATGGTATTATACCCTTACCAGATATGTGACTGCCAAAGATTTTCTCCCATTGATTCCAGTGCCTTTTCTGCCTTTTAACAAAGTACTTTGAGGTACAAAAGTGTTGAATTTTGAGGAGGTCCCATTCTTCTATATTTCCTTTTGTTTCTCAAACTCAGGGTGTAAGTTTTAAAGAACTACCACATACCACAAGACCTTGAAGACTTTTCCTACATTTTCTTCTAGAAATTATATGGTTGCTGCTTTTATATTTAAATTCTTCATCCATTTTTTAGTTAATTTTTGTGTAGGATGTGAAATAGGAGTCTTCTTTATTTCTTTTGGATATAGCTGCCCAGTTCTCACAGTATCATTTATTGAAAAGACTGTTCTGGCCCAGCTGGGTGGCCTTAACGGCCTCACCAATAAGTGTTTGTCTGTAGATTTAAGGGTCAATTTCAGAGTTCTCAGTTTGTTTACATTGGTCAATATGCCTGTCCTTATGCTAGTACCAAGGTATTTTTACCACTGAAGCTAGGTAATATGTTTTAAATTCGGGAAGTGAGAGTCGTCCAACTTGGTTCTTCCTTTTTAAAGTTTGTGAGTTTGTTTTGTTTTTGTTTTTGTTTCTGCTAATTTGGGCCTCTTATGCTACCAAATAAATGTAATTACTGGCTTTTCAATTTCTTCGAAATGGCCATTGGGATTTTTATTGGGATTGCATTGAATCTGTAAACCAGTTTGGGTAGAATTGACATCTTAATGATATTTAATCTTCCAATCCATGAACATGGAATAACCTTCAATTTTAAGTCTTCTTTAGTTTCTTTTAGCAATTTTTGCAGTTTTCTGTATACACGTCTTTTATGTCTTTGGTTAAGTTAATTCCTAAATATTTGATTGTTTAGTTATTTTTATAAATGGAATTTTTTCCTCATTTCCTCCTCAGATTGCACATCAGTAGTGTATGAAAATGCTATGGATTTTAGTGTATTAATCATGTATTCCACCTCTTTGCTGAAATAGTCTATTAATTATCACAGCTTTGTTGTGGATTTTTCAAGATTTTCTAGATATAGGATCATGCCATAGGTGAATTGTGAAAGTTTTGCTTCTTACTTTCCTATTAGGGTGCCTTTTATTTCTTTTACTAATCCAATTGCTCTAGCTAGAACTTCTAATACAATAGTGAATAAAAATAGTGAAAGTGGGTATACTTGTCTTGTTCCTGATCTCAGCAGAAAGGTTTCAGTCTTCATCATTGAGTGCAATGCTAGCTGTAGTTTTTTCATATATGCACTTTACCGTATTGAGAAAGCTTCCTTCTAGTCCCATCTTTTGGAGTGCTATTGTTTAATGTATTACCATCAAATTTATTTATATCCAAACTTTCAAAATAAATCTTCTTAAAATTCTACAAACATTAAGATACAGCCCCACCTTTTCAATCCATGTTCTATCTCCTGGCAACCTATATTCTATAATTTAACTCCATGAGTTTACTTATCATACTTAGTTCATATTTTGGAGACCATACATTTGTCCTTTTGTGTCTAATTTATTTCAATCAAAATAATGTCTTTAAGCTTCATCCATGTTGTCATATGCATCCCAACTTCATTTCTTCTTATTGGTAATCCATAGTGTATACATACCACATTTTATTTACCCATTAATTGCTAGATGGACAGTGTTCATTTCCATTTTTTTTTAAGTACATGTGTTATTTTTTTCTTCTTTATTTTTTTAAATGTTACATTAAAAAATATGAGGTCCCCATATACCACCTACCCCCTTCAACCGACTTCTCCCACATTAACAACCTCTTTCATCATCAGTGGCACATTCATTGCCTTTTGGAATACATTTTTAAATACATTTTGCAGCACTGCTACACCACATGGATAGTGGTTTACATTGTAGTTTACACTCTCCCCCAGTCCATGCAGTGGAACATTGCAGGACATACAATGTCCAGTATATGTCCCTGCAGTACCACCCAGGACAACTCCAAGTCCTGAAAATACCCCCACATCATATCTCTTCTTCCTTCTCCTTTCCCTCAGCAGCTGCCATGGCCACTTTCTCCACATCAGTACTACCACTTATTCCACTACTAATCACAATAGTTCCATAGTAGAACATCAGTAGGTTCACTCTAATGCATACTCTATCCCTCCATCCTGTGGACCCTGGGATGGTTATGTCCAGTCCCTCTCTATATCAAGAGGGGCTTAGATCTTTTGGAGTGCTTTTACCAAGAAAGGGTACTGTATTTTGTCAAATGACTCTTCTGCATTGAGATGATCAGGTAATTTTTCTTCTGCAATTTATCAATGTATTGGGTTTTTTTTACACTAATTGAATTTCTTGTCTTGAACCAACCTTGCATACCTGGGGTAAAAACCAATTGATCCTGGTGTATAATTCATTTAATGTGCTTTTGGATTTGTTTGTAAGTATTTTGTTGAGGATTTTTGCATCTATATTAAAGATATTGGTCTGTAACGTTCTTTTTTTTTGTAGTAACCTTTTTTGTTTTGGTATTAGTGTGTCATTGGCTTCATAGAATCAGTTTGGTAGTGATCTTTCCTGTTCAGTTTTTAGAGGAGCTTGAGTAAGATCAGTAGTGGTTCCTCTTTAAATGAGTTGTAGAATTCACCTCTATAGCCATCTAGTCCCTGGCTTTTCATCTTTGGGAGGATTTTGATGATTGTTTCAATCTCTTCACTTGTGATTAGTTTGTTGAGGTATTCTATTTCTTCTGAAGTAATTATTGGAGGTTCATGAGTTTCCAGGAATTTGTCCATCTCATCTACATTTTCTAGATTTTGGCATGCAGTTGTACATAGTATCCTCTTATGATCTGTCATATTTCTACAGGTCAGTGGTAGTTCCCCCCCCCCCCCCCACTGCCCCAATTCTGATTTTATTTATGTCTTCTCTTTTTTTTTATCAAACTAACTAAAGGTTCGTCAGTTTTGTTAATGTTCTCAAAGAACCAACTTTTGGTTTTGTTGATTCTATTCTTTTTTTTTCTCGATTTCATTCATTTATGCTCTGATCCTTACTATTTCTTTCCTTCAGCTTGGTTTGGGATTAGTTTGCTGTTCTTTTTCTAGTGCTTACAGGTGTGTAGTTAAATCATTAATTTTAGTTCTTTCCTTTTTAGTGTAAACATTCAGGGCTACAAATTTCCCTCTAAGCATTGCCTTTGTGATGTACCATAGGTTTTGTTATGTTGTGTTCTCATTTTCATTCATCTCAAGATATTTGCTGAATTATCTTGCAATTTATTTTTTGACCTTCTGATTGTTTTATCTCCATATCTTTATGAATTTTCCTTTTTTTCTGTCCATTATTGATTTCCAGTTTCATTCCATTAAGATCAGAGAAAATGTTTTGTATAATTTCAATCTTTTAAATATTATTGAGACTTGTCCTGTGACCAACATATGGTCTACCTTGGAGAAGGATCCATGAGATCTTGAAAAGAATGTATAGACTGCTGATTGGGGTGCAGTGTTCTGTAGATGTTTGTTAGGTCTAGTTCATTTATCATATTATTAAAGTTTTCTGTTTATTTATCTTCTGTCCAGATGTTCTATCCTATATTGAGAGTCTCCGACTTTTACTGTAGAGATATCTATTTCTCACTTCAGCTTTATCAATGTGTACCTCATATATCTTGGGTCATACTGAGGTTAGGTGCATAAATATTTTGAATAGTTGTTTCGTCTTGTTGAATTACCCCTTTTACTAATATATAATTATGTTCTTCAATCCTTAAAAGAAGTTTTCATTTAAAATCTACTTTTGTCCAATATTAGTATCACCAGACTGGTTCATTTTCGGTTACTACTTACATGGAATATCTTTTTCCAACTCTTCACTTTTAATCTGGTTGTGTCCCTATGTCCGATGTTAATCTCTTTTAGACACTATGTAGATGGGTCATATTTTTTAATCCATTCTATCAACCTATGCCTTTTAATTGGGAAATTCAAGTCATTATCAATCAATTTTTTAACTATGAAGACATTACTTACATTATCCAGTTTGACCTTTGGCTTTCTGTTGTCATATCATGTATAGTCTTTTTTTGTTTTGTCTTTATTTATTTTTTAATGTTACATTAAAAAAAAATGAGGTCCCCATACACCCCCACCCCCCTTACCCCACTCCTCCCCCCATAACAACAACCTCCTCAATCATCATGAGACATTCATTGCACTAGGTGAATACATCTCTGAGGACTGCTGCACCTCATGGTCAATGGTCCATATCATAGTCCACACTCTCCCACAGTCCACCCAGTAGGCCATGGGAGGACAGAGTCTTTTACCATTTCTAATAGTCTTCATTTCTGCATTCTTCTCCAAGTCTCTTGCTCTTGTTTCCTACTTTCAGGCTGCAGCACTCCATTAAATATATCTTGCAATTCTGGTCTTTTGATGATATGTCCTATCAGTTGTTACTTGTCTGTGAAGACTTTGAATTCCTCTTCATTTTTGAAGAACAGCTTTGCTGGATACAGAAACCTTGACTGGCAGATTTTCTCTTTCAATACCTTAAACACATCATACCACTTTCTTAATCTCCTCCATGGTTTCTGATGAGGGGTCTGTACTTAATCTTTACATGATATTGTGCCTCTTTCTTGCTGCTTTAAAAATCTCTTTATCTCTGATTTTCACTATTCTGAATTGTAGTTGTCTTAGGGTAGGTCTATTGATGTTTGTTCTGTTTAGGGAGCATTGTCCTTCTTGGATATTGATATTTATGTCTTTCCTAAGTATAGGGAAGCTTTCAGTCATTAATTCCTCAAATATTCTTTTTGTCTCTTTTCCATTTTCTAATACTGGAATGCCAAAAATATGTATGTGTATGTTTCTTGTTGTCATTTAATTCCCTAAGGCCCTGTTCCATTTTTTCACATCATCTTCTCTTTCTGTTCTCCTGTCTATTCCAGTTCAGCTCTTCCGTCTTCAAAATCATTAATACTGTCTTCAAGCACTTCAAATCTGCTCTTATGTATATCTACTGTATTTTTAATCTCATACATTATGTCTTTTCTTCCCAAAAGTTGTTACTTTTTTTGCAGACTTTCAAAAGTTGTTCTTTATGTTCATGCAGGGTCTTCTTAATGTCCTTTATTGCTTTAGTCATATTTTATTTTAATTCTTTAAAATGATTTAGGAGTTTTGTGTGATTACCAATGCTTAATTGTCTTAAATCCTGACTCTCTTAAAGATAATTGATTTGTTCTTTTGTTTTATTTTTTTTTATTTTTTATTCATTTTAAAAAAAATATTACATTAAAAAAATATGAAGTCCCATTCAACCCCACCGCCCCCACCCCCCACTCCCTCCAGGCAACACTCTCTCCCATCATCATGACAAATCCATTGCACCTGCTAAGTACATCTCTGGGAATCGCTGCACCCCATAGTCAATGGTACACATCATAGCCCACACTCTCCCACGTTCCATCCAGTGGACCCTGGGGGGATCTACAATGTCCCGTAGTTGTCCGTGAAGCACCACCCAGGACAACTCCAAGTCCCGAAAACGCCTCCCCATTTCATCTTTAACTCCCATTCCCCACACCCAGCAGCAACCATGGCCCCCCTTCCCGCACCAATGCCACATTTTCTCTGTGGACATTGGATTGGTTGTGTCCATTGCACATCTATGTCAAGTGGGGGCTTAGATTCCACATGGATACTGGATGCAATCCTCCTGCTTTCAGTTGTAGGCACTCTAGGCTCCATAGTGTGGTGGTTGACCTTCGTCAACTCCATGTTACCTGAGTGGGGTAAGTCCAATAAATCAGAATGTAGGAGCTGAAGTCTGTTGAGGCTCAGGGCCTGGCTATCATATTGTCAGTCCAGAGATTCAAATCCCCTAAATATATCTTAAACCCTAACACCAACTACAATCCAGTAAATTAGCTTGAAATTCTTGTGAAAAGAGATCCTATCAGAGTCCAGTTCCATAATGCAGAAACACCCAACTCCAAAGAAGGGCCATCTGACACGGCAGTGAACCCCATCTGCCATGACCATAGAACCCGTGGGTCTCTTTATCCCTCAAAAGAACCAATACCTGGGGTTGTATCTACATTATCTGTCTCTGAGACTCTGCTCAGGAGTGCATAAGGGCAATCCTTCTGACAACCTCCAGACTCTTTTTTAGAGACTCATAGCCATATAAACTCATTTCTCCTTTCCATTTCCCCCGTACATTAGGTCAAACAGCATTTTAAAGTCATGTTATTATATGTAGACAGGGATATTCTGCTGATCTGCATTGAACCTTTAATTCAAGGTCATTTTCTAGTTTCATCTACAGCTGGTATTTGGTAGTGATCCCTCAGTGCCAGGGAGGCTCATCCCCGGGTGTCATATCCCACGCTGGGGGGAATGCACTGCATCTACATGCTGAGTTTGGCTTCGAGACTGGCCACATTTGAGTAACATGAAGGCTGTCAGGAGGAAACACACAGGCACAATGCTGCTCTAGGCCTTGTTCTTATTGCAGGCGTATAGGCTCACAAGCATAGTCATTAGTATCAGGAGCCCACTGTTGGACCCTCATTCCTTCCTGGTTCGTACCGTTGCACCAGGGGGACTGCCACTGCTCCCCTAGGGACCACAACAGAACACCCTGGCCAGGAATCCAGTACCCCTCCAGCTGTTGTTTTTAGTTGTTTCCACTATGAGTATATCTAAACATTACCATGCACCCTGGACACATGCCCTGTATAACTCCCTGTCAACCATATATAGCCTGTCAATAACATCCCATACCAGTATTCCTCTGCCGCCATTGTTGAACCACTCTGTGATCCAAAATTTCCCGTAAAGTGAATCCCAATATAATGCCAGGTTCCCTTAGTAGTAAAATGGAATATAGCGATGAGTTTAAAGGTTAGATCTAGAGTACATATTGATTTGGAAAAATTTCTACATCCTATCTTTTTCTTTTCTTTTTTCCTAATTATTGAGATTCTTTTCACAAGAGTCTTAGATCACAGTACTTCATATATACAATATACATTACTCCCACATATCCATTATAAAACCATTTCCCTTCCACAGAGATAATCTTTTAACTTATTCATATCATATTTACTGAAACTGATGTACAGATATTGAGAAAATAGCTTTCAAACAAGGTGATATTTGTGTTTACATTGTGGTTTACACTTTAGGCTATACAGTTTTCTAAATTTTTTAGTTATCCTATGTTTTACATTATGGTTTACATTATTAGTCTGTTGTCCCCTGTATGTTTTTGGTGTAATATTACATGTTTTATATTCATCCTCGTGTACTCTCGTGAAACTCCTCTCTTGCCCCCACATTTACCTTGGTTCCATCCATTCAACCTCCATTTTCCCCTCCCCTCGTGGCCCACAGTGACAGCCAATCTCCATTTCCCGAGGAGCCACATCCAGAGATACTTGCAACAGTGTTCAGGGCCTGACTTGCTCAACTGCCCTAATGCCCTGGGAGCCACCCTTTCTCTTGAGAGATACAGTTCCATCTATTTGATGGCATTAGTCCTCCCCAGGATGTGGGTCCACCCCAACTCTCACTTCTTGGGTCTCTACCCAATGGTACAACCCACACTGGCAAAATGAGCATTCAGACATTCCCCAGGAGTCTGTCCCGCATCAGACCATCCCCTCCGAGCATCCTAAACAGGTAACCCTCCTAATTATATTTTGATATGATTTTCTCAGCATTTTACTCTCAAACAACACCTGACACTCTCCTATGTTAGTATGTTGCCCCTCCCTCCCCCCAATTTTGTGGGCAATATAACCCATCCGCCCATCCCCAGCCCCCCTCAAACCTGCAAAGCCCCACTCAAACGCAACCCCTTGCCCCCATTTTATCACTTCTTTATGCTTATACTTATGGCCAGCTCATCATAGAATCCACCCCTGCAGATGTTGGCTCACATCCTTCCTCCACCCCCTGATTTCCTGTAAGCCTATCTTCCAGTCTCTAGCTCTCTGAGGCAGCTTGCTTATTTCATATAATTGAGGTCATGTAGTATTTGGCCTTCAATGCCTAGGTTGCTTCACTCAACATAAGGTTCTCAAGATTCATCCATGTTATCACATGTGTTTGTAGTGTATTTGTTCTTACAGCCGAGTAGTATTCCATTCTGGGTATATACCACAATTTATTGATACACTCATCTGTTGATGGGCATTTGGGTTGATTCCAACTTTTGGCGATAGTGAACAATACTGCTATGAACATTGGTGTACATATATCGCTTTGTGTCCTTGTTTTCAGTTCTGCTGGGTATATACCCAGCAGTGGTATTGCTGGGTCATATGGCAAATCTTTGGTTAGTTTTTTGAGAAACCGCCAAACTGTCCCCCATAATGGTTGGATCCTTCTGCATTCCCACCAGCAGTGGATGAGTGTTCTCCTTTCTTCACATCCTCTCCAGCATTTGTATTGTTCTGTTTTTTTCATAGCTGCCAATCTTATGGGAGTAAGATGGTATCTCATTGTAGTTTTGATTTGCATTTCCCTGATAACTAGAGATTTGGAGCATTTTTTCATGTGCTTTTTAGACATTTGTATTTCTTCTTTGAAGAAGTGTCTGTTTAAATCTTTTTCCCATTTTTTAAACGGGTTGTTTATCTTTTTATTTTGAAGATATATGAGTTCTTTATATATGCAAGTTATAAGTTTCTTATGAGATATATGGTTGCCAAATATTTTCTCCCATTGTGTGGGTTCCCTTTTTACTTTCTTGACAAACTCCTTTGAGGTGCAGAAGGCTTTAATTTTGAGGAAGTCCCATTTATCTATTAGTTCTTTTGCTGCTCGTGCTTTTGGTGAGATATTCATAAATCCATTTCCTATTAGAAGGTCCTGTAGATGTTTCCCTACACTGCTTTCTAAGGTTTTTATGGTCTTGGCTCTTATATTTAGGTCTTTGATCCATCTTGAGTAGATCTTTGTATAAGGTGTGAGATGGTAATCCTCTTTCCTTCTTCTATATGTGGCTATCCAGTTCTCCAGGCACCATTTGTTGAATAGGCCATTCTCTCCCAGTTGAGAGGGTTTGGTGGCTTTATCGAATATTATATGGCTATATATATGAGGTTCTATATCAGAATTTTCAGTTCGATACCATTGGTCTGTGTGTCTCTCCTTATGCCAATACCATGCTGTTTTCACTACTGTAGTATGTTTTGTAGTATGTTTTGAAGTCAGGAAGTGTGATTCCTCCAATTTTGTTTTTCTTTTTCAATATGTCTTTGGCTATTCGTGGCCTCTTTCCTTTCCAAACAAATTTCATAGTTGGTTTTTCTAGTTCCTTAAAGAAGGGTGTGCTGAATTTTATTGGGATTGTGTTGAATGTGTAGATCAGTTTTGGTAGGATAGACATCTTAATAATATTCAGTCTTCCTATCAATGAACAAGGAATATTCTTCCATTTATTTAGGTCTTCTTTGATTTCCTTGAACAGTCTTGTATAGTTCTCGGTGTATAAGTTTTTTACCTCTTTAGTTAAATTTATTCCTAAGTATTTGATTTTTAAATTTACTATTGTGAATGGTATTTGTTTCTTGATTTCCTCCTGATCTTGCTCATTATTGCTGTACAGAAATGCTCCTGATTTTTGCGTATTGATCTTATAACCTACGACTTTACTAAACTCATTTATGAGTTCTAGAGGCTTTGTTGTAGATCTCTCAGGGTTTTCTATGTATAGGATCATGTCATCTGCAAATAATGAAATTTTGACTTCTTCCTTTCCAATTTGAATGCTTTTTATATCTGGTTCTTGCCTCAGTGCTGGAGCAAGTACTTCTCAGACTATGTTAAATAGGATCTGAGACAATGGGCATCCTAGTCTTGTTCTTGAGTTTAGAGGGAAGGATTTTAGGATTTCTCCATTGTAAACAATGTTGGCTGTAGGTTTTTCATATATACTCTTTATCATGTTCAAAAAATGTCCTTGTATTCCAATCTTTTGGAGTGTTTTTATCAAGAAAGGGTGCTGTATTTTGTCAAATGCTTTTTCTGCATCAATAGATATAATCATGTGATTTTCTCCTTCAGTCTGTTTATATGGTGTATTACATTGATTGATTTTCTTATGTTGAACCATCCTTGCATACCTGGAATAAATCCTACTTGGTCGTGGTGTATAATTTGTTTAATGTGTTGTTGAATACGATTAGCAAGTATTTTGTTAAGTATTTTTGCATCCAGGTTCATTAGAGAAATTGCTCTGTAATTTTCCTTTCTTGTGGTGTCTTTGTTTGGCTTTGGTACAGGGGTAATGTTGGCATCATAGAAGGAGTTTGGCAAAGTTCCTTCTGTTTCGATTTTTTGGAATAGTTTCAGCAGGATTGGTGTTAATTCTTTCTGGAATGTTTTGTAGAATTCACCTGTGAAGCCGTCTGGCCCTGGGCTCTTCTTAGTTGGGAGGTTTTTAATGATTGAGTCTATCTCTTTGCTTGTGATTGGTTTGTTAAGATTATCAACTTCTTCTTTCGTCAATATGGGCTGCTTATGTGTTTCTAGGAATTTGTCCATTTCCTCTAAATTGTCATTTTGTTTAATATAGTTTTTCAAAGTATTCTCTTATGATAGTCTTTATTTCTGTGGGGTCAGTGGTGATATCTCCTTTCTCATTTCTTATTTTGTGTATTTGCATCTTCTCTCTTTTTTTCTTTGTTAGTCTCACTAACGGTTTGTCAATTTTGTTGATCTTCTCAAAAAACCAGCTCTTGGTCTTGTTTATCTTTTCAAGTGCTTTTTTATTTTTCTATTTCATTTAGTTCTGCTCTTATCTTTGTTACTTCCTTCCTTCTTCTTCCTGTTGGGTTACTTTGTTGTTGTTTTTCTAATTCCTTCAAATGTGCATTTAGTTCTTCAATTTTTGCTCTTTCTTCTTTTTTGATATATGAATTTATGGCAATAAATTTCCTTCTCAGTACTGCTTTTGCTGCATCCCATAAATTTTGGTATGTTGTGTTATCATTATCATTTGATTCAAGGTAGTCATTAATTTCTTTTGAGATTTCCTCTTTGACCCACTGTTTTTCTAAGAGTGCTGCTTAATTTCCAAATCATGGTGTGAAATCTGGGCCTCTGTCCCTTGCAAATTTCCAGCTTCGCTCCACTGTGGTCAGAGATATTGTTTCGTATGATCTCGATTTTTCTGAATTCATTAAGCCTTTCTTTGTGGCCTAGCATATGGTCTATCTTGGAGAATAATCAATGTGCGCTTGAGAAAAATGTATATCCTGCTGTGTTTGGGTGTAATGATCTATATATGTCTATTACATCCAGCTCCTCTAATATACTGTTCAAATGTTTCGTTTCTTTAGTGATTTTCTTTTGAGATGTTCTGTCCAGAGTTGATAGTGGTGTATTAAAATCCCCCACTATAATTGTAGATGCATCTATTCTTTCACTTAGTTTTTCCAGCATTTGCCTCATGTATTTTAGGCACCCTTGTTAGGAGCATAAATGTTTATGATTGTTCGATCTTCTTGACAGATTGTCCCTTTCACTAAAATGTAGTATCCTTCTTTGTCTCTCACAATTGTTTTGCATTTAAAGTCTATTTTCTCTGATGTGAATATAGCTACTCCTGCCTTTTTTTGGTTATTGTTTGCTTGTATGATTGTTTTCCAGCCATTCACTTTCAACCTCCATGAGTCTCTGGGTCTAAGATGTGTCTCTTGTAGACAGCATATAGATGGGTCATATTTACTTATCCAATGCCCCAGTCTGAATCTTTTGACAGGTGAGTTTAATCTGTTGACATTCAGTGTTATTACTTTCAAGGAATTATTTGTGTTAGCCATATTTTTATTGGATTTGTGTTTGTCATATTTTGTTTGTATTTTTTTCCTTCTCTTTATGTCTTTTTTGTTGCTCTTACACTCTCCTCCAACTCTGCCTGTCCTGTTTTTTCCTTTCATCCCACAGAACTCCGTTTAGAATATCTTGAAGGGGATGTTTCTTGTTGGTATACTCTTTCAGTTTCTGTTTATCTGCGAATATTTTGAACTCTCCATCATTTTTGAATGCTAGTTTGGCTGGATAGAGTATTCTTGGTTGGAAATTTTTTTCCTTTTGTACCTTGACTATATCATACCATTGCATTCTTGCCTCCATGGTGTCAGATGAGAAATCAGCACTTAATCTTATGGAGCTTCCCTTTTATGTGATGGTTTTCTTTTCTCTTGCTGCTTTTAGAATTTTCTCTTTGTTTTGAGCATTGGAAATTTTGACAAGTACATGTCTTGGCGTGGGCCTATTGGGGTTTATGACCAGTGGAGTGCTCAAGACAAAGAGAAAATTCTAAAATCAGCTACTTGGATATGTACAATTGTCTCTTTCAGTAGATTTGGGAAGTTTTCAACCATTATTTCCTGCAACACTCCTTCTGACCCCTTTCCCTTCTGTTCTCCTCCTGGAATTCCTGTAATACATATGTTTGAGTGCTTTGCATTATCATTCAGGTCCCTAAGTCCGAGCTGGATTTTTTCTATCTTTTTATTGACCACTTCTACTCTCTGTTTGATTTCCGATGTACTGTCTTCCATATCACTAATTCTCTGCTCTGCCTCTTCAAGCCTGCTGATATTTGCTGCAAGTGTATTTTTGCTTTCTTTAATTGTGGTTTTCATTTCCATCATATCTGTTATCCTTTTGCATATGTCTGCAATTTTCCCTTCAAGTGTTGTCTTCATGTTGTTAACCTCTTCCTTTACTTCACCAAATTTTTCTGTGATAAATTGTTCTGAGATCTTTCATTGCTTGTGCGAAGTTCTGCTCCCCTTCCTGATTTTTAGTTTTTTGATTGGATTCAGCCATGTTTTCCTGATTACTGGTTTGTTTTGTAGATTTTTGTTGCTGTCTGGTCATCATTTTATCTTGACAAATTTAATCAGTTCCTTAGCTTCTTTGTCTAGTCTTGGAGATTAATTAGCTGTTGTTTTTGCATGTTATATCTTCTCTTTGTCACTTTGTTTGTCTTATTCTAATTTCTTATTGCTGGTTAAGTTCACTTTAAAGGAAAGTATTAGTGTCAGGGAAAGGCAATTGTGTAAGGAAGGAAAAAGTGTAAAGTAGTATTGGTGATATATGTTAACAAAGCAGCAATATGAGATCTGGGAGGATGGAGGCTAGATTCATGTAAATTGTGTAGAGTTATAGCAGTAGGTAGAGTTCTATAATGAGGTAGATGACTGAATATGGGAGGAATATGGTATGAACTAAAAAGCTATTGTTTTCATGAGAGAGGGAAAGAGAAAAGAAAGGCTATAGTTTCAAGAGTGGATAACAGACAGAAAACAAAATAAAGGTATTAGAAATTAAGAGTTAGGCACTTTGTGGATCAAAGAAAGGGAGGTGGAATATAGGAGAGACAGTAGATGATGGAGGATATCAAGATGTAGGGGAAAGGGGATAGTGTAGGTAGCCAAAATCTATTCACACAGAAATGAGGCAGTGGAGGATGAGGAAACCCAGCAAATGTGCGGTGTTGCCTTCAACACCTATTGTATAGTTAATATAAAATAGAATAAGGAGAAGATGGGGGACAAGAGAGAGAGAGAATAAAAAAAGAAGAAAGGAAGAAAGAAAAAGGGGGTCGGTAAAGGGCGGGGAAAAGATAGGGAAAAGAGAAAATAGATATACACCAACCACCACAGCCACAATACCAATAAAAAACAAAAATCAGAAAAACCCCTAAATAACTGAAAAAAAATACTTTGGGGGATAGGCTGGGAGAAAAGACTAGGGGATAATGCAATGTTAGCAATGAGAAAATAAAAAAAATAAAATAAAAATTAAAAATAGAATAAAAATAAAAACAAAACAAAACAAAACAAAAAAGAAAAAAGTAAACGTTGAGGGCTAGGACATTCAAGGACCTCAGATGGACCTCAGGGAATGATGGATTCAGGGATGGAAAGTCTGAGATATTGAGGACTCAAGAGGTGTGAGTCCCTGGGGTGTGGGCCACCAGAGTTTAGGGGACTCAGACCTGGCAACATCAAGTCTGGTTTACAGGAATCCTGGGAGCACTGCAGTGCATCACAGCCTTCAGGGATCCCCACAGCTGGGTGCCAGCCCTATGGGTGAGGTCACATTCACAAGCTCTATCCTGTGTTCTGTACCCCACTATTTAACTCACTCACTGGAGTCTATTCTGTGGATATATCACCAATTGACTTCAGAACCCCTCCCACCCTGTGATGCCCCAGAATGGCCACCTGGGGGAACCTCTAGGCTGCAGCCAATTTAATGATGCAGATCAATGATGGGAAGGTAACAGAGAAAATTAGTGTATAAGATAAAATTGAGGCTCTATTACACAGAGGTGGGAACTGCACGTGGACGCTCCCTCCTGGGCTGGGCGGAGCCACGGCACCGGCTCTGCAGTACTGGGGAATTCATAAGTCCTGAGAGGGCTATTGGGGGGCTAACAGGGCAGAAAGCCTTTGCAGTCCGATTTGGGGAGACAAAGGGGAGTTTTATTGAGAGGTGGGGAATTTTTGATTGCGGACACAAATAATAGCACTTCTGGCTAGAGCCAAGCCCCCAAGGCCGGATGCCGATCTGCAGCAGCCTTAAACTGCTTGCAATAAAGAGACATCACCAGGAGGCTGTTTCAGTGACTGGCAGGGTGGGAGACATTTGGAAGCGGATTAGGGGAATATTTTGCGAAGCATGGGAATTTTGGTTTTGGACACTGATATCAGCATTTCTGGCTTCAGCTCCACCCCCTGGGCCTGGCTACTGATCTGCAGCATCATTAAATTGGCTGCAGTGTAGAGGTGCCCTCAAGTGGCCGTTTCGGGGGCTTACAGGGTGGGAGGTGTCCTGAAGTCGAATTGCTGATACAGCCACAGAAGAGACCCGAGTGAGAGGGTGAATTGCGGGGTTCTGACACATAGGTCAGAGTTTGCGGATGTGACCTCCCCCATAGGGCTGGCACCCAGCTGCAGGAATCCCTGAAGCCTGTGTTGCACTGTGGTGCTCCCAGGCTCCCTGTTAACCAGATTTGAGGTTGCCAGGTCTGAGTCCCCTAAACCCTGGTGGCCCACACCCCAGAGACTCACACCTCTTGAGTCTACAATATCATGGACTTTCGATCCCTGAACCCATCACACCCTGAGGTCCATCTGAGGTCCTTGAATGTCCTAGCCCTCAACATTTGCGTTTTCTCTTTTCTGTTTTTTTGTATTGTTTTGTTTTGTTTTCTTTATTTTTATTTTATTTTTTATTTTTTATTATCCTGATTGCTAACGTTGCATTATCACCTACTTTTTTCTCCCATTGTATCCCCCAAAGTCTTTTTTTTTCCTTCACTTATTTAGGTAGGTTTTTGTTGTTGCTATTGCCATTTTTCTAAATCTTTTTTTCTTTTCCTTACTTTTTCCCCCTCCCTTTACCCACTCTCTTTTTCTTTCTTTCTTTCTTCTCTTTTTTTTCTCTATTGTCCCTCATTTTCTTCTTATTTTATTTTATTTTAATTATACAATAGGTGCTGCAGGGAACACCTCACATTTGCTGGATTTCCTCATCCTCTCTTGCCTCATTTCTGTGCGAATTGATTTTGGCTACCTACACTATCCCCTTTCCCCTACATCTTGATATCCTCCAACATCTACTGTCTCTCCTATATTCCACCTCCCTTTCTTTCATCCACAAAGTGTCTAACTCTTAATTTCAAATACCTGTGTTTTGTTTTCTGTCTTTTATCCACTCTTGAAACTATTGCCTTTCTTTTCTCTTTCCCTCTCTCACGAAAACACTAGCTTTTTAATTCATACCATATTCCTCCCATATTCAGTCGACTACCTCATTATAGGTACCCTACCTACTGATATAACTCTACACAACTTCATGAATCTAACCTGCATCCTCCCAGATCTCATATTGTTGCTCTGTTAACATTTATCACCAATACTACTTTACATTTTTTCCTTCCTTACACAATTGCCTTTCCTTGGCACTAATATTTTCTTTCAAAGTGAACTCAACTAGCAATAAGAAATTAGAATAAGAAGAACAAAGTGATAAAGACAAGATATAACACTTACACAAAAACAACAGCTAATCAATCCCCAAGACTAGACAAAGAAGTTAAGGAACTGATTGAAACCGTCAAGACATAATGATGACCAGACAGAAAGAAAAATCTACAAACCAAACCAGTAATCAGGAAAATATGGCTGAATCCAATGAACAAACTAAAAAGTAGGAAGGGGAGCAGAACTTCACACAAATAATTAAAGATCTTAGAACATATATCACAGAAAAATTTAATGAAGTAAAGGAAGAGGGTAACAATATGAAGACAACATTCGGAGGAGAAATTGCAGACATATGCAAAAAGATAACAGATATGATGAGAATGAACACCACAGTTCAAAAAATCAAAAATACACTCACAGCAAATAACAGCAGATTAGAAGAAGCAGAGCAGAGAATTAGTGATGGGGAAGACAGTACATCAGAAATCAAACAGATTGTAGAATTGATCGATAAAAAGATAGAAAAAATCCAGCTAGGACTTAGGGACCTAAATGACAATGCAAAACGCTCAAACATACATATTATAGGCATCCCAGAAGGAGAATAGAAGGGAAAGGGGACAGAAGGAGAGTTGCAGGAAATAATGGTTGGAAACTTCCCAAATCTACTGAAATAGACAGATGTACATATTCAAGAAGCACAGTGCACCCCAATCATCATAAACCCCAACAGGCGCACCCCAAGACATATACTTATCAAATTATCCAACACTCAAGACAAAGAGAAAATTCTAAAAGCAGCAAGAGAAAAGAAAACCATCACATACAAGGGAAGCTCCATAAGATTAAGTGCTGATTTCTCATCTGATACCATGGAGGCAAGAAGGCAGTGGTATGATATTGTCAAGGTACTAAAAGAAAAAAATTTCCAACCAAGAATACTCTATCCAGCTAAACTAGCATTCAAAAATGATGGAAAGTTCAAAATATTCGCAGATAAACAGAAACTGAAAGAGTGCCAACAAGAAACCTCCCCTTCAAGAAATTCTAAAGGGAGTTCTGCAGGAAGACAGGAAAAAAACAGAACAGGCAGAGTTGGAGGAGAGTGTAAGAGTAACAAAAAAGACAAAAAGATAAGAAAAACAAACAAACAAAATATGACAAACAGAAGTCCAAACAAAGTATGGCTAACACAAATAATTCCTTGAATGTAATAACACTGAATGTCAACAGATTAAACTCACCTATGAAAAGATTCAGACTGGGATATTGGATAAGGAAATGTGACCAATCTATATAATGTCTACAAGGGACACACCTTAGACCCAGAGACTCATGGAGGCTGAGTGTGAATGGCTGGAAAACAGTCTGACAAGCAATCAATAACCAAAAAGAGGCAGGAGTACGTATATTAATATCAGACAAAATAGACTTTAAATGTATAACAATTGTGAATCAAAGCAGAATACTACATATTAGTTAAAGGGACAATCTGACAAGAAGAATGAACAATCATAAATATTTATGCTCCTAACAAGGGTGCCTCTAAATACGTGAGGCAAACACTGGAAAAACTAAATGAAAGGATAGATGCATCTACAATTTTAGTGGGGGATTTTAATACACCACTATCAACTCTGGACAGAACATCTCAAAAGAAAATCACTAAAGAAACGAAATATTTGAACAGTATATTAGAGGAGCTGGAGATAATAGACATATACAGATCATTACACCCAAACACAGCAGGATATACATTTTTCTCAAGTGCACATGGATCATTCTCCAAGGTAGACCATATGCTAGGCCACAAAGAAAGGATTAATGGATTCAGAAAGATCGAAATCACACAAAATAATATCTCTGACCACAGTGGAGTGAAGCTGGAAATTTGCAAGGGACAGAGGCCCAGATCTCACACCAAGATATGGAAATTAAACAGCACACTCTTAGAAAAACAGTGGGTCAAAGAGGAAATCTCAAAAGAAATTAATGACTACCTTGAAACAAATGATAGTGATAACACAACATACCAAAATTTATGGGATGCAGCAAAAGTAGTACTGAGAGGGAAATTTATAGCCATAAATTCATATATCAAAAAAGAAGAAAGAGCAAAAATTGAAGAACTAACTGCACATTTGGAGGATTTAGAGAAAAACAAAAACAAAGTAATCCAACAGGAAGAAGAAGTAAGGAAATAACAAAGATAAGAGCAGAACTAAATGAAATAGAAAATAAGAAAGCACTTGAAAAGATAAACAAGATCAAGAGCTGGTTTTTTGAAAAGATCAATAAAATTGAAAAACCCTTAGCAAGACTAACAAAGAAAAAAAGAGAGAAGATGCAAATACACAAAATAAGAAATGAGAAAGGAGATATCACCACCACCGACCCCACAGAAATAAAGACTAACATAAGAGGATACTTTGAAAAACTATATTCCAACAAAAATGACATTTCAGAGGAAATGGACAAATTCCTAGAAACACATAAGCAGCCTATATTGATGAAAGAAGAAATTGATGATCTCAACAAACCAATCACAAGTAAATAGAATCCATCATTAAAAACCTCCCAACTAAGAAGAGCCCAGGGCCAGACGGCTTCACAGATGAATTCTACAAAACATTCCGGAAAGAACTAACACCAATCCTGCTGAAACTGTTCCAAAAAATCGAAACAGAAGGAACTTTGCCGAACTCCTTCTATGATGCCAACATTACCCTAGTACCAAAGCCAAACAAAGACACCACAAGAAAGGAAAATTACAGACCAATTCCTCTAATGAACCTAGAAGCAAAAATACTTAACAAAATACTTGCTAATCGTATTCAACACCACATTAAACAAATTATACACCACGACCAAGTAGGATTTATTCCAGGTATGCAAGGATGGTTCAACATAAGAAAATCAATCAATGTAATACACCATATAAACAGACTGAAGGAGAAAATCACATGATTATATCTATTGATGCAGAAAAAGCATTTGACAAAATACAGCACCCTTTCTTGATAAAAACACTCCAAAAGATTGGAATACAAGGACATTTTTTGAACATGATAAAGAGTATATATGAAAAACCTACAGCCAACATTGTTTACAGTGGGGAAATCCTAAAATCCTTCTCTCTAAAATCAGGAACAATTCAAGGATGCCCACTCTCTCCCCTTCTATTTAACATTGTCTGAGAAGTACTTGCTCCAGCACTGAGGCAAGAACCAGATATAAAAGGCATTCAAATTGGAAAGGAAGAAGTCAAAATTTCATTATTTGCAGATGACCTGATCCTATACATAGAAAACCCTGAGAGATCTACAACAAAGCTTCTAGAACTCATAAATGAGTTTAGTAAAGTTGCAGTTACAATATCAATGCCCAAAAATCAGTAGCATTTCTGTACACCAATAATGAGCAAGATCAAGCGGAAATCAAGAAACAAATACTATTTACAATAGTAAATAAAAAAATCAATTATTTAGGAATAAAGTTAACTAAAGATGTAAAAAAATACACACCGAGAACTATGCAAGACTGTTTAAGGAAATCAAAGAAGACCTAAATAAATGGAAGAATATTCCCTGTTCATGGATAGGAAGACTAAATAATATTAAGATGTCTATCCTACCAAAACTGATCTACACAGTCAATGCAATCCCAATAAAAATCAACACACCCTTCTTTAAGGAACTAGAAAAACTGACTATGAAATTTATTTGGAAAAGAAAGAGGCCCTGAATAGCCAAATGCATATTGAAAAGAAAAAAAAAAAAAAACAAAATTGGAGGAATCACACTACCTGACTTCAAAACATACTACAAAGCTACAGTCGTGAAAAAGCATGGTATTGGCATAAGGAGAGACACACAGACCAATGGAATCGAATTGAAAGTTCTGATATAGAACCTCATATATATAGCCATATAATACTGGATAAAGCCACCAAACCCTCTCAACTGGGAGAGAAAGGCCTATTCAACAAATGGTGCCTGCAGAACTGGATATCCATACGTAGAAGAATGAAATAAGATTAACATCTCACACCTTATACAAAGATCAACTCATGATGGATCAAAGACCTAAATGTAATAGCCAAGACCATAAAGACCTTAGACAGCAGTGTAGGAAAACATCTACAAGACCGTGTAATAGGAAATGGCTTCATGAACATCACATGTTTTTTTGGGATTTCCCCAAAATTTTGGGATTTCCCCAAAATTAAAGCCTTCTGCACCTCAAAGGAGTTTGTAAAGAAAGTCAAAAGGGAACCTACACAATGGAAGAAAATATTTGGCAACCATATATCCGATAAGAGACTTGTAACATGCATACTTAAGAACTCCTATATCTTGAAAATAAAAAGATTAACAACTCATTTAAAAAATGGGAGAAAGATTTAAACAGACACTTCTCCTAAGAGGAAATACAAATGGCTAAAAAGCACATGAAAAAATGCTCCAAAACTTTAGCTATCAGGGAAATGCAAATCAAAACTACAATGAGATACCATCTTACTCCCATAAGATTGGCAGCTATGAAAAAAACAGAAGAATACAAGTGCTGGAGAGAATGTGAAGAAATGGGAACACTCTTCCACTGCTGGTGGGAATGCAGAAGGATCCAACCATTCTGGAGGACAGCTTGGCGGTTTCTCAAGAAACTAACCATAGATTTGCCATATAAC
The DNA here is from genome assembly GCF_030445035.2 of Dasypus novemcinctus. Classification (NCBI taxonomy): domain Eukaryota; kingdom Metazoa; phylum Chordata; class Mammalia; order Cingulata; family Dasypodidae; genus Dasypus; species Dasypus novemcinctus. The sequence goes on along the minus strand of NC_080702.1, from coordinate 18,102,371 downwards.
CCAGCAATTCCTCTGCTGGGTATATACCCAGCAGAAATGAAAACAAGGACACAAACCGATATATGCACACCAATGTTCACAGCAGCATTGTTCACTATCGACAAAAGTTGGAATCAACCCAAATGCCCATCAACAGAAGAATGGATCAATAAAATGTGGTTTATGCATACAATGGAATACTACTCGGCTTTAAGAACAAATACACTACAAACACACAGGATAACATGGATGAATCTTGAGAAACTTATGTTGAGTGTAGCAACCCAGGCATTGAAGGACAAATACTACATGACCTCAATGATATGAAATAAGCAAGCTGCCTCAGAGAGCTAGAGACTGGAAGATAAGCTTACAGGAAATTGGGGGGTAGAGGAAGGATGTAAGTTGACATCTACATGGGTGAAATCTATGATAAGCTGGAGGTAAGTATTTGTACAAGGAAGGATAAAATGGGGGCATTGGGTTACCTTGGGTGGTGCTTTGCGGGTTTGAGGGGGGCTAGGGATGAGCGGATGGGTCATATTGCCCAAGAAATTGGGGGGAGGGAAGGGCAACATATGAACATAGGAGATTCTCAGGTGTTGGTTGAAAGTAAAATGCTGAGAAAATCTTTTCAAAATATAATTAGGAAAGTTACCTGTTTAAGATACTCAAAGGGGATAATCTGATGCAGGACAGACTCCTAGGGAATATCTGAATGCTCATTTTGCCAGAGTGTGTTATACCATTGGGTAGAGACCCATATAATGAGAGTGAAGGTAGACCCACATCCTGGGGAGGACTAATGCCATCAAATAGAGGGAACTGTATCTCTCAGGAGAAAGGGTGGCTCCCAGGGCATTAGGGCAGTTGAGCAAGTCAAGCCCTCAACACTATTGCAAGTATCTCTGAACATGCCTCCTTAAGAAATGAAGATTGACTGTCACTGTGGGCCCCAAGGGGAGGGTGTACTAGATATTGAATAGATGGAACCAAAGTAAATGTGAGGGCAAAAGAAGTGTTTCACAAGAGTACACAAGGATGGATATAAAACATGTAATATTACACCAAAAACATACAGGGGATAACAGACTAATAATGTAAACCATAATGTAAAACATAGGATAACTAAAAAATTTAGAAAACTGTATAGCCTAAAGTGTAAACCACAATGTAAACACAAATGTCACCTTGTTTGAAAGCTATTGTCTCAATATCTGTACATCAGTTTCAGTAAATATGATATGAATAAGTTAAAAGATTATCGCTGTGGAAGGGAAACAGTTTTATAATGGATATGTGGGAGTAATGTATATTGTATATATGAATTACTGTGATCTAAGGCTCTTGTGAAGAGAAGCTCAATAATTAGGAAAAAAGAAAAGAAAAAGATAGGATGTAGAATTTTTTCCAAATCAATTTGTATTCTATATCTAACCTTTAAACTGATCAGTATATTCCATTTTACTAGTAAGGGAACCTGACATTATAGTGGGCTTCACTTTTCAGGAAGTTTTGGATCACAGAGTGGTTCAACAATGGCAGCGGAGGAATACTGGTATGGGATGTTATTGACAGGGGACATATGGTTGACAGGGAGTTATAGAGGGCATATGTCCAGGGGGCATGGAAATGTATGGATATACTCATAGTGGAAACCATTGAAAACAACAGGTGGGAGGGTACTGGGTTCCTGGCCAGGGGGTGGGGCTCTGTTGTGGTCCCTAGGGGAGCAGTGGCAGTCCCCCAGGTGCAACGGTAAGGACCAGGAAGGAATGAGGGTCCAACAGTGAGCCCCTGATACTAATAGCTATGCTTGTGAGCCTATACACCTGAAATAAGAACAAGGCCTAGAGCAGCACTGTGCCTGGGAGTTCCCTCCTGACAGCCTCCGTGTTACTCAAATGTGGCCAGTCTCGAAGCCAAACTCAGCATGTAAATGCAATGCCTTCCCCCCAGCGTGGGACATGACACCCGGGGATGAACCTCCCTAGCACCAAGGGATCACTACCAAGTACCAGCTGATAACGTAACTAGAAAATGTCCTTGAATTAAAGGTTCAATGCAGGCCATCAGAATATCCCTGTCTACATATAATAACAGGAGTTAAAATTGCTGTTTGACCTAAAGTAAGGGGGAAGTGGAAAGGACAAATGAGTTTATATGGCTATGAGTCTCTAAACAAGAGTCTGGAGGTTGTCAGAAGGATTGCCCTTATGCATACCTGAGCAGAGTCTCAGAGACTGATAAAGTAGATACAACCCCAGATATTGGTCCTTTTGAGGGCTAAAGAGACCCACAGGTTCTATGGTCATGGCAGATGGGGTTCACTGCCATGCCATTTGGCCCTTCTTTGGAGCTGGTGTTTCTGCATGATGGAGCTGGACTTAGATGGGATCTCTTTTCACAAGCCTTTCATGCTACTTTACTGGAATTGTAGTTGTGCTGGCGTTTAAGATATATCTAGGGGATTTGAATCTCAGAACTGACAATATGATAGCCAGGCCCTGAGCCTCAACAGACTTCAGCTCCTACACTCTGGTTTATTGGACTTACCCCATTTAGCTAACATGGAGTTGAAGAAGGTCAACCACCACACCATGGAGCCTAGAGTGTCTACAACTGAAAGCAGGAGGATGGCATCCAATATCCATGTGGAATCTAAAGCCCCTCTTGACATAGATGTGGAAGGGACACAACCAAGCCAAAGTCCATAGGAGGGAGGAATACAGTAAGGATCAGAGTGGACTTAATGATATCCTATTCATGAATTATTGTGGTTAATAATCGAGAAAATGTGGCATTGGTGTGGAAAAAGTGGCCATGGTGGCTGCTGGGTGTGGGGAATGGGAGGAAGAGATGAAATGTGGAGGCATTTTCGGGACTTGGAGTTGTCCTGGGTGGTGCTCCAGGGACAATTGCCGAACATTGTATGTCCTCCCATGGCCCACTGGATGGAACGTGGGAGAGTGTGGGCTATCGTGTGGAATAAGGGACATGGGGTGCAGCAATGCCCGAAGATGTACTTACCAGACTCAATGGATGTGTCATGATGATGGGGGAGAGTGTTACTGTGGGGGAGTGGTGGGGTGGGGGTGGTGGGGGAGAATGGGGTCCTCATATTTTTTTAATGCAATATCTTTTAAAAAATGAATAAATTGAGTAGAATTTGGAAAAAAAAAAGTGAAGGCCAATATATTCCCATGTTCCATTAATAGTAAAATGGAATATAGTGATGAGTTTAAAGTTTAGATATAGAATACATATTAATTTAGAAAAATTAATGTAAAAATAAATTGGGGTATCAAAAAATTTAAAAATGCAAAACTTTGTTTTTGATACTTTGCCTTCCATTACTGCACTAAGTGTTGCCCTGTATGCAAATTGGCAAGGCAACTACTTACGTCTTTTCCTGTGTCTACGTCCTATCTTTTTCTTTTTTTCCCTAATTATTAAGCTTATCTTCACAAAAGTTTTATATGCCAGTAATTCATATATACAATATACAGTACTCCTACATATCCAACATAAAACCTTTTCCCTTCCACAGCAATAAACTTTTTACATATTCATAGTATATTTACTGAAACTGATGTACAGATATTGAGACAATAGCTTTCAAACAAGGTAACATTTGGGTTTACATTGTGGTTTATATTTTAGACTATACGATTTTCTAAATTTTTAGTTATCTTATGTTTTACATTATGATTTACATTTTAGCCTATCTGCCTCTATATATTTTTGGTGTAATTTTACATGTCTTATATCCATCCTTGCATACACTTGTGGAACACTTCTATTGCCCACACAGTTACATTGGTTCCATCTATTCATTACCTCTTTCCCCCTTCCCTTAGGGCCCTCAATAACAGTCAAACTTCGTTGCTTGAAGGGCTATGTTCAGAGATACTTGCAACAGTGTTGAGGGCTTAACATGCACAACTGCCCTAATTCACTGGGAGCCACCATTTCTCTTGAGAGATATAATTCCCTCTATTTGAGGGTATCAGTCCTCCCCAGGATGTGGGTATACGTTCACTCTCATTATATGGGTCTCTATCCAATGATATAACTGACTATGGCAAAATGAGCATTCACGTATTCCCTAGGAGCCTGTCCTGCTTCAGATTATCCCCTTTAAGCATCTTAAACAGGTAACCGTCCTTAATATATTTTTGAAGAAGTTTTCTCAGCATTATACTCTCAACCAAATAACTGACAATCTCCTATGTTCGTATATTGCCCCACCCTCCCCCCAATTTCTTGGGCAATATGACCTATCCTCCCATCCCTAGCCCCCTCAAGCCCACAAAGCCCCACCCAAAGGTAACCCTATGGCCCCATTTTATCCCTTCCTTGTACAAATACTTACCTCCATCTTTTCATAGATTTCACTCATGTAGGTGTCAGCTTACATCCATCCTCTACCCCCCAATTTCCTTTAAGCCTATCATCCAGTCTCTAGCTCTCTGAGGCAGCTTGGTTTACTAATTTCATATCGTTAAGATCATGTAGTATTTGTCCTTCAACGCCTGGGTTGCTTCACTCAACATAAGGTTCTCAAGATTCATTCATGTTGTCATGTGTGTTTGTTATACTTCCTTTCTTCTGCTTTGTGGAATCTGGGTCCCTACTCTTTCATTCATTCATTCATTCATTTATGTACACATCTTTCTTTGTTCATCTATCGATTCATTTGTTCATTCCATCATTCACTTTGGTATCTCTGAAGTTAGAGAAAAGTTAATGATTATTAGATTAATTTTTTATAAGATCATCTCTAGAGTCAGATTGTCTGTGTTTAAATTTCAGCTCTATTACTGAGAAGCTTCATGAATTCACAAAAGATTTTTAACCTCCTAATGCCAGTTATTTTTTTAAAGATTCTATTACTTGTTTAATAGTAGTAGTAATAATAAATTCCATGGTTTTAGTTATTGAATGAGGAAAAGACAAGACGTTTTAAGGCAAGATTCAGAAAACCATGAAAAGGAAAGGATCAATTGTATCTATTTGTATTTCCCACAGTCCTTTTTGTGAACTTATTAACTTGACATAAGTTCAATGTAGGAAATATAATTTATCAGTTTATCATCAGACTGAATTATTCTACTCTACATGTTTTTGTAATTATATTGATCTTGATACAGCCTGTTCCTCTCTAATCATAAAATGATGATTTTCATAACACCAAAATCAGTAACTTGTTCTTAAAGAACTATGAAATAGTTTTGGATATTCCTTATGATTCTATTTTCATTATTACCCCCAAATTTTCATTTATTTTGATCAGCTATACTCTCAAAAAATGTGTTATATTTTCATTAATATTTTATATTTACCTGGTAATTCCATTTAAGGATGTCAATTCCATAGAAAAAAATGAATACAATTCAGCTTCTGTCTAGGACATGGTTAGGAATAAATATACACTACCCTGATGGATTGGTTTTACTTGGTCCAGGCTCCACACACTAACCGTACTGGAACAAAAATATTTTGACCTTCAAAGTTCACACTCCATCATAAAATAAAACTGGACAGGGCTTAGAGACAGAAACATATACAATTTTGTTTTCCCAAAATATGAGGAAGGAGAAGTTTCTCTTTATTGGCTCTGAAATAACACTGGAAAACTGACCTATTGCACACAATATCACTCCTAACATGCCGTACACCATGAAGGGAGTCAGAAGTGGGTTTGCAGAGTTGAATCAAGATTGTTTTCCCTCCCTTAGTTAACTGCTAATCCCATCACGTTTTTGGGGGCATCTCAATAGTCATGTGGAGTTCTACAACTGTCAAGCATATTCTCTCAGTGGTCCCCTCCTGCCCAAGAAGGCAGCCACCCCTCCCCACATGGAAATTACAAGCCAAACCAAGGATTTCCCCTATGGATTCTCCCTTACCTGAGCACATGCCCACAACTGCCCATCGTCATTCTATAATCTGACTCATGGCTCACCAGTTGTTACAACCCAACTCCTGAAGGGCATGAAACAGTGAGATCATGGAACCAAAGAACACACCAGACATTTAGTCAGTCATAAGATTTATTAGAACTTGCTAACAGGGAAGAATCTTTAACAGTAGCAGGCCAAGAATAATTGAAGTTAGTGCTCCACAAAGAGATAAGAAACTCAGAAGTGATTATAAGTGGTTTCAGAACAAGTGCATTCTATTGGGTTGGAGAACAGAGCTACTGATAGGGTCACATGATGCTTACACATTGGATGTGGAGTTGCTTTTCTGCTCTCCTAAGAAGGATGTTTACAAATGACATTAACAGCTTTGGGAAGATCATAGTTCATGATACCATCTCTGCATTCTTTCCTTTGTGGGCAGGGTTATTTACATTTAACTTATATCTACATCATTCTGGCACTTAACTGCTGAGAAATTAGGGAGACCTGGGGAACCCAAATTATTACATTCATATTGTAAGCAGAAATTTTTCTTACAATTCCTCAGGAAATTGCCAAGTGCTTAGTATGTATGTGAAATGAAATTGTCAACTTTTATTTTTTGAAGATATATTTATAGCTGATTTTCTTATATTTATAAAAATACATAATATTCGTTTTGGATTATCTGCTGGTAGTATATTGGGATACTTTCTAACATAATTTTGATTATAAATTTTATTTTCTTTCTTCAGAGGAAATAATGATAATGAATGGTAAGTAAAATTAATTTTTGTCTTAGATGCATTTGAACCTTCAAAATCCAATAATATTCCAAAATTGACTTTCAAAATTACTGTAGCAAAATCAAAACTCACAGTTAATGAAATGCCTATTGATGTTCTAAAACAGGGTTGAGAGACAACTAAAATATCTTTTTTTCTATGTGTAAAATTCCAAATGTAAGGTTCTCAATTTTTAACTAGTGTTAAATATATGTTATGATGTAACAGCTTGTGTTATGTGAGGATTGGGACTGTGTTTTTTTTCCATCTACTTCATTCAGATAAATTCAGTCATTACTTGTGATTATGGAAATCAACTAGCGTGTGATTGGTGCTTGAAAAACAATAATGGAAAAAGAAAAAAAAAAGAGAATAGATCCCAACTTGCATTGAGGTTTCTATTATGGAATAGAAGTTTAATTACATGTATAGAATAAATGACAAATTAATATTCTAATGAGTGCCATGAAGAGGGAACTTCATGCAATAAGAATACATACTGCAGGGTATGTCATATATATGAAGTCATTAGATTCCCTGAAGAAGTGCTAATGGAGATGAAATCAGTGGTAATGAATGGAATAGATAGGTCAGTGAGAGCCCAGTGTGTACAGGGAAGCGGGCAGAGAGCACACAATACTCTTGTTTGAGCAAACACATGATTCAAACAGTGTTGACATATAATGATCCTGGGATTCTGGTGCCAAAAACCCAGTCAAGACAACAAGGCATGTATACAAAGACAAGGAGATACTAAGAGATTGGGCATGCTAAGAGTTTTGAACTTTGCTGGAAAAGGAGCATCGTAAATAGATTTATATTTTAAGTGTTATTCCTATTTAGTGTAAAGAATGGATTACATGATTACAGTTAAAATGTTGCAGAGAGAAAAGTTAAATGGAATCCCCTTGGGAGATACACACAAAAAATAAAAAAGGTAAAAAAAATCAATTTATATTAATATATAACTATTTATTTAGTTTCAATATATGTTCTTCAAAGTCACCACTTGTTTCTGTTTTTTAGTCACTATGTAAACCCCTTAGTGTCTTATCTATTTAATGAAAAATCTTCCAGTGAAGAGGACACTCCCATGTAACACTCATTGATTTCTTTAATTATTTTTTGATTAATTTTTAAACTATATTTTGGAAAAATTTTTGATTTATATTTTTAAAAGTACACAAAAAGTATAGGGAATTCCCACATAAACCCTCTCTCTTACATGCACACACATTTACCCTTACCAGTGATCTCTTTGAATAGGGTGGTATAATTACTTCAGGTGACAGCTCCTACTGTTCAGTTCTTTGAGTTTCCCATAGACAACAAACAAAATAACGATGATGGACAGTTCCCATTCCCAAAAATGGGGAGTGTTTTTAGCTGCAAACAGGATAATTCCTTCTATGTGCTCTGGGTATCTGGGTCCCCTGTCCTCCATCTTAGGGTTCTCTCTTTCTTTTAAAAATTTACTCTTTCTTTCTTTCCTTCTTTCACTCATTCATTCTCTCAATCATTTTGGGTTATCTCATGGGTGAGAAAAGTGATTACTAGATAAATATTTTAGAAGAGTAGACAATTGGGTCAGATTGTCTGTGTTTAAATTCTAGCTCTATTACATAGAAGTACATGATTTTGCAAAAGAAATTTTTTCTCCTAGGGCATGTCTTTTTATTTTAAAACATCTATAATAATGGTATTTTTGACATAAGGTTATACTCAGTATTAAAATTTTTATATAATTAAAAATCTTGACACATATTGGGTTATTAATTTTTTTATTAAACTCTCTAGTTTACATTGTCATTTATACTTATTTGCAATGTCCTAAAAATGCCCTACATCCCACCTATTATTCCCTTTCCCTCCCCTCTAAAACTCTGTTAACCACTATATTTATAACAATGTCACATCTTCCTCCACCACTACAATATTAATAAGTTTAATTTATCCATGTTTGTATTCCCCCTTATGTTTGTTCTTTCCTAAACCTTGAGTATTTGGAATGGCGATGCCCACTCTTCCTCAGATTGAGAAGAGGCTTAGATCTTATGGAGTAGATAGAAGGAACTGTTTTGCTTGCAGTTGTAGATAATCTCTTTTTGGGGGGATGAGGATTGTCCATCATCATATTTTCATGTTTTCCTAGATTAATCTGATGAACAGGAGAGTAGGTGTTGGCTGCACCTCTTCTGAGATTCAGGGCTCAATTGGCATATGGTCAGCCAGAAGACTTAATTCTCTGAGACATATACTTAATGGGTAGAGTGCTAATTATAGTCTTCAATAAAAAGGACAGAAGAATCATGGGTAGGGAAATTTTAAATTTTAATGAGTAACTCTGGTACATTGGGGAAATTGATTGTCATATAGTTCAAGGTAAGGATCACTGACAGAGAGCTAATTCTAAGGGAGAGCATGCACCTTCTCTGCTCACATATCTCTAAGTTTCTGTTATTTTTTATCCCACATTACCATTTCCTATTTATATTTTTCATATCCATTATCATGAAATAATACCATTTCTTATTCAATTACATTCTGACTCTTTGTGACACAGGAGGTCAAGACATCAGGCGGTCTACTGGATACTTTGACATTCCGAAGAAACCACATGGGGAGGCCATAAGTAGTCATTCCATTTATTACTCACAGATACTGATGATGACTAGCTAAGTAGTTACCATACCAATCAACAGGGAAACAAAGATTATATAGGGTTCAATAGAAGTAAGTGGGAGTCTCAACTGATCCATAAAACAAAAAGCAATACACACAGCTCAGTAAATGATTAGCAGGTCATATGATATTCTAAGGGGGGAACCAGGCTACTGTTCAGAACAATGTGAACATAGTTTTAAGCAATTTACATGTTTACATTATACAGGCTCTGATTCTTATCTTGACTTCAGATTTTCCTCTCAAGTAGGGGGATGGACCACTGGTCAGTTTGGCCTTCCCCAACTGCTTCTATATCTTCAGGTCATGGAAATGACATTTCTTCTTATCCAGACCATGCAGTCTTGTAGGAATTAAAGAAAAGAGTTATATATTGAGGACAAAATACTATTTGATTTTTCATTTTTCTATTTAGTTACTTTTACTTAAGATTCTCAATTCTTCACAATATTCCAAGCCATGGTCTGTCATGATTTCTTTTAAAATATCTAACTCATCTTTTTTTCACACACTGTCTTCTTAATATCCTTATTGTTGGAGAAAAATGGTGTTCACTGGGACATGGAGACTGATCACAGGCAGAAAACGTATTTATTGGAAGCTCTACCAACAGAATGGGTCTGAAGAACAGATTTCCGTCCCTCCACAAGCATGGTGGAGGTCTGAAGAGAGACTTTAGCCCACTCATTGAAGGTGCAGATGTGAATTATACAGTACATCAATAGTTGGGGAAATGTTAGTTCATGGGAAGGGGGTAAGGTCCAGAGTACAGCCTTGGGTCAATAAAGAGCTGTAAAAGTGAATTCTCTTTGTGTATGGTTTGGGGGTGGTGGGCCAAGAAGTAGGGTTTTCTTGGAATATAGAAGAGTTTGATGGCCCAAAAGGGATGAATGTCCTTATCTGCTCCATTCTTACAGTGATATGGCTCATTCTTGGGGAGAGAGATGCTATCTTCCTCATGCATGCCGCTTGCTCACTCAATTGGAATGAAGCCAAAGCCTTATTACCTGGTAATCATTGCAGACCTCTAACACTTAGCTCTATATTGGCCATTAGTTTATTACTATCCATATTTTCCTTCACTTCTGTGTATTGATTTAGGACATTTTTTTGAAATTCTGTATCTCCTCTAAACTTTACATTTGTAGCTTTGACTGAGCGATAACTTCCTGTTTATTATTATGACTTTCAAATTTTGCAATAGCATTTGATTAATTTGAGGTGTTAATTCTAAGGTTCAGTTTCTCTCTTTTGCCTAAAGTTTATTGTAGATTATGTGTTAAGTCTCTCCTTTGACTCTTTTATTCCTTTTTTTTAATCTTATAGTCATATTAGGCACTTTAATCATGTGAAAAATGAGTTAAGTTTACCAATACTTTTAACATGTTCAATATCTCTCTGCATATAATCTAGAATAGAAAAGACATCACCATAATTGTCAGGCATGTAGGTACAGTACTTATATTAATAAATGCACATGTTCCTCTTTGGACTGCAATTAATGTATCTAAGCTCCAGGTTTGCAATAGTATACATGGTATCTCTCCATGAGAGCAAGCCATAATGCCAATTGCATTAAAGTTCTACTCATTGTACTCCAGTAAGTATTGCTCCACTTGGTAGGTCCTTCACACAGCCATCATACTGCAGGATATTTGATCATAGAGAGAGACTAGGAAGTCTCAAGTGTTTCACTGCCCTGGTTCATAGTGCTGTTCAGCACTATGAAAAAGAGTTAGTCCAGAAGCAAAGTCCTTTATATATCTGGCCATATTGAGCCATGCCCAGCTGCTGCAGGAGTCTGAAACTGAATCACCTTCTCCATCCAACTCAGAAACATAACCAGAGTGATAGTGATAGTATATACCTTTATTATTTTAGGGGTCAGTGACCAACTTAGCCAATAACTCAAATGTAGAGGCACCATACAAGGTATTTGGGCCTCCTTTGAAAGCATAAGAGAGTTTGACAATACTGAAGTCTATCTCTTTTGATTTTTATATAGTTTTTAATCACTTCCAATGCAGTTTAACTTCGTTTAACTTTTATTTTCTCACGTCTTCTGCACCTGATTCTTTACCTGTAAGTGTGGTACATCTTTAAGATTTCCCTCTTAGTGCAATTGTTTCAACTCCTGGAGAAATTTTCTTTTCTGCTTTTCCTTCTCTTGAAATGCTGACCTATTCTGTTTGGTTTTGTGTGAGTTTTCCCATCTACTTAATTTTTAAACTTTCTTTTTTATAGAGATACACAGATCACAAAAAGTTACATTAGAAAATATAAGAGCTTCCCATATACCCCACATCCCATCCCCCCATTCCTCCCACATCAACAACCTCTTTCATCATTGTGGCACATTCATTGCATCTGGTGAATACATTTTGGATTAACTGCTGAACCACAATGATTGTAGTTTGCTTTGTAGTTTACACTCTCCCCGTTTCATTCAGTGCTTTATGGAAGGAAATATAATGTCCAGCATCTGCCCCTGCAATATCATTTAGGACAACTTCAATTCCCAAAAGTGCCCCACATCACATCTCTTCTTCCCTCTCCCTGCCATCAGCAACTACCTTGGCGACTGTCTTCACATCAGTGAAACAATTTATTTCATCTACTTTTATTTATTTGACTTCTAGTCTTCACTCGTTGTGCTGTTTTTCATTATACTTTCCTTACAGCAGTTCAATTTTCGCCATTTTATTTTTTCCATGAAGCTTTCTACATTTGGTTACTTTCATGTTAGGGTATCCCAATTTCAAAATGGTCATTTTTTTTTTCAATTTGGGTAATGCAGCAATTTGTTACCTGTTTCTGTGTGTGCAACTCTTTGAAATATTTCTAAAGCAGTCAATTAAATTTCCTTTTGGCCCTTCTGCATGCACATCTTCTTCATCTGATTGTTTCATTACATGGAAATTTGAGGACTTGGTTTCTTTCTTTATTTATTTTTGTCTTTATTTTTTTAATGTTACATTTAAAAAATATGAGGTTCCCGTATATCCCACACCCCACTCACCCCACTCCATCCCCTTAACGACAGTCTCCTCCATCATCATGAGACATTCATTGCAATACATCTCTGAGCACCAGTGCACCTCATGGTCAATGGTCCACACCATAGCCTGCACTCTCCCACAGTCCATCCAGTGGGCCATGGGAGGACATACAATGTCCGGTAACTGTCACTGCAGCACCACCCAGGCCAACTCCAACCCCTGAAAATGCCCCCACATCACATCTCTTCCTCACACTCCTTACCACCAGCAGCCGCCATGGCCACTTTCTCCACACCAATGCCACATTCTCTTCAATTACTAATCACAATAGTTCATAAATAGAATATTAGTAAGTCCACTCTAATCCATACTCTATTCTTCCATCCTGTGGAACTGAGAATGGTTGTGTCCACTCCACATCTATATCAAGAGGGGGCTTAGATTCCATAGCCTGGATGCAATTCTCTTGCTTTCGGTTGTAGGCACTCTTGGCTCTCTGGTGTGGTGGCTGACCTTCTTCACCTCCATGTTAGCTGAGTGGGGTAATTCTAATAAACCAGAGTGTAGGAGTTGCAAGTCTGTTGAGGCCCAAGGCCTGGCTATCACATGGTCAGTCCAGAGATTTAGGTCCCCTGGGTATACATTAAACCCCACCACCAACTACAGTTCCAGTAAAAGGAACAGGAGAGGCTTGTGGACAAAGATCACATCTGAGCCCAGCTCCATCACACAGAAACACAAACTCCAAAGTAGGGCCAACTGACATGGCAGTGAACTACATCTGCCATGACCATAGAACATGTGGGTCTCTGTAACCTCAGAAGAACGAATACCTGGGGTTGCATCTACTTTTATCTGTCTCTGGGACTCTGCTCAGGTGTGCATAAGGGCAAGCCCTCTGATAATATCCCAGCTCTTTTTGGAGACTCACAGCCATATAAACTCATTTGTCCTTTCCATTTCCCCCTTTTATTCAGGTCATAAAGAAATTTTAACTCCTGGTATTATATGTAGACTGAGATATTCTGCTGGTCTGAGTTGACCCTTTTATTCATGGTCATTTTCTAGTTACATCATCAGCTGGTACTTGGTAGTAATCCCTTGGCACCAGGGAGGCTCATCCCCAGGAGTCATGTCCCATGCAGGGGGAAGGTAATGCATCAACATGCTGAGTTTGGCTTCGAGACTGGACACATTTGAGCAACACGGAGTCTCTCAGGAGGTTACTCTTAGGGACCCTGCAGCTCTAGGCGTTGTTCTTATTTCAGGTGCACAGGCTCACAAGCATAGTCATTAGTATCAAGGGCTCATTGTTGGACCTTCCTCCTTTTTTGGTCTTTGCCATTGCACTTGAGAGATTGTTGCTGCTCCTTTAGGGACTGTGATAGAGCTCCCCTGGCTAGGAACTCAGCACTCCCTCAGTTGTTGTTCCCAATTGTAACCAGTATGAAAATTTCCAAACATTTTTATGTACTCTGGATATATGCCCTGGAGAACTCCCTGCCAACATGTGTCCCCTGTCAATAGCATCCCACACCAGTTTTCCTCCCCTGCCATTGTTGAACCTCTCTGTGATCAAAAACTTCTTCAAAAATGAAGCCCAATATATTGCCAGGTTACATTAATAGTAAAATGTAATATAGTGATGAGTTTAAAGGTTAGCTATAGAATACATATTAATTTAGAAAAATTAAGGTAAAAATAAATTGGGGTATCAAAAAATTTAAAAATGTGAAAGTTTTGCTTTTAATGTTTTGCCTTTCGTCACTGCAATACGTGATGCCCTGTATGCAAATTGGCAATGCAACTTCTGTCTTTTCCTCAGTGTCTATGTCCTTTCTTTTTCTTTTTCTACTTATTAAACTTATGTTCACAAATGTTTGAGATCACAGTAATTCATATATACAATATACAGTACTCCCACATATCCAACATAAAACCCTTTTCCCTTCCACAGCAATAAACTTTTTACATATTCATACTATATTTACTGAAACTGATGTACAGATATTGAGACAATAGCTTTCAAATAAGGTAACATTTGGGTTTGCATTGTGGTTTATATTTTAGACTATACAGTTTTTTAAATTTTTAGTTATTTTATGTTTTTTATAATGATTTATATCTTAGCCTATCAACCCCTATATATTTTTGCTGTAATTTAATATGTCTTATATCCATCCTTGTATAATCTTGTGGAACACTTCCAATGCCAACACAGTTACATTGATTCCATCTATTCAATACCACTTTCCCCCTCCCCTTATGGCCCACAGTGACAGTCAATCTTCATTGCTTGAAGGGCCACGTTCAGAGATACTTGCAACAGTGTTGAGGGCTTGACATGCTCAAATGTCCTAATGCATTTGGAACCACCATTTCTTTCAGGGGATACAATTCCCTCTATTTGAGAACATCAGTCCTCCCCAGGATGTGGGTATACCTTCATTCTCATTTTATGGGTCTCTATCCAATGAAATAACCCACAATGGAAAAAAGAACACTCACACACTCCCTAGGAGCCTGGCCTGCATCAGATTCTCCCCTTTAAACATCTTAAACAGGTAACCTTCCTTATTATATTTTTGAAAAAGTTTTTTCAGCATTATACTCTCAACCAAATACCTGACAATATCCAAAGTTTGTATGTTCCCCCACACTCCCCGCAAGTTCTTGGGTAATATTACCCAACCTTCCAATCCTAGCCCCCCTCAAGCCTGCAAATCCCCACCCAAAGGTAACCCTATGCCCCAATTTTATCCTTTCCTTGTACAAACACTTACCTCCAGCTTATCATTGATTTCACCCATGTAGGTGAAATCCGTCCTCTACCCCCCAATTTCTTTTAAGCCTATCATCTAGCCTCTAGCTCTCTGAGGCAGCTTGGTTTATTTATTTCATATCATTGAGGTCATATACTATTTGTCCTTCAATGCCTGGGTTGCTTCACTCAACATAAGGTTCTCAAGATTCATCTATGTTATCACGTGTGTTTGTAGTGTATTCATTCTTAAAGCTGAGTAGTATTCCATTGTATGTATATGGCACATTTTATTTATCCATTCTTCTGCTGATGGGCATTTGGGTTGATTCCAACATTTGGCAATAGTGATTTTTTTTTTTAATGATAAAAGTCTTTTATTAATTGGGTTCAGTGTTGGCAACACAATCAAGAATGCTGAGGTCTATGTACAGTGCAAATGTGTGTTCCATTTAAAGAGAGAGGGCTGGCTTAGGTTTAGTTATTTTTAGATTTTTTTAAAAATTTTAATAATTTTTATTAAGTATATTATTCTTACATGAACATACATAAACAATAAGCATATAGTGAAAAGTGTTAATTTACAAAACAAATATGTATATCAACATACTGGGTTCCCAGCCATCACTCCACCAAAACACCTTGCATTATTATGAAATATTTGTTACATACTATGAAAGAGCATCATCAAAATATTACCACTAACTATATCCAATATCTTACATTTGGTATATTTTTTCCCCAATCTACCCAATTATTGACAGCATGTGTTAGCATTATGTACTCTTTTTATAGTTATGAGAGAACTTCCTCATATTTGTTTTCTTTTTTTTTTCAGATTTGATTATTATTTATTATTTTTTTAAAATTATATTATGAAAAATATGAGGTCCCATTCAACCCCACCGCCCCCGCCCCCCACTCCCCCCACAGCAACACTCTCTCCCATCATCATGACACATCCATTGCACCTGGTAAGTTCATCTCTGAGCATTACTGCACCCCATAGTCAATGGTCCACATCATAGTCCAGACTCTCTCACGTTCCATCCAGTGGGCCCTGGGGGGATCTACAATGTCCCGTAATTGTCCGTGAAGCACTATCCAGGACAACTCCACGTCCCGAAAACGCCTCCACATCTCATCTCTTCCTCCCGTTCCCCACACCCAGCAGCCACCATGGCTACCGTTCCCACACCCATTCCACATTTTCTCTGTGGACATTGGATTGGTTGTGTCCATTGCACATCTATGTCAAGTGAGGACTTAGATTCCACATGGGTACTGGATGCACTCCTCCCACTTCCAGTTGTAGACACTCTAGGCTCCATGTTGTGGTGGTTGACCTTCTTCAACTCCATGTTAGCTGAGTGGAGTAAGTCCAATAAATCAGAGTGTAGGAGCTGAAGTCTGTTGAGGCTCTGGGCCTGGGTATCATATTGTCAGTCCAGAGATTCAAATCCCCTAAATATATCTTAAACCCCAGCACCAACTACAATTCCAATAAAGTAGCATGCAAGTCTTGTGAAAAGAGATCCCCTCTGAGTCCAATTCCATCACGCAGAAACACCAGCTCCAAAGAAGGGCTATCTGTCATGGCAGTGAACCCCTTCTGCCATGACCATAGAACCCGTGGGTCTCTTTATCCCTCAAAAGAGCCAATACCTGGGGTTGTATCTACCTTATCTGTCTCTTAGACTCTGTTCAGTTGTACATAGGGGTATTCCTTCTGACAACCTCCAGACTCTTTTTTAGAGACTCACAGCCTTATAATCTCATTTCTCCTTTCCATTTCCCCCTTACATTAGGTCAAACAGCTTCCCGAAGTCATGTTATTATATATAGACAGGTATATTCTGCTGTTCCGCATTGAATCTTTAATTCAAGGTCATTTTCTAGTTGCTTCTTCAGCTGGTATGTGGTAGTGATCCCTCGGTGCCAGGGAGGCTCATCCCCGGGTGTCGTGTCCCACGCTGGGGGGAATGCATCACATCTACATGCTGAGTTTGGCTGTGAGAGTGGCCACATTTGAGTAACATGAAGGCTGTCAGGAGGAAACCCCCAGGCACAATGCTACTCTAGGCCTTGTTCTTATTGCAGGTGTATAGGCTCAAAAGTGTAACCATTAGTATCACGAGCCCACTGTTGGGCCCTCCTTCCTTCCTGGTTCTTGACGTTGCACCTGGAGGATTGCCGCTGCTTTCCCAGGGCCCACAACAGTGACCCCCCGGCCAGGAGCCCAGTACCCCCCCAGCTGTTGTTTTTGTTTCCACTATGAGTATATATAGACATTACCATATACCCTGGGCATATGCCCTGTATAACTCCTTGTCAACCATATATATCCTGTCAATAACATCCCATATCAGTATTCCTCCGCTGCCATTGTTGAACCACTCTGTGATCCAAAACTTCCCGTGGCAATAGTGATTAATGCCACTATGCACATTGGTGTGCATATATCGGTTTGTGTCCTTGTTTTCAGTCCTTCCGGGTATATATCCAGCATTGGAATTGCTGGGTCATATGGCAAATATATACCTATTTTTTTGAGGAACTGCCAAGCTTCCTCCTGAATGGCTGAATTCTTCTGCATTTCCACAAGCAGTGGATGAGTGTTCCCATTCCTCCACATCCTCTCCAGCACTTGTAGTCTTCTGTTTTTTTCATAGCTGCCAATCTTATGGGAGTAAGAAGGTATCTCAATGTAGTTTTGATTTGCATTTCCCTAATAGCTAGAATATTGGAGCATTTTTTCATGTGCTTCTTAGCCATTTGGATTTCTTTATCAGAGAAGTGTCTGTTTAAATCTTTTTTCTCATTTTTTAATGGGTCTTTTGTCTTTTTATTTTCAAGATATAGGAGTTCTTTATAGATGCAGGTTTAAATCTCCTATCCGATATATGGTTACCAAACATGTTCTCCCATTGTGTAGGTTCTCTTTTCACTTTCTTGATGAACTCCTTTGAAGTGCAGAAGGCTTTAATTTAGAGGAAGTCCCATTTATCTATTTGTTCCTTTGCTGCTTGTGCTTTTGGTGTGAAGTTCATGAAGCCATTTCCTATTAGAAGGTCCTGTAGATGATTCCCTACACTGCTTTCCAAAGTCCTTATGGTCTTGGCTCTTATATTTAGGTCTTTGACCCATCTTGAGTTGATTTTTGGATAAGGTGTGAGTTTGTAATCCTCTTTCATTCTTCTACATATGGATATCCATTCTCCAGGCACCATTTGTTGAATATGCCTTTCTCTCCAGATTGAGAGGGTTTGGTGGTTTTATCAAATATTATATGACTGTATATATGAGGATCTATATCAGAATTCTCAATTCCATTCCATTGGTCTCTGTGTCTCTCCTTGTGCTAGTACCATGCAGTTTTCACTACTGTAGTTTTGTAGTATGTATTGAAGTCAGGTAGTGTGATTCCTCCAATTTTGTTTTTCTTTTTCAATATGTCTTTGGCTATTCGAGGCCTCTTTCCTTTCCAAATAAATTTCATAGCTAGTTTTTTAAAGAATTCTGTGTTGATTTTTATTTGGGATTGCATTGAATGTGTACATCAGTTTTGGTAGGATAGACATCTTAATAATATTTAGTCTTCCTGTCCATGAATAGGCAATATTCTTCCATTTATTTAGGTCTTCTTTGATTTCCTTGAACAGTGTTGTGTATTCATGAATATAATAAAGGAAAAACTTATATAAAAGGAGAAAAAGAACAATTCACAAAAGTTGGTGCTTTAACATCTAAGTCTCAGCAATTGAAGAACAAATGAGTATATAACAATTAAGGACCTGGAAAAATTCAGCAACACATTCAACAAATAGGATCTATTTCACTTCTATAGAACCTGTCCTCTAGATAAAGCAAAATACTATTTTTGGCATTTAGTCATGCTACATTGATCAACCTGGAATATTACTTGGACTATAGCTCTAATGTCAATAATTTAAATGAATGTTGAAATCAAATATAGCTTGATCATTGATCTTAATTTTAGCACATTGCAGTAAAATGATGTTGAGGTAGGTAGACAGGGCTCAACATTCTTAAAAGACAAGGGACAGGAGGTAAAAAAGTTTGTCCAAGGGAACTACTTTGGGAATTTGCAGACCACAGGAGATGACTGTGCATCTTCCAGGAGGGAAAGGGCAGAGAGAAAAAGAAGCCAAATAAAAGCTAAGATTTACTAGATCCAGCAGCTGATAATGGCACCCATCCTCCTCCCTCAAGTCAAACAGCCTGGATAAAGCCTGCGGCTTACTGCAGCCAAAAGAGAGAACAGAAGTTTTTCTCCCTTCAAAGATGGAAAGTGTGGTGAATGGCAGAGACTGGTTTCTCCTCACTAGCTTTTACCATCACGTGACACTTTGAATCTTGTTTCTGACCAATCCAGAATAATGGGCAAAATGATGTTGAAACAGAAACCTCCAGAGGAAGATTCTCTTGAAGAGAATTATCTGCTTTCAGCCTGGGAAAATGCAGGAGGAAAAAAATGAGTTTCTCTAGTTCAGGACCCTGGATCTCTGGCACTATTTTGATAACTTAGGGAGGACAGTTTTTAAGGCTTGGAATAAGTTGAACCAAAAATCAAGGATGAGCCATGAATTAAAACTACAAGGCATTAGAGAAATAGATAACCAGAGTAAATTCACCAACATAATCTGTTGCCTAGACTTAATCCAATAATTACTAGCAATACTAAAAACTAGGAAGACATAGAGCCAAAGTATAAAACAAAGCTCCTTAAGAGACAGAGGGTTTAAAACAATTAATCAATGATAAGAACACAAATCTCCTAAACCAATTTAAGGAATTGAAGGAAAGTATGGCTAAAGAGATAAAGGATATTAAGAAGTAACAAGGTAAGTATTAGGAGGAAATTGTAAACATACATAAAATAATGGCTCTTATTAAAATGAAATGCATACTAAAGAAATTAAAAATACGCTAGACAAACACAGCAGCAGTTTTGATCAGGAATAAGAAAGAATTAGTGAATTAGAAGACAGGACATTTGAAATCACACAGAACAGACAGAAAAAAAAAGGAATAAATTGGGCTGAGAATCAGGGAATTTTAAAACAGCATAAAATGCAAATCCTATACATAAGGGGTGTCCCAGATGGAGAAGAGAAGGAGAAAAGTTGCAGAAGAAATGTTTGAGGAAATAATTGGCATGTCAGAGTCTGTTTTTTCAACCAACCAAGAGGGACGAAACTCAATGCTGAGTCACACTATAATGATGTAGTTGAATCAAAGACCTAATCTTAATATCACTTAATCAGACTTCTCAACTGAATCTAATACATTCAAACCCAGAGGAACAGACAAGAGTACAAACATAATCAATATATTTACAGATTTCATTAATAATATAAAAATGTCACATAAGCAAGAAGATAAGCAGTTTGAATTACATACTGCATTTACATTAATAACATTGAATTTTATGTTAATACCCCCACCATTAAGAAACATAGGTTGACAGAATTAATAAAGCATATGATCCTTCTATAAGCTATCTACAAGGGTCTTACCTTAGACCAATTATTTTAAACACAAAAAGTAATAAAAATGAGCAGGAGTAAATATATTAATATCAGACAAAAGAGATTTAAATGCAACTGTTGTAAGAGACGAAGAAGGAAAATATTAATAAAAGTAGCATTATATGAAGAAGAAAGAACAATTAAAAATACTTGCACAACTAAACACATTGCCTTAGAATACACGAGGCAAAACTGATAAAATTTAGTGGAAATATAGATTCCTCTACAATCATATGGGAGGCTTCAATACCATTTTCTGCTATAGATAAAATGTATAGAAAGTGGATCAATAAAGAAAGAGCTCCTGTGTTATATGTAAAGGATACTAGATCTAACTGACATATAGAGAACATTGCATGCACTCCAAACAATAAGATATACATTCTTGTTGATGGTCAGGGACCATTCTTCAGGGTATACTCTGTGTTAGTCCTTAGAAGTGTCAATGAATTGAGATTTTGAAATTATACAATGTACTTTCTCTGACTACAATGGAATGAAACTGGAAATCAATAATGGGATTATTAATATAATTTGTGAATATTCATATATAATTCACATATATTTACATGATGACACACACCCACACCATCAATGTATCAAGCAAGAAATTGCAATAGAATTTAGTAGCTATCACAAGGCAAATGAAAATGAAAATACAACATACCTTATCTTAGGGGATGCAGTGCAGGCTATACCAAGCCGGAAATTTTTAGTCCTAAATGCCCACATTAAAAAAGAAGTAAAAGCTAATATCAAAGACCTAGCTGCACATCTGGAGAAAATATAAAAGCAAGAGTAAACTAATTCCAAACAAGCAAATGGAAATAAGTAAAAATTAAGGCAGAATTAAATGAAACTGAGAATTTAAAAAAATACAGCAAGATTTCACAAAACCAAAAGCTGTTTTTTCAGATTTACAATCTTAACAAACCTATAGATAAATTAACAAAAAAGAGACAGATGATGCTAATAAATAAAATCAAATGAGAGAGGGGACACCACAACTATCCTCATAAAAAAAGGATCATAAAGGTTACTATGAAAAATCGTATGCCAACAAATTGGGCAACTTAGATGTAGTGGATGAATTTCTAGATACAATCTGAACTGACAGAAGAAGTAAAAGAACTCACCAGACTAATTAAAAGTAATGAGATAGAATCAGTCATTAGACAACTCCCCCAAAATGAGAAGTTCAGGACCAGAAGTCTTCACAGGTGAATTCTACAAAACTTTCCAAAATTAATAATCCTAATAGAAAAGGCTTCCAAAAAATTCAAGATGAGAGAACATTAGTTCTTTCTATGAACCCAACTTCAGCCTAATGCCAGGCCTCATAAAGATGCTACAAGAAAAGAAAATTACAGATCAATCTTCAATGAATTTATATGCAAAAATCTCAATACAATTCTGACAAATCAAGTCCAATAGCACAATGAACAAATTATACACCATGATCAAGAGGGTGTCCTATGAAGAATGCAAGGGTGAGTGAACATAAGAAAATCACTAAATTTAATACATCATATTAACAGAACAAAGTAGAAGAATTACATAATCTTGCTATCAATGAAAAATGGCATTTGACAAAATTCAGTGCTTTCTTCTTATCTTAATTAGGTAAATTTATTGAAATGTTTATGCAATTTTACATATGACAGTAAATATGTAGAAGTATGCATATGTAGAAGTATGCACTAGGTGAATTTTTCTCCTTATGCCAATTGACAAAGAAAGACATCTTGAACATGTTTCACAAATGAATTTACTTGACTCACATGTAAATGAAAAGGTGGATTTCTGTGGCACATTTCTTTAACTTGCATAGTTGCTGTAGTTAGAACTCTTAGTGAAATATTGAATAACATTAGTTGCAGTGAACATCCTTTTCATGTTCCAAATCTAAGCAGAAAGGCTTCCAGTCTTTTAACTTTGAGTGCAAGTCTAGTTTTCTGTCCATCAACCAACAAATGAATAAATAAAATATGGTTTATACATACATTGGAATACTCTTTAGCTCTAAGGAGAAATGAAATTGGGATGCATTTGTGGAAAATTGATGGGGCTTGAAGACATTACGTTGAGTAAGATAAGCCATACACAAAATGAATAATATTGTATGGGCTCACTAATATAAACTAAATACATTGAGTACACCCAGAGATATAAAGTCAAGAGTCCAAGTTACTTGTAGATAGAATGTGGGTTGAGAATGAGAGCTGATGCTTAAGGTATAGAGAATTTTTATATGGTTTATCATAGAAGTGTGGAAATGAATAGAGTTGGTTGTCGAGACCAGCTCATCAAAAGGAACGACTCAAACAGAAGGTACAGCGGAACTTAAGTAAGTTACACAAGATTAAAGAAAAGATTGGGTGGGTGGAGCTGAGGAACCAGCGCTGCAGTGGTGATTTTGGGAGGCTCTGTGGTACTGGGGAATTTGTGAGCCCTGAGCGGGTTTTTGGGGGTTGACAGGACGGGAGGCCTTTGCAGACCGATTTGGCGAGACAAACGGGGGTTTTGTTGTGAAGGGGGGAAGTTTTTGGCTGTGGACACAAGTCCACCTGGAGCCCCACACCACCAAGCCCAGCTGCTGATCTGCAGTGGACTTAGATTGCTGGCAATAAAGGGACGACACTGGGAGGTTGTTACAGGGTCTGGTGGGGTAGGAGACGTCTGGAAGCCGATTGGGGGAGTATTTTGCAAAGCGTGGGAATTTCGGTTTTGGACTCTGTTGTTGGCATTTCTGGCTGGAGCCCCAACCCTGGGCCTGGCTACTGATCTGTGTCATTAAATTGGCTGCAGTGTAGAAGACCCCCAGGTGGCTGTTCCAGGGGCTTACAGGGTGGGAGGTGTCCTGAAGCCGAATTGATGATACATTCACAAAATAGACCCCAGTGAGTGAGTGAATTATGGGGTTCAGACACATAAGATAGAGTTTGCAGATGTGACATCACCCATAGGGCTGGCACCCAGCTGCTGGGATCCCTGAAGGCTGTGTTACACTGCGGTGCTCCCAGGCTCCCTGTTAACCAGATTTGAGGTTGCCAGGTCTGAGTCCCCTAAACCCTGGTGGCCCAAACCCCAGAGACTCAGACCTCTTGAATCTTCAATATCTCAGACTTTCCATCCCTGAATCCATCACACCCTGAGGTACATCTGAGGTCCTTGAATGTCCTAGCCCTCAATGTTTGCATTTTATCTTTTTTGTTTTGTTTTGTGTTGTTTTTATTTTTTATTTTATTTTATTTTTTATTCTTTTTAATGTCCTGATTGCTAACATTGCATTATCTCCTAGTCTTTTCTCCCAGCGTATCCCTCAAAGTCTTTTTTTTTCCAGTTATTTAGGGTTTTTTATTGTTGTTGTTGTTGTTATTGCTGCTGCTGTTGTGGTTGTTCCATATCTTTTTTTTTTTTTCTTTTTCCTACTTGTTCCCCTCCCTTTACCCACCCATCCCCTTTTTATTTCTTCCTTTCTTCTCTTTTTTATTTTTTTTTCTCTCTCTTGCCCCTCATTTTCTTCTTATTTTATTTTATCTTAATTATACAATAGGCGCTGCAGGGAACACCTCACATTTCCTGGGTTTCCTCACCTACTGCTGCCTCATTTCTGTGTGAATTTATTTTTGCTACCTACACTATCCCCTTTCCCCTACATCTTGATATCCCTCATCATCTACTGTCACTCTTATATCCCACCTCCCTTTCTTTGATCCCGAAAGTGTCTAACTCTTAATTTCTAATACCTTTGTTTTGTTTTCTGTCTGTTATCCACTCTTAAAACTATTGCCTTTCTTTTCTCTTTCCCTCTCTCATGAAAACAATAGCTCTTTAATTCATACCATATTCCTCCCATATTCAGTCGACTAACTCATTATAGGTACTCTGCCTACTGGTATAACTCTACACAACTTACATGAATCTAACATCCATCCTCCCAGACCTCATATTGTTGCTCTGATAATATATATCACCAGTACCACTTTACACTTTTTCCTTGCTTACACAATTGCCTTTCCCTGGCCCTAATACGTTCCTTTAAAGTGAACTCAACCAGCAATAAGAAATTAGAATAAGAAGAACAAAGTGACAAAGAGAAGATAAAACACTTATGCAAAAACAACAGCTAATTAATCCCAAAGACTAGACAAAGAAGCTAAGGAACTGATTAAACCCATCAAGATAAAATGATGACCAGACAGCAACAAAAATCTACAAACCAAACCAGTAATCAGGAAAACATGGGTGAATCCAATGAACAAACTAAAAACCAGGAAGGGGAGCAGAACTTCGCACAAGTAATTAAAGATTTCAGAACATTTATCACTGACAAATTTAATGAAGTAAAGGAAGAGGTTAACAACATGAAGACAATACTTGGAGGGGAAATCACAGACGTACACAAAAAGATAACAGATATGATGGAAATGAACACCACAGTTCAAGAAATCAAAAATACACTTGCAGCAAATATCAGCAGACTAGAAGAGGCAGAGCAGAGAATTAGTGATGTGGAAGACAGTACATTGGAAATCAAACAGATAGTAGAATTGGTCGATAAAAAAATAGAAAAAACCCAGCTAGGACTTAGGGACTGGAATGATCATGCAAAATGCTCAAACATACGTATTGTAGGCATTCCAGAAGGAGAAGAGAAGGGAAAGGGGTCAGAAGGAGTGTTGCAGGAAATAATGACTGAAAACTTCCCAAATCTACTGAAAGAGATAGATGTACATATTCAAGAAGCACAGCATGCCCCAATCATCATAAACCCCAACAGGTCCACCCCAAGACATATACTTGTCAAATTATCCAACACTCAAGACAAAGAGAAAATTCTAAAAGCAGTAAGAGAAAAGAAAACCATCACATACAAGGGAAGCTCCATAAGATTAAGTGCTGATTTCTCATCTGACACCATGGAGGCAAGAAGGCAGTGGTATGATATAGCCAAGGTACTAAAAGAAAAAAATTTCCAACCAAGAATACTCTATCCAGTTAAACTAGCATTCAAAAATGATGGAGAGTTCAAAATATTCACAGATAAACAGAAACTGAAAGAGTACACCAACAAGAAACCTCCCCTTCAAGAAATTCTAAAGGGAGTTCTGCAGGAAGAAAGAAAAAAAACAGGACAGGCAGAATTGGAGGAGAGTGTAAGAGGAACAAAAAGACTAAAAGAGAAGGGAAAAAAACAAACAACAAACAAAATATGACAAACAGGAGTCCAATCAAAATATGGCTAACTGAATTAATTCCTTGAAAGTAATAACACTGAATGTCAATGGATTAAACTCACCTGTCAAAAGATTCAGTTGGGACATTGGATAAGGAAATATGACCCATCTATATGCTGTCTACAAGAGACACATCTTAGACCCAGAGATTCATGGAGGCTGAAAGTGAATGGTTGGAAAACAATTATACAAGCAAACAATAACCAAAAAAAAGGCAGGAGTAGCTACATTAATATCAGACAAAATAGACTTTAAATGCAAAACAATTGTGAGAGACAATGAAGGTTACTACATATTAGTGACAGGGACAATCTGTCAAGAAGATCGAACAATCATAAATATTTATGCTCCTAACAAGGGCGCCTCTAAATACGTGAGGCAAACGCTGGAAAAAGTAAGTGAAAGAATAGATGCATCTACAATTATAGTGGGGGATTTTAATATACCACTATCAACTCTGGACAGAACATCTCAAAATAGAATCACTAAAGAAACAAAATATTTGAACAGTATATTAGAGGAGCTGGATCTAATAGACATATATAGATCATTACACCCAAACACAGCAGGATATACATTTTTCTCAAGCACACATGGATCATTCTCCAAGATAGACCATATGCTAGGCCACAAAGAAAGGCTTAATGAATTCAGAAAGATAAATATCATACAAAATAATATCTCTGACCACAGTGGAGTGAAGCTGGAAATTTGCAAGGGACAGAGGCCCAGATTTCACAACATGATCTGGAAAATAAACAGCACACTCTTAGAAAAACAGTGGGTCAAAGAGGAAATCTCAAAAGAAAAAAATGACTACCTTGAAACAAATGATAATGATACCACAACATACCAAAATTTATGGGATGCAGCAAAACAGTACTGAGAGGGAAATTTATAGCCATAAATTCATATATCGAAAAAGAAGAAAGAGCAAAAATTGAAGAACTAACTGTACATTTGGAGGAATTAGAAAAAAAACAACAAAGTAATCCAACAGGAAGAAGAAGGAAGGAAATAACAAAGATAAGAGCAGAACTAAATGAAATAGAAAATAAGAAAGCACTTGAAAAGATAAACAAGACCAAGAGCTGGTTTTTTGAAAAGATCAACAAAATTGACAATTTAACGAGACTAACAAAGAAAAAAAGAGAAGATGCAAATACACAAAGTAAAAAATGAAAAAGGAGATACCAACACTGACCCCACAGAAATAAAGACTATCATAAGAGAATACTTTGAAAATCTATATTCCAACAAAAATGACAATTCAGAGGAAACAGACAAATTCCTAGAAACACATAAGCAGGCCATATTGACGAAAGAAGAAACTGATGATCTCAACAAACCAGTCACAAGTAAAGATATAGAATCAGTCATAAAAAACCTCCCAACTAAGAGAGCCCTGGGCCAGACAGCTTCACAGCTGAATTTTATAAAATATTCCGGAAAGAGCTAACACCAATCCTGCTGAAACTCCTGCAAAAAATCAAAACAGAAGGAACATTGCCTAACTCCTTCTATGATGCCAACATTACCCTAGTACCAAAGCCAAACAAAGACACCACAAGAAAGGAAAATTACAGACCAATTCCTCTAATGAACCTAGACGCAAAAATACTTAACAAAATACTTGCTAACCATACTCAACAACACATTAAACTAATTATACCCCATGACCAAGTGGGATTCATTCCAGGTATGCAAGGATGGTTCAATAAAAGAAAATCAATCAATGTAATACACCATATAAACAGATTGAAGGAAAAAAATGACATGATTATATCTATAGATGCAGAAAGAGCATTTGACAAAATACAGCACCCTTTCTTGATAAAAACACTCCAAAAGATTGGAATACAAGAAATTTTTTGAACATGATAAAGAGTATATATGAAAAACCTACAGCCAACATTGTTTACAATGGAGAAATCCTAAAATCCTTTCCTCTAAAATCAGGAACAAGACAAGGATGCCCACTGTCTCCCCTTCTATTTAACATTGTCTTAGAAGTACTTGCTCGAGCACTGAGGCAAGAACCAGATATAAAAGGTATTCATATTGGAAAGGAAGAAGTCAAAATTTCATTATTTGCAGATGACCTGATCCTATACATAGAAAACCCTGAGAGATCTACAACAAAGTTTCTAGAACTTATAAATGAGTTTAGTGAAGTTGCAGGTTATAAGATCAATGCACAAAAATCAGTAGTTTTTCTATACACCAATAATGAGCAAGCTCATGAGGAAATCAAGAAACAAATACCATTTACAATAGTAAATAAAAAAATCAAATATGTAGGAATAAATTTAACTAAAGATGTAAAAAACTTATACACAGAGAACTACACAAGACTGTTCAAGGAAATCAAAGAAGACCTAAATAAATGGAAGAATAATCCCTGCTCATGGATAGGAAGACTAAATATAATTATATGTCTATCCTACCAAACCTGATCTACACATTCAATGCAATCCCAATAAAAATCAACACAGCCTTCTTTAAGGAACTAGAAAAACTAGCTATGAAATTTATTTGGAAAGGAAAGAGGCCCCAAATAGACAAAGACTTATTGAAAAAGAAAAACGAAATTGGAGGAATCACACTACCACACTTCAAAACATACTACAAAGATACAGTAGTGAATACTGTATTGGAATAAGGAGAGACACGCAGACCAGTGGAATCAAATTGAAAGTTCTGATATAGAACCTCATATATATAGCCATATAATATTTGATAAAGCCACCAAAACCTCTCAGCTGGGAGAGAATGGCCTATTCAACAAATGGTGCCTGGAGAACTGGATACCCATATGTAGAAGAAGGAAAGAGGATTACCATCTCACACCTTATACAAAGATCAACTCAAGATGGATCAAATACCTAAATATAAGAGCCAAGACCATAAAGACCTTGGAAAGCAGTGTAGGGAAACATCTACAGGACCTTGTAATAGGAAATGGCTTCATGAATATCACACCAAAAGCACGAGCAGCAAAAGAACAAATAGATTAATGGGACTTCCTCTAAATTAAAGCCTTCTGCACCTCAAAGGAGTTTGTCAAAAAAGTAAAAAGGGAACCTACACAATGGGAGAAAATATTTGGCAAACATATATCTGATAAGAGACTTATAACTTGCATATATATAGAACTCCTATATCTTGAAAATAAAAAGATAAACAACCCATTTAAAAAATGGGAAAAAGATTTAAACAGACACTTCTCCAAAGAAGAAATACAAATGGCTAAAAAGCGCATGAAAAAAATGCTTCAAATCTCTAGCTATCAGGGAAATGCAAATCAAAACTACAATGAGATTCCATCTTACTCCCATAAGATTGGCAGCTATGAAAAAACAGAAGAATACAAATGCTGGAGAGGATGTGAAGAAATGGGAACACTCATCCAATGCTGGTGGGAATGCAGAAGGATCCTACCATTCTGGAGGACAGTTTGGCGGTTTCTCAAAAAACTAACCATAGATTTGCCATATGACCCAGCAATTCCTCTCCTGGGTAAATACCCAGCAGAACTGAAAACAAGGACACAAAGCGATATATGTACACCAAAGTTCATAGCAGCCCTGTTCACTATCGTGAAAAGTTGGAATCAACCCAAATGCCCATCAACAGATGAGTGAATCAATAAAATGTGGTATATGCATACAATGGAATACTACTCGGCTTTAAGAACAAATACACTACAAACACACGTGATAACATGGATGAATCTTGAGAACCTTATGTTGAGTGAAGCAACCCAGGCATTGAAGGACAAATACTATAGGACCTTAATGATATGAAATAAGCAAACTGCCTCAGAGAGCTAGAGACTGGAAGATAGGCTTATAGGAAATCGGCGGGTGGAGGAAGAATGTGAGCTGACGTCTGCAGGGGTGGAATCTATGATGAGTGGCGGTAAGTATAAGCACAAAGAAGAGATAAAATGGGGGCAAGGGGTTGCCTTTCGGTGGGGCTTTGCAGGTTCGAGGGGGGCTGGGGATGGGCGGAGGGGTAATATTGCCCAAAAAATTGGGGGGAGGGAGGGGCAACATACAAACATAGGAGAGTGTCAGGTGTTGGTTGAGAGCAAAATGCTGAGAAAACCGTATCAAAATATAATTAGGAGTGTTACCTGTTTAGGATGCTAGGAGGGAATGGTCTGATGTGGGACGGACTCCTGGGGAATGTCTGAATGCTCATTTTGCCAGAGTGGGTTGTACCATTGGGTAGAGACCCAAGTAGTGAGAGTGGGGGTGGACCCACATCCTGGGGAGTATTAATGCCATCAAATAGAGGGAACTGTATCTCTTGAGAGAAAAGGTGGCTCCCAGGGCATTAAGGCAGTTGAGCAAGTCAGGCCCTGAACACTGTTGCAAGTATCTTTGGATGTGGCTCCTTGGGAAATGGAGATTGGCTGTCACTGTGGGCCCCAAGAGAGGAGAAAATGGATGTTGAATGGATGAAACCAAGGTAAATGTGGGGGCAAGAGAGGAGTTTCACGAAAGTACACAAGGATGAATATAAAACATATAATATTACACCAAAAACAAATAGGGGATGACAGACTAATAATGTAAACCATATTGTAAAACATAGGATAACTAAAAATTTTAGAAAACTGTGTATCCTAATTATGGACCACAATGTAAGCACAGATGTCAACTTGTTTGAAAGCTATTGTCTTGGAGTCCTTACATCAGTTTCAGTAAATATGATATGAATAATTTAAAAGATTATCACTGTGGAAGGGAAAAGGTTTTATGGTGGATGTGTACGAGTATTGTATATTGTATATATGAATTACTGTGATCTAGGGCTCCTGTGAAGAGAAGCTCAATAGTTAGGAAAAAAGAAAAGAAAAAGATAGGATGTAGAATTTTTCCAAATCAATAAGTGTTCTATATCTAACCTTTAAACTTATCGCTATATTCCATTTTACTAGTAAGGGAACCTGACATTATATTGGGCTTCACTTTTCAGGAAGTTTTGGATCACAGAGTGGTTCAACAATGGCAGTGGAAGAATTCTGGTATGGGATGTTATGGACAGGCGATATATGGTTGACAGGGAGTTATACAGGGCTTATGTCCAGGGGGCATGGAAATGTTTGGATATACTCATAGTGGAAACAGCTGGGGGGTACTGGGTTACTGGCCGGGGGGGCTCTGTCATGGTCCCTAGAGGAGCAGCGGCAGTCCCGAAGGTGCAACGGTAAGGATCAGGAATGAATGAGGGTCCAACAGTGAGCCCCTGATACTAATGATTATGCTTGTGAGCCTATATGCCTGAAATAAGAACAAGGCCTAGAGCAGCACTGTGCCTGGGAGTTCCCTCCTGACAGCCTCCGTGTTACTCAAATGTGGCCAGTCTCGAAGCCAAACTCAGCATGTAAATGCAATGCATTCCCCCCAGCGTGGGACATGACACCTGGGGATGAGCCTCTCTGGCACCAAGGGATCATTACCAAGTACCAACTGATGATGCAACTAGAAAATGACCTTGAAAATAGGTTCAATGCGGACCAGCAGAATATCCCTGTCTGCATATAATAACAGGAGTTAAAAATGCTGTTTGACCTAAAGTAAGGGGGAAATGGGAAGGACAAATGAGTTTATATGGCTATGAGTCTCTAAACAAGAGTCTGGAGGTTGTCAGAAGGATTGCCCTTATGCACACCTGAGCAGAGTCTCAGAGACAGATAAAGTAGATACAACCACAGGTATTGGTCCTTTTGAGGGCTAAAGAGACCCACAGGTTCTATTGTCATGGCAGATGGGGTTCATTGCCATGCCAGTTGACCCTTCTTTGGAGTTGGTGTTTCTGCGTGATGGAGCTGGACTCAGATGGGATCTCTTTTCACAAGCCTTTCTTGCTACTTTACTGGAATTGTAGTTGATGCTGGGGCTTAAGATATATCTAGGTAATCTGAATCTTTGGACTGACAATATGATAGCCAGGTCCTGACCTCAACAGATGTCAGCTCCTACACTCTGATTTATTGGACTTACTCCACTCAGCTAACATGGAGTTGATGAAGGTCAACCACCACACCATGGAGCCTAGAATGCCTACAACTGAAAGCAAGAGGATGGCATCCAATATCCATGTGGAATCTAAACCCCCTCTTGACATAGATGTGGAATGGACACAACCAAGCCAAGGTCCACAGGAAGGAGGAATACAGTAAGGATCAGAGTGGACTTAATGATATTCTATTCAAGAACTATTGTGGTTAATAATTGAGATAATGTGGCATTGATGTGGAAAAAGTGGCCATGGTGGCTGCTGGGTGTGGGGAAGGAGAGGAAGAGAAGAGATGTGGAGGCATTCTCAGGATTTGGAGTTGTCCTGGATGGTGCCCCAGGGACAATTGCCGGATGTTATATGTCCTCCCATGGCCCACTGGATGGAACGTGGGAAAGTGTGGGCTACGGTGTGGAACACGGGACATTGGGTGCAGCGATGCCTGGAGATGTACTCACCAGACGCAATGGATGTGTCATGATGATGGGGGAGAGTGTTATTGGGGGGGAGTGGTGGGGTGGGGGTGGTGGGGACGAATGGGGACCTCATATATTTTAATGTAATATCTTTTTAAAAATGAATAAATTGAGTAGAATTTGATAACAAAAAACAAAAAAAAAAAAAGAAAAGAAAAGACGGGAAACAGGAGACTCAGAGTCTCAAGGGCTAAAATCCTCAACTCAAGCTTCCACATCATATTTATTGAATATTTTGGGGATGGGAGTATAGCTACTGCTTTTGCTCTTTAGATAACACTTTGCCAGAGCAATCAGGCCCACATTTTTCCCATGGGGTGTAGGGCTCAAATGTTTCCTTTTGCAATCTATCAGAGATTGGTCAGGACAGTGTTCTGTCTTGAAAGGACCTGATATTCAAGGTCTATACCCTATTTTTTGCTTCGTGGAAACATTTTAATCTCTGATCCATCATGGAAACTTTTTAACCTCTTGCCATTTCTCCACATTTCCCCCTTTTTGTTTTTGCAAAGCAATAAATACAACTCAGGCAGTTTTTTATTGTTTTCATTCCTGGAAGGTGTGTTGCATGCATTTAAGGACTAAATACATGCAAAACAAACAGGTACAGATAATTAATACCTCTTAGAAGATCCCGTCCCCAACTCCTAATTAATATTATAGGGATGAGGGATTTTAATCCATCCACAATTCCTGTCATCATTTGTTAGTCAGGAGCAATTGAAAATGAGCATGTTGAATGCTTGTTACTGGGGCTTGTAATTGAGAAATATCTAAGCTTAAATTGTTTCTATGGCCACGCAAATGATGTTTTACTGATTCCTAAGGAATATCACTGTTATATACATAGAGGTTTACATAAAGACTAGATATATTCCAACAAATTTTTACTAGATAAAATGTTTTTTTAATGCTTTGCAACATCTAGCTCATGGCTGGGAAGCCCTGAACCAGTAGCCAATACCAGATATTTGATTGAAAATAATAAGTGCAGAGCACCCTCTCCTATTGTGGGACTTCAACTGACCTGACCAGAGACTGTTCCTTTTATTGAGCTCATAACCAATTAGCTTGATACTGTAGATGCCACCTTGCAAGTACTGTACCAAGTCCTTAGAAAGTGGCCAGCTTTCCCAGGAAGGAACACAAGAATCCCCAGAATTCACCCTATCTGTTCTTTTGAAATATGAAAAGTACTGACCAGTAAGGCATTGGTTCACTGATTAACAAAGTTCCTGCATGTTATTTTCTCTTTTAGGTTTGAACAATACTCATTAATTTTTTCTTAATACATTCAGTCCCAGGATTGTTCAAACCTAAAACAAGAGATTTACATACACATACAACAAGGTACATTTATACATTACAATTCATCAAATCACTTAAGTACACAATTTGTTGCATTATTAAAGTTCTGATTAGTATTCAAGCATTTTATACATAATCCATAACTGCAGTAGATTATACAACAACAATAAGACTTCAAACTAGCAGATATTTAATGAATAGAGTTTCATTTCTCATGGGCTTAAGATTTCCAACCAGCTAGGCTATATAGGCCAGTACTCAATAAAAAATGACCTCATTTTCCCCGGTTTGTATAGTTTGAGACATAGGCAGAGACAAATTATTGTTGTGCCCCCATTCAGGGTAGCTGGAAATTTAACTCATAATTTCAATACCTTAATTGGTTTTGCTATTAGCATCTTCACTGGACCTGGGACCACAACTCAGTGTTGAATTTAAACATAGTCCATTGTTGTGAGGATTTTTTTTTTTCAGGCAGAAAATAGTAGTTGTCTTGTAATAGTTGTCCTGATGCAGTGTCTGTAGCAGTGAAAGCATACCTTGCCCCTTCCAATAGCAGAAGGAGACTGATGTTACAGTCATTGGAGTGAGTATGAAGGAACTCATGGGGGATGTCTATGAGCTGTTGGCAAGTAATAGGCAGCCAGAACTGCTGGGCTAGTCACCAAAGGTCTGGTACTCATGATGTTCCCCTTTCTGGAGGAGATACTCAGGTTCTTCTCAGGTCTCAGTTGTATGCCTCTGGATCTTCACAAATGCATCTGCCTCAACAATCTTGAAAGGGATTTTGGAGGAGTGGGCAGGGACATGACAGAAAGTTAGTTACCTGTCAGTGCTGGCAAGCATCCCAGATGTTTTCCCACAGATCTCTCCCCTATAGAGGGTGATTTCCAACAGTCTGTCATTTCTGTCTTGTTTTTAGTACTTGCAATCCACCCCTGGATAGGGGTGGCAGTCTTCTGCGTGACCAGACACTATTGGGTTAAATATTTCACTTTCAGCAGGCTTTGTATGCTTTTTATTTATAGTACGTTTTATTTATAGTACTTTTGGCCCTTCCAGAATTGTTACTAAAACCCAAGAGGTACTTGTTCAGAATGCTGCCTTTGCCACAAACCCCACCCAAAGCCAGTATTGGTGCTAACCACATCTAATTCACAGGCTAAGTCAATGTCTTCCTCAGTGTTTTTATTTTTTAAATCAGCCTACTGGAGGTCCTCCTACACCCACGAAGAAAGAACCTTTTCCAATTAACACATACAATAGTTTTGATATTTGAGCTAAGTGAGGGATAAAAGATTTTCATTATTCCAAAAATATTACAAACTCCATTAACATGAGAAAACACTGTACTTTATCAATTACAGCAGAGGGTATAGTTCTGTTTTTTTATTTTTACCCATTTAATTTTTTTTTCCCATTCAAATACATCAGGGACCATTCTAGATATTGAGGACACAAAGATAAATGAAACCTGATCTCTTCTCCTAACTCAGGACCTCACTGTCTTGGGTGGTAAGAAGTAACAAATTTAGAAATTCATGAAGTTCTCCATGCTTTATTTCAATTGATATTCATAACAAGTCTACAAGAGGTAGGGAGGAAAATATGATTGTAGTGCCTGCCAGAAAAAGATCACTATAGTAATATAGTTGGGTTTATTACTTATTGCAAAAAGCGACACCATACATCATGGGAATTCATGGAGCATCTCCAAAGGGGAGAGTCTGGAAAGAGGTCCTTATAGGGTTTCTGGAGCTGGAGTTAGTATAGAGCAGACTTGGCAGGAATAAACTAAGGAGTTGCTAGAACAGTTCATGGCCTAGAACACATGGGTCCATGCAGAGTCACTGTTTTTTTGTGACCTTATCTAGGAATTTATGGATCTGAACAGATTGGCATTAAAAGAGTTGAAGCTTAGATAACTTGTGGGGGACCAGATGATTTTTTTAAACAAATCAATTTTATTGATACATATTAATATTGCCTACAGTTCATCCAAAGTGTATAATCAATGGTATTTGGTATAATCACATAGTTGTGCATTCATCACCTCATTCATTATTAGAACATTTTCATTATTTCAATAATAATAATAAACAAAAAAGCGACAAACAAGAAAATTCCTCACATCCCAATCTCTGTGTGCTTCCGCCACTGTACATAGCTGGTGTTCCTGGCTATTCAATCCAAAAACAAACATTGTACTAAGTGAAGAGACAAGATACAGTGTACTGCATATTTTATGATTCCATTTATATGAAATGTAAATATAAATCAATTTATAAAGATGAAATGAGATTAGTGATTATGTGTATCTGAAGAAGGAATGCTAAGGGGTGTGGAGTCTTTCTTTTTGGAGTAATGACATTTCTCAAAAAATTTTGAGATGATGAATGTATAACATTGTGATTATACCAAAAGCCATTGATTATACACTTTGGATCTCTAACGTTTTTATTTATTTATTTTTTTTTGTCGTTATTTTTTAATGTTACATTACAAAAATATGAGGTTCCTATATACTCCCCCACTCCCCTCACCCCATTCCTCCCATAACAACAACCTCCTCCAATGTAATGGGACACTCACTGCACTCGGTGAACACATCTCTGAGCTCTGCTGCACCACATGGTCAATGGTCCACATTTAAGTTTACACTCTCCCCCAGTCCACCCACTGGGCCATGGGAGGACTCACAATGTCCAGTAACTGTCCCTGCAGTACCACCCAGGACAACTCCAAGTCCTGAAAATGCCCTCACATCACATCTCTTCTTCCCAATCCCCACCCCCAGCAGCCATCACGGCCACTTTCTCCACCTCAATGCCGCATTTACTTCCATCACTAATGACAACAATTCCAGAATAGAGAATCAGCAAGTCCACTCCAATCCATACTCCATTCCTCCATTCTGTGGACCCTGGGATGCCTATGTCCACTCCTCTGTATCAAGAGGGTGCTTAGACTCCACTTGGATGATGGATGCAGTTCTCCTGTTTGCAGTTGTAGGCACTCTTGTCTCCCTGGTGTGGTGGTTGACCTTCTTCACCTCCCTGTTAGCTGGCTGAGGTAAGTCCAATAAACCAGAGGATAGAAGTTGCAAGTTTGTTGAGGCTCAGGGCCTGGCTATGACACGGACAGTCCAGAGATTCAGGTCCCCTGAGTATACACTAAACCCCAGCACCAACCACAGGTCCAGTAAAAGTGACAGGAGAGGCTTGTGAACACACATCACATCTAAATCCAACTCCATCACACTCAGGAGCACAAACTCCATAGTAGGGCCAACTGACATGGCACTGAAGTCCATCTGCCATGACCATATAACCTGTGGGTCTCTGTAGCCCTCAAAAGAACCAATACCTGGGGATGTATCTAATTTATCTGTCTCTGGGACTTTGCTGAGGTATGCATAAGATTGACCCCTCTGATGACCTCATGGCTCTTTTTGGAGACTCATAACCATATAAACTCATTTGTCCTTTCCATTTCCCCCTTTTATTCAGGTCAAAAAAGCATTTTTAACACCTGGTATTATATGTAGGCTGAGATATTCTGCTGGTTTGAATTGACTCTTTTATTCAAGGTCATTCTCCAGCCACATCATCAGCTGGAACTTGGTAGTAATCTCTCAGTGCCAGTGAGGCTCATCCCCAGGA
This sequence comes from Dasypus novemcinctus, assembly GCF_030445035.2. Taxonomy (NCBI): domain Eukaryota; kingdom Metazoa; phylum Chordata; class Mammalia; order Cingulata; family Dasypodidae; genus Dasypus; species Dasypus novemcinctus. The sequence continues at coordinate 18,064,991 of NC_080702.1, read as the reverse complement.
GTTATGTCCCATGCTGGGGGGAAGGCAATGCATTTACATGCTGAGTTTGGCTTCGAGACTGGCCAAATTTGAGCAACACGGAGGCTTTCAGGTGGTAACTCTTAGGCACCCTGCTGTACTAGGCCTAGTTCTTATTTCAGGCACACAGGCTCACAAGCATAGTCATTAAAATCAAGGACTCATTGTTGGACCATCCTTCCTTAGTGGTCTTAAGCATTGCATTGCACTCAGGGGATTGTTGCTGTTCCATTAGGGGATGCGACAGATCTTCCCCAGCCAGGAACTCAGTACTCCCCCAGCTGTCATTCCCAACTCTAATCACTTTAAAAATATCTAAACATTTGTATGCACCCCACACATATGCCCAGGAGAACTCCCTCCCAACCATGTGCCCCCCCAATAATCCCCCACACCAGTATTCCTCCCCCACCACCATCAAACCCTTCTGTGGCCCAAAACCTCTCTGAATATGAAGCCTAATATATTGCCTGCTTCCATGAATAGTAAAATGGAATATAGTGATGGGTTTAAAGGTTAGATATAGAATACATACTAATTTAGGAAAATTAAAGTAAAAATAAATTGGGGTATCAAAAATTTAAAAATGAAAAAGCTTTGTTTTTAATGTTTTGCCTTCCATCACTGCAATAAGTGTTGCCCTGTATGCACACTGACAATGCAATTTCTTCCATCTCTTCCTCAGTGTCTACGTCCTTTCTTTTCCTTTTTTCTAATTATTAAGCTTGTCTTCACAAAAGTTTTAGACTACAGTAATTCATATATACAATATATGGCATGTCCACATATTCAACATCAGACACTTTGTCCCTTCCCTGCAATAATCTTTTTACATGTTCATACTGCATTTACTGCAACTGATGTACAGATATTGAGACAATAGCTTTCAAACAAGGTTACACTTGGTTTTACATTATGGTTTATATTTAAGACTATACAATTTTCTAAATTTTTAGTTATCCTATGTTTTACATTATGATTTACATTTTAGCCTATAGGCCCCTATACATTTTTGGTGTAATCTAACATATCCTATATCCATCCTTGCATAATCTTGTGGAACACTTCCATTGCCCACAGTTACACTGATTCCACCTAAGGAGGAAAGAGATATTGAATAGGAGGGTATAGTTTTGTCTTATGCAACCAAATAACATTTAAGAATTTGATAGAGCAGAAGGACATTGCGACCTGTCCCAATTGTTTGCCTATTTTAGACTTTTAAGATAAAATACTATTGTCTCTGATGCTCCTTTTAATTCTGAAGAAAGGATTACTGTTTAACACAAAGTCATCAATAGGGTTTCTGACACAGATTTCTTCTACACAGCCACATTCTTTGCCACCAGCCCAGGAAAGATGGTTGGGCTATGCACACAGCCTTGGGGAAGCACTGTAAAATGTCATTGTTGGGTTTTCCACAGGTAGGGGAATGCAGGCTGGATTGACTTGCATAAGGAGATACTAAAGAAAATGTTAGCAAGTTTTAAAATAAAATGATAGTAATGTAACTGGATATTAATTTGTTATGACAAACTAGAAATACTTGGAACTGCTGCAAACTACAGCGGTGTTACTTTAACTTATGATAAGAAGTTGTTTCTGTGACACATATTATTTTTTTAATAATTAAAACCATGATTAACAACATTATAGTTTTATCTAATATTATGGTGAAACATTATTAAATTTCCAGGAATTTTATATATTCTTTAAGTATTCAGATGAAAATTTTACTTATACAACTTTAATTAACAGAGGGTTAAATAATCCTTTTTAATTTTATAATACTTTTAAATATTTTCCATTTAACTTATAACATATTGAGGGAACTTAACTATTTTATTATTTTAATATTTTCAAGTTAAAAGAACAATTTTTTTTGCAATAGCTTGTAATAAAGAGATACTTTTCAGGATTTGACTTTGAGAAAGCAGGTTTGAGCATTATGTTCCATTTTTAGAACACCAAGGAAATGATAGGGTTAAAGTTCAAGAAGCTATTTTGATAAAACAGACATTTTTTTTTGTATACTGATTATTCAGGAGAAAAACCCTTTATAAACTTCTACTAAAACAGACTAATGACTTGAGAAACCTTCAGAAATAACAAAATTTAACTTTGCATCAATATACTATTTGATACTAAAGCTTTTAAGTCTTTATAGATAGACCAATCAAATATTACTTAAATTTAACCATAAAAATTTCTTTTCTACAAACCTTTTGCACTTTCTGTACTCACTTAGGTTTTGTCCCACATTCTGCTTTTTCTTAATAATGAAACATTTTATCTTAGGACAAAGTTATTTTTTGTTTCTGTCATAATGAAAATATATTTTATACACCCTACATACATAAGTTACCAAAATGATTCTGGAGGGAAACGGACTTGGCCCAGTGGTTAGGGCGTCTGTCTACCACATGGGAGGTCCGCGGTTCAAACCTGGGCCTCCTTGACCCGTGTGGAGCTGGCCCATGCACAGTGCTGATGAGCGCAAGGAGTGCCGAGCCACGCAGGGGTGTCCCCCGCGTAGGGGAGCCCCACGCGCAAGGAGTGCGCCCCGTAAGGAGAGCCGCCCAGTGTGAAAGAAAGTGCAGACTGCCCAGGAATGGCGCCGCCCACACTTCCCGTGCCGCTGATGATGACAACAGGAGCGGACAAAGAAACAAGACGCAGCAAATAGACACAGAGAACAGACAACCGGGGGAGGGGGGGATTAAATAAATAAATCTTTAAAAAAAATGATTCTGGAAACTATTTCCAAGCAAACCTCTTACAACATATGATTACCATCATCGCTAAACAAACTTGTTAAAATAATGGCTCAATTTGGTTATTTGAAAATATAACTTTCATTTATTTCAAATACCTAGGAGCATGCAATACTAGTAAGAGTATTTTAGGAACAAGTTGGAAGGGGAGGCTGGCTGCCAACATGTTTTCCTGTTATAAAATTACTTTTTAATATTATTATTAATTCAGTTTTTGCCTAATAATGACTTCTTGGAATGAGTCATTTAAACTCTTTAATTCAAACAATGCTTCCACAAACTTCATATTATTTATAACCATATAGACTATGATTGTTATTTTAAGACTAATTTCACCTTCACAGAACACATTCCCTTACTTAAAGTTACCACAATACCTTCTACAACTTGCCACATGCATTCAAGTTCCATACTGCATATGTTCATCCTGATTTTAAGAAAAACCAGCCATCCTATTTTAGGACAAAACACACTTTTTGAACAAACTTATTAAATTTCAGTCAGCACTCCCACAAACTTTTTACCTTCTTTAATATTCATTTAAGGTTTACATTCTTCATTTTATCCTGTGAAGAAAATAAACTATTCATTTTAATTTAAGCAAGAACTGTTTACTTTATGAAGAGACTTATAGTAGTTTCATTAATTAAGACTTATTACTTTTATCATTGTAGAGATTTTATTAACATTTAAACTAATGTGTTAATATAAGTGCTTATTTAATTTTTGGCCATTTAAATAGATATCTTTTTGAAATTTTTATTTATCAATTTATATTACCATCTTGGGGTATCAAAATATACACTGACACTGAACCGACAGACAAACACCAAAACAATTACAACACACCAACAGAAACATAAAGTTTACAAACTGACTCATAATTTTTACTTTTTTGGTAGAGCTGTTTTTAAGCTCTCCATCATTTCACATTTTAGATTTTACTGCTTTTAAGATTTCTTCTGGAATCCACGTTGCCTGCAATATGTAAGCTTGTTCTTGGAAACACTTTTATTAGTAATCAGCAACCAGTTAGGACAACTTGAGCAGCATAAATGTAGTTAAGCTTTTATTTAGCAGCTTAGACAGACAGTTAACACACATTTTTGGATTACTACTTTTTTTTTTTTAATTGACTTTGTAATAATATTACATTAAAAAATATATATATATATGAGGTCCCATTCAACCTCACCACCCCCACCCCACCTCTCCCCCCCCCCCCCCAGCAACACTCATTCCCATCATCATGACACATCCATTGCATTTGGTAAGTACATCTTTGGGCACCTCTGCACCTCATGGTCAATGGTCCACATCATGGCCCATACTCTCCCCCATTCCATCCAGTGGGCCCTGTGAGGATTTACAATGTCCAGTGATTGCCCCTGAAGCACCATCCAGGGCAGCTCCATGTCCCAAAGATGCCTCCACCTCTCATCTCTTCCTGCCTTTCATCATACCCATCAGCCACCATGTCCACTTTTCCCAATCCAATGCCACCTTTTCTATGTGGACATTGTATTGGTTGTGTCCATTGCACCTCTATGTCAAGAGGAGGCTCAGATTCCACATGGATGCTGGATGCAATCCTCCCACTTTCAGTTGTAATCACTCTAGGCTCCATGGTGTGGTGGTTGTCCTTCTTCAACTCCATCTTAGCTGAGTGTGGTGAGTCCAATGAATCAGATTGTAGGTGTTGGAGTCTGTTGAGGCTCAGGACCTGGCTATCACATTGTCAGTCTAGAGATTCAAATCCCCTAAATATATCTTAAACCCCAACACTAACTGCACCTCCAGCACATCAGCATGAAAGTCTTATGAAGAGAGATCCTATCTGAGTCCAGATTCATCACACATAAACACCATTTCCAAAGAGGGGCCATCTGACCTGGTAGTTAACCCCATCGGCCATGACCATAACTCCCATGGGTCTCTTTAGCCCTCAAAGGAACCAATACCTGGGGTTGTATCTGCTTTATCTGTCTCTCAGACTCTGCTCAGTTGTGCATAAGGGCAATCCTTCTGACAGCCTCCAGACTCTTTTTTAGAGACTCGTAGCCATATAAACTCATTTCTCTTTTCCATTTCCCCCTTACATTAGGTCAAACAGCATTTTAAAGTCATGTTATTTTATGTAGACAGGGATATTCTGCTGATCCGCATTGAACCTTCCGTATAAGGTCATTTTCCAGTTGCATCATCAGTTGGTAGTTGATAGTGGTCCCTCGGTGCCAGGGAGGCTCATCCCCGGGTGTCATGTCCCACGCTGGGGGGAAGGCATTGCATTTACATGCTGAGGTTGGCTTCGAGACTGGCCACATTTGAGTAACATGAAGGCTGACAGGAGGAAATTCCCAGGCACAATGCTGCTCTAGGCCTTGTTCTTATTTTAGGCTTATCAGCTCACAAGCATAGTCATTAGTATCAGGGGCTCACTGTTGAACCCTCACTCCCTCCTGGTCCCCGCCGCTGCACCTGGGAGACTGTCGCTGCTCCCCTAGGGACCACGACAGAGCACCACTGTCCAGGAACCCAGTACCCCCCCTGCTGTGGTTTTTAATTGTTGCCACTATGAGTTTATCCAAACATTACCATGCACCCTGGACATATGTTCTGTACAGCTCCCTGTCAGCCATATATCACCTGTCAATTGTATCCTATACCAGTATCTCTCCATTGCCATTGTTGAACCACTGTGTGATCCAGAACTCCCTGAAATTTGAAGCCCAATATAATGTCAGGGTCCCTTACAAGGAAATGGCATATAGCGATGGGTTTAAAGGTTAGATAAAGAATACATGTTGACTTGGAAAAAATTCTACATCCTATCTTTTTCTTTTTTTTTCCCCCTAATTATTGAGCTTCTCTTCACAGAAGCCCTAGACCACAGCAATGCATATATATAATATACAGAACTCCCATACATCCACCACAAAACCTTTTCCCTTCCACAGCGATACTCTTACACCTTATTCACATCATATTTACTTAACGTGATATACAGAGTCTGAGACAATAGCTTTCTAACAAGGTGACATCTGTGCTTACATTATGGTGCATACTTAAGGATACACAGTTTTTTACATTCTTAGTTATCCTATGTTTTACATTATGGTTTACATTATCAGTCTGTCATCTCCTATATGTTATGGTGTAATATTACATGTTTTATATCCATCCTTGTGTACTCTCACGAAATCCCTCTCTTACCCCCCATGTACCTTGGTTCCACACATTTAACGTCCATTTTCCCTTCCACCTTGGTGCCCACAGTGACAGCCAACCTCCGTTTCCTGAGGAGCCACTTCCAGAGATAGATGGAATAATGTTCAGGGCCTAACTTGCTCAACTGCCCCAATGCCCTGGGAGTCACTCTTTCTCTCAAGGGATACAGTTCCCTCTATTTGATGGCATTAGTTCTCCCCAGGATGTGGGTCCACCCCCACTCTCACTACTTGGGTTTCTACCCCATGGTGTCACCCACTCTGGCAGAATGAGCATTTAGACATTCCCCAGGAGCCCGTCCTTCATCAGACCCTCCCCTCCGAGCATTCTAAACAGGTAACCCTCTTTATTATATTTTGATATGATTTTCTCAGCATTTTACTCTCCACCAACACCTGACCCTCTCCTGTGTTCGTATGCTACCCCTCCCTCCCCCCACTTCTGGGCAATGTTACCCATCCGCCCCTCCCCAGCCACCCTCAAACCCGCAAAGCCCCAACCAAAGGCAACCCCTTGCCCCCCTTTTATCTCTTCTTTGTGTTCATACTTACCACCATCTCGTCTTAAATTCCACCCCTGCAGACATCGGCTCACATCCTTCCTCCACCCTCTGATTTCCTGTAAGCCTATCATTCAGTCTCTTGCTATCTAGGGCAGCTTGGTTTTCATATCATTGAGGTCATGTAGTATTTGTCCTTCAATGTCTGGGTTGCTTCACTCAACATAAGGTTCTCAAGATTCATCCATGTTATCACATGTGTTTGTAGTGTGTTTGTTCTTACAGCCGAGTAGTATTCCATTGTGTGTATATACCACATTTTATTGATCCACTCATCTGTTGATGGGCATTTGGGTTGATTCCAACTTTTGGCGATAGTGAACAATGCTGCTATGAACATTGGTGTACATATATCGGTTTGTGTCCTTGTTTTCAGTTCTGCTGGGTATATACCCAGCAGTGGTATTGCTGGGTCATATGGCAAATCTATGGCTAGTTTTTTGAGAAACCGCCATACTGTCCTCCAGAATGGTAGGATACTTCTGCATTCCCACCAACAGTGGATGAATCTTCCCCTTTCTTCACATCCTCTCCAGCACTTGTATTCTTCTGTTTTTTTCATAGCTGCCAATCTTATGGGTGTAAGATGGTATCTCATTGTGGTTTTGATTTGCATTTCCCTGATAGCTAGAGATTTGGAACATTTTTTCATGTGCTTTTTCGCCATTTGTATTTCTTCTTCGGAGAAGTGTCTGTTTAAGTCTTTTTCCCATTTTTTAAATGGGTGGTTTATCTTTTTATTTTTAAGATATAAGTGTTCTTTATATATGCAAGTTATAAGTTTCTTATCAGATATATGGTTGCCAAATATTTTCTCCCACTGTGTGGGCTCCCTTTTTACTTTCTTGACAAAATCCTTTGAGGTGCAGAAGGCTTTAATTTTAAGGAAGTACCATTTATCTACTAGTTCTTTTGCTGCTCGTGCTTTTGGTGAGATATTCAGAAATCCATTTCCTATTATAACGTCCTGTAGATGTTTCCCTACACTGCTTTCTAAGGTTTTTATGGTCTTGGCTCTTATATTTAGGTCTTTGATCCATCTTGAGTTGATCTTTGTATAAGGTGTGAGATGGTAATCCTCTTTCATTCTTCTACATATGGCTATCCAGTTCTCCAGACACCATTTGTTGAATAGGCCACTCTCTCCCAGTTGAGAGGGTTTGGTGGCTTTATCAAATATTATGTGGCTGTATATGTGAGGCTCTATATCAGAGCTTTCAATTCGATTCCATTGGTCTATGTGCCTCTCCTTATGCCAATACCATGCTGTTTTCACCACCGTAGCTTTGTAGTATGTTTTGAAGTGAGGTAGTGTGACTCCTCCAATTTCATTTTTCTTTTTCAGTATGTCTTTGGCTATTCGGGGTCTCTTTCCTTTCCAAATAAATTTCATAGTTAGTTTTTCTAGTTCCTTAAAGAAGGCTGCATTGATTTTTATTGGGATTGCATTGAATGTGCAGATCAGTTTGGTAGGATAGACATCTTAATAATGTTCAATCTTCCTATCCATGAACAAGGATTATTCTTCCATTTATTTACGTCTTCTTTGATTTCCTTGAGCAATCTTGTATCGTTCTCAGTGTATAAGTTCTTTACCTCTTTAGTTAAATTTATTCCTAAGTATTTGATTTTTTTATTTACTATTGTGAATGGTATTTGTTTCTTGATTTCCTCCTGATCTTGCTCATTATTGGTGTACAGAAATGCTACTGATTTTTGCGCATTGATCTTATAACCTGTGACTTTACTAAACTCATTTATGAGTTCTAGAATCTTCGTTGTAGATCTCTCAGGGTTTTCTATGTATAGGATCATGTCATCTAAAAATAATGAAATTTTGACTTCTTCCTTTCCAATTTGAATGCCTTTTATTTCTGGTTCTTGCCTCAGTGCTCGAGCAAGTACTTCTAAGACAATGTTAAATAGGAGCAGAGATAGTGGGCATCCTTGTCTTGTTCCTGAGTTTAGAGGGAAGGAGTCTAGGGTTTCTCCATTGTAAACAATATTGGCTTTAGGTTTTTCATATATACTCTTTATCGTGTTCAAAAAATTTCCTTGTATTCCAATCTTTTGGAGTGTTTTTATCAAGAAAGGGTGCTGTATTTTGTCAAATGCTTTTTCTGCATCAATAGATATAATCATGTGATTTTTTTCCTTCAATCTGCTTATATGGTGTATTACGTTGATTGATTTTCTTATGTTGAACCATCCTTGCATAACTGGGATGAATCCCACTTGGTCGTGGTGTATAATACATTTAATGTGTGGTTGAATACGATTAGCAAGTATTTTGTTAAGTATTTTTGCGTCTAGGTTCATTAGAGAAATTGGTCTGTAATTTTCCTTTCTTGTGATGTCTTTGTTTGGCTTTGGTACTAGGGTAATGTTGGCATCATAGAAGGAGTTGAGTAATGTTCTTTCTGTTTTGATTTTTTGGAATAGTTTCAGCAGGATTGGTGCCAGTTCTTTCCGGAATGTTTTGTAGAATTCACCTGTGAAGCCATCTGGCTCTGGGCTCTACTTAGTTGGGAGATTTTTAATAACTGATTCTATCTCTCTGCTTGTGATTGGTTTGTTAAGATCATCAATTTCTTCTTTTGTCAATATGGGCTGCTTTATTTGTTTCTAGGAATTTGTCCATTTCCTCTAGATTGTCATTTTTGTTGCAATATAGTTTTTCAAAGTATCCTCTTATGATAGTCTTTATTTCTGTGGGGTCAGTGGTGATATTGCCTTTCTCATTTCTTATTTACTGTATTTGCATCTTCTCTCTTTTTTTCTTTGTTAGTCTCGCTAAAGGTTTGTCAATTTTGTTGATCTTCTCAAAAAACCAGCTCTTGGTCTTGTTTATCTTTTCAAGTGCTTTCTTCTTTTCTATTTCATTTAGTTCTGCTCTTATCTTTGTTATTTCCTTCCTTCTTCCTGTTGGGTTACTTTGTTGTTGTTTTTCTAAATCCTTCAAATGTGCAGTTAGTTCTTCAATTTTTGCTCTTTCTTCTTTTTTGATATATGAATTTATGGCTGTAAATTTCCCTCTCAGTACTGCTTTTGCTGCATCCCATAAATGTTGGTATGTTGTGTTATCATTATCATTTGATTCAAGGTAGTCATTGATTTCTTTTGAGATTTCCTCTTTGACCCACTGTTTTTCTAAGAGTGTGCTGTTGAATTTCCAAATCGTGGTGTGAAATCTGGGCTTCTGTCCCTTTCAAATTTCCAGCTTGACTCCACTGTGGTCAGAGATATTGTTTTGTATGATTTTGATCTTTCTGAATTCATTCAGCCTTTCTTTGTGGCCTAGCATATGATCTATCTTGGAGAATAATCCATGTGCTCTTGAGAAAAATGTATATCCTGCTCTGTTTGGGTGTAGCGATCTATATATGTCTATTAGATCCAGCTCCTCTAATATACTGTTCAGATGTTTTGTTTCTTTGGTGATTCTCTTTTGAGATGTTCTGTCCAGAGTTGATAGTGGTGTATTAAAATCCCCCACTATAATTGTGGATGTATCTATTGATTCACTTAGTTTTTCCAGCGTTTGCCTCCCGTATTTAGAGGCACCCTTGTTAGGGGCATAAATATTTATGATTGTTCGATCTTCTTGACAGATTTTCCCTTTCACTAAAATATAGTATCCTTCTTTGTCTCTCACAATTGTTTCACATTTAAAGTCTATTTTGTCTGATATTAATATAGCTACTCCTGCCTTTTTTTGGTTATTGTTAGCTTGTATGATTGTTTTCCAGCCATTCACTTTTAATCTCCATGCGTCCCTGGGTCTAAGATGTGTCTCTTGTAGACAGCATACGAATGGGTTCATATTTCCTTATCCAATGTCCCAGTCTGAATCTTTTGATAGGTGAGTTTAATCCATTGACATTCAGTGTTATTACTTTCAAGGAATTATTTGTGTTAGTCATATTTTGATTGGATTTGTGTTTGTCATATTTTGTTTGTATTTTTTTTCTCTTTTTTGTTGTTGTTGTTGCTCTTATACTCTCCTCCAACTCTGACTTTCCTGTTTTTTCCTTTCTTCCTGCAGAACTCCCTTTAGAATTTCTTGAAGGGTAGGTTACTTCTTGGTATACTCTTCCAGTTTCTGTTTGTCTGTGAATATTTTGAACTCTCCATCATTTTTGAATGCTAGTTTAGCTGGATAGAGTATTCTTGGTTGGAAATTTTTTTCCTTTGGTACCTTGACTATATCATCCCACTGCCTTCTTGCCTCCATTGTTTCAGATGAGAAATCAGCACTTAATCTAATTGAGCTTCCCTTGTATGTGATGGTTTTCTTTTCTCTTGCTGCTTTTAGGATTTTCTGTTTGTCTTGAGCATTGGATAATTTGACAAGTATATGTCTTGGGGTGGGCCTCTTGGGGTTTATGACTAGTGGAGTGCGCTGTGCTTCTTGGATATGCACATCTGTCTCTTTCAGTAGATTTGGGAAGTTTTCAGCCATTATTTCCTGCAACACTCCTTCTGACCCCTTTCCCTTCTCTTCACCTTCTGGAATGCCTATAATACGTATGTTTGAGCGTTTTGCATTGTCATTCACGTCCCTAAGTCCTAACTGGATTTTTTCTATCTTCTTATTGACCCCTTCTACTATCTGTTTGATTTCTGATGTACTGTCTTCCACATCACTAATTCTCTGCTCTGTCTCTTCTAGTCTGCTGATATTTGTTGCAAGTGTATTTTTTATTTCTTGAACTGTGGTGTTCATTCCCATCATATCTGTTATGTTTTTGCGTATGTCTGCAATTTCCCCTCCAAGTGATGTCTTCATGTTGTTAACCTCTTTCATTACTTCATCAAATTTGTCGGTGATAAATGTTCTGAGATCTTTCATTGCTTGTGCAAAGTTTTGCTCCCCTTCGTGATTTTTGGTTTGTTGAATGGACTCAGCCATGTTTTCCTGATTACTGGTTTGGTTTGTAGATTTTTGTTGCTTTCTGATCATCTCTTTATCTTGACAGATTTAATCAGTTCCTTAGCTTCTTTGTCTACTCTTGGAGGTTAATTAGCTGTTATTTTTGCATAGGTGTTATATCTTCTCTTTGTCACTTTTTTCTTCTTATTCTAATTTCTTGTTGTTGGTTAAGTTCACTTTAAAGGAAAGTATTAGTGTTGGGGAAAGGCAATTGTGTAAGCTAGGGAAAAGTGTAAAGTAGTATTGGTCATATATGTTAACAAAGCAAGAATATGAGATCTGGGAGGATGGAGGTTAGATTCATGTAAATTGTGTAGAGTTATAGCAGTAGGTAGAGTACTTATTATGAGGTAGATGATTGAATATGGGAGGAATATGGTATGAGCTAAAAAGCTATTGTTTTCATGAGAGAGAGAAAGAGAAAAGAAAGGTAATAGTTTCAAGAGTGTTAACAGACAGAAAACAAAACAAAGGTATTAGGAATTAAGACTTAGACCCTTCGTGGATCAAAGAAAGGGAGGTGGGAGGTGGAATATAGGAGAGACAGTAGATGGTGGCGGATATCAAGATGTCGGGGAAAGAGGATAGTGTAGGTAGCCTAAATCAGTTCACACAGAAATGAGGCAGTGGAGGATGAGAAAACCCAGCGAATGTGAGGTGTTTCCTGCTGCACCTATTGTATAATTGAGTTAAAATAAACTAAGTAGAATATGAGGGACAAGAGGGAGAGAGACAACAGAAAAAAAGGAAAAAAAAAGGAGGGGGGGAAGGGACGAGAGGAAGAAAGGAAAAGAGGGTGGGCAAAGGGTGGGGAACAGGTAGGGGAAAGAAAAAAAAACAGATATACATGAACCAGAATTAAAACCCACTACACAGCACCTACCACACACACAAAAAAAAAAACCTTAAATAACTGAGTAAAAAAAGACTTTGGGGGTTACGCTGTGAGAGAAGACTAGGGGATAATGCGGTGTTAGCAATCAGGAAATTGAAAAAAGTAAAGAATAAGTCAAAATGAAAATAAAAACAAAACAAAATGAAATGATAAAGGAAAAACACCAATGTTCAAGGATAGGGCATTTAAGGACCTCAGATGGACCTCAGTGCATGATGGATTCAGGGATGGAAAGTCTGAGATATTGAGGACTCAAGAGGTGTGAGTCTCTGTGGTGTGGGCCACCAGAGTTTAGGGAATTCAGACCAGGCAACCTCCAATCTGGTCAACAGGAAGCCTGGGAGCCCCGCAGTGTAACACAGCCCTCAGGGATCCCCACAGCTGGGTGCCAGCCCTATGGGGGAAGTCAGATCCGCAAACTCTATATTATGTCTGAACACTGCAATTCACTTACTTAGCTGGGCTCATTATGGGTATATCTCACTTCAGCTTTTGGACAGCTCCCATCCTGTGATTCCAAACCACTGCCACTAGAGGGCGCCTCTACACCGCAGCCAGTTTACTAGTACAGATCCGAAGCCTGGCCTGTGATGCCGAAAACAGATTCCAAAACCGGAATTCCCAAGCTTCTCAGAATATTCCCTAATCGGCTTCCAGACGTGTCCCCCTCCCTTGCTGCAGCCTAAAACAATTTTCCAATTACTTCTCTTTATTGCCTACAGCCTATTTGGGTTGGAGATTGGCTGCCGGGCTTTTTGGGGGCGGGGCTTTAGGTGGAAGCGCTATTGTTTGTATTCGCACTCAAAAGTTTCTCCCGCTTCACAACAAAACACCGTCTATCTTCCCAAATTGATCTGCAAAGGCGACCTGTTGCATCAACCCGCCAACAGCTCGCCCAGAACTCGCGAACTCCTTAGTCCTTCAGAGCCATCTAAAAGCAGAACCGCAGGGCAGGACCGCGGTTCCCACCACCCCCAATAGGGAGAAGCCCGTGTGCGGGTCTCACCTGCTGGCAATAGAACCCAAATTATATCTACTAGACCAATCCTCTCTGTTACCTTTCCACCCAATCGATGTCCAGGCACTTCTGCCTTGCAAAAATCCTGAAAAAGCCCCTCCTTGGAGAACCTGCAGCCGCGCCCAGCCATCTCTTCCCGGGACAGACCACAAAGGCAAGTTCACTCAGCGACCATCTTGTCTCCTCTCCGGATTACTACTTTTTAAGACTACACTGAGACTTGACGTTCAGGAGTAAACTATTGATTCAAAATTGAAAATTCTTTTTAACACCTTGATAAAAATTTCATACTGATTTTATTTATTTGGCTAAATAGGCCCAATCAGAATCAGCATGGAAACAAAATAGAACACCAATATTGTCATATCTGCCTCCTCTTCCAGCAGCTTAATTCTATCAACCCCCACTAGCCCGCAGCAACATTATCATGTAGGCAGCATAAGGGTGGTTTGCATATTTCTGCCAGAATATTTTCCTTAACTTAGTTAACACTTCAACACAGAGTTTTCTTGCAAGCATGATTTCACTAACAAGGACCTTATTCAGCACTTTGCCTGTGCAGGATGTTGTATTTGAGTTAACCTTTTCTTGCACAAGTGGCTCAACATGATTTCCCTCCAGACTAGTCTGCAAGATTCTCTTTTGTAAAGAGGCTAATTTAGGCTGGGTATTTCCAGGCACAGGTGTAAGTGGCAGAGGAAGAGAAGGTATATCAGCTTCCTCAAAATTAATTAATGGAGGGGCCCAAGGCAAAATTGTTTAGAATTAAAACCTTTGGAAATTTTTATATGGGAAGGGTCATCATGGAGCTTTTCTTCATCTTCTTCATCCTGTTTGTAAAGGTTCTGTGATGGACTTAATATTAGTCCACACAGACCAGATAGTAACAGGGATGGAAGCCCCTTGAACACGTAATTTTAAAATTCCTTATCAAGTTCTTCCCAATCAGTTAACTCTAAACTATCCAATTTTGGGAAACATGAATGTGAGCCTCAACAACTGTATTAGTTCCATAATATGGGACTTACTAGCTTTAGCCCCCCTGCTTGGAGGATCTGTTTCAGGAGACAGAGGTCAGGAAGATACTTAGTTGTATTATCTACTTCTCCCATTGTAACCCTGTTTAAAATGCCTGAGATATCCTACCACTTGAAGTCTTATTGCTTCTGGCTCCAGCTCTCCACTCAGGGTTCTGTGACAATACACCAAGTTCAGTTCTCGCTCCTGTGAACCTTCCCTATTCGAGCCATTCAAGCCCCAGGTTAGCCCCATGTTGGGTCCATATGTTGGGATCAGCTCACCAAAGGAACGACTCAAACAGGAGGGCCACAGAACTCAAGAAAGAGACACAAGAATAAATAAAGGTGGGAACAGGGGACTCAGAGTCTCTAGGGCTAGATCCTCAAACCAAGCTTCCACATCATATTTCTTGAATATTTTGTGGATGGGAGTATAGCTACTGTTTTTACACTTTAGATAAAGCATTGCCAGAGCAATCAGGCTCACATTTTTTTCCCATGGGGTGTAGGGCTCGAATGTTTCTTTTTGCAAACAATCATGGGTTGTTCAGGATAGTGTTCTGTCTTGAAAGAACCTGATTTTCAAGGTCCATATGCTCATTTGCTTCTTGGAAACATTGTAACCTCTTGCCATCATGGAAACTTTTTAACCTCTAGCTGTTTCTCCACAGTTGATGGAAACACATTTTAGTGTCTATAACTAGCACTGTAGATTTGGAAATGTGTTTGTGGCTAAATGGACAGTTTGTGTTTGTAAATGTCAATTGAAATTAAGCCAGAGACTAACCTAAGGAATATGTAAAAGTGATTTTGGTGGTGGATGAAGATTGTGGTTAATAGTACAAATATAAGAATACTCTATTTTTACAAATTGTTAAGAATATGTTAATATATGAGAAAATCACAACAAATATTAAAATGCATGATAGTTAATCTTGTAATTGTTTTACAGCAATGCCAGATAAGATATCAATATCAATTCTAAGCTAGAGCAAAAGGAAATTTGTTATTTTTTATTTTTTGGAATAATGTAAAATTGCCTGATGTGATCACAGCAAAACTCTAAGCAAAATAAGAGCCACTGAGTATACTTGAATGGATAGTACAAAATATGGCACTGTATATCACAGGTTATATTTTAGTGGAAGATGGATTGCAGTTAACAGAATAAATAAGATAATGTACTCTCTTGAACTATACCAAATATATAATATGAATACAGGGTGTTAATAATCATATGGGGTGGGGAATAATACACCAAATGTAAGACATGTGCAATGTTTAGTAGTATTGTTTTGACAGTGCTTTCTCATAGTTTGAAGCAAATTTTTCACAACAATGCAAGGTGGTGGTGAAGTACAGAAGTCCTGTATGATGATAAGCATGTTTTTCCTAAGTTTTCAACATTTACTGAACACTTACTATTTATATTTGTATGACTTACTTCAATACAATTTTATTTAGAAATATAGGGAGGAAAAAGAAAACATTCCAGGGAGGCCAAGCAGACAGAGGCTGAATAGAACTTTGCTCTACCTCTCTTTTCCTACCCTTAATAGATTCTTTCTGTCTTTCCCATACTTTGCCAAATTTTCCATCAGAATTCATCACAAAATGTTCCTAGACATTTTATTATGGGAATATACATTTTGTGATGAATTTGGAAATGTGTACTACACTTCAAATTCACAATATTACCTGTGAATTTCTTTAGCCTTGTAGAGACCACCATTCTCAGGAAAGAAAGGATCACACTTGGGGAAAAACCTAGCTTTAGTTATTTGCCTAAACCTTAAACCCCAGTGTATTAGTCAGCCAAAGGGGAGACAGAAATCTGGTGGCTTTTATGAAGGGTAGATATTTGGAGTATAAACTTACAGTTACCAGGCCATAAAGCATAAGTTACTTCCCTCACC
Organism: Dasypus novemcinctus; assembly: GCF_030445035.2. NCBI lineage: Eukaryota > Metazoa > Chordata > Mammalia > Cingulata > Dasypodidae > Dasypus > Dasypus novemcinctus. The sequence goes on along the minus strand of NC_080702.1, from coordinate 18,048,631 downwards.
AAGTTCTGTTGCATTGTGTTGGAGGAAGATGGCTGCCAACATCTGAAATGGTTTAGGTTTCCTCCTCTTCTTAAGGCTTCATTGTCCCAGCTTCTTCCAACATCAGTTGTAGGCTGGGAAAATCTTGTCTCTTTCCTGGGGCTCATTTCTTTCCGGGCTCAGCAGATCTGCTTTCTCCACAAATCCAGCTGGAAACTTTCAGGCAAATGGCCTGTCTCTCTTACTAGAGTCACTGCCATGTCTAATGGACCCTGATAATACAACTTTATAGAAAGTCAGAGCTAAAATAGCCATCAGAAGAAGGTTGTAATTAATGAAGAACAGAAATCCACTATGATTTTTTCCCAGAATGAAAATATATCCAAATGAAAAGCAAACAAACAATAATATGTATATGGCAATGTGATGTTTAGATCATTCTGACAACCTGAACTTGTGGCCTATTAGAGCATGGTTCTACAGACTTCAGTGTTAGTCCATGTAATTCCTCTTTCCAAATGCTTCACTTAGAATAGAAGTAGCATTTGAAAATTCAGTATACTTTGGAAAGCCTTGAAGTACATCATTAACAAAGTTAGATCATCTAGAATAGAGATTAGAAGTGGCATTCTAGTTGGGAATGGGGATTTCAGAAGAGTAGAGTCTAACTCTCCATTTCCTCCCAGCGCATTTGAAGATTAATCTGCATTAGAGAAAACTGCCTCTCTTACTTATTTTTTTTTACATTGGTGCAAGACTGTAACATGGGGATATTGGTTTTATTCTCTCTATTGTGTGTTCATCTCTATGTCCATTATTCAAGTTTTCCACTTGTAGCTGCTATGGTAAGCACCATCATCAATGGTTCATCCTGAAAGCAAGATTTTGTTCGTAAATAAATATAATATAAATCTTCAGAAATTTAAGTATAGGGTTCTCTTAATTTTTACTTTTTTTAGAACTTCAATGTTATTTAACCCTTTAAGCCACCAGGACAAACAACATAAAACCATATCATTATCTTGTCTTTTGATTGCTTTAGTGGGTTTATATTTTATGGAAAATCTTTAGAGTAGTGAGACTATCACTGCCTCAATTTCATAGTGGGATAAATCTCTTAGAAATGAGGCAAGCCAAAGACAGTCTTGCAGAGTTCAATCCTGACATAATGGATGAGAAAAATGGGCAAAGTACATAAGATATACTGTATAGTTACAGCATAATTATAATGCCATGCTAGTAATGAGCAGGAAAATGATAATGTTATTCACAAAGGAACCAGTTAGAAGAATGGATAATTATCCTCTAGAAGTTACCACTTAGAAGTTCAATATGAAGAAAAATCTCAAGATAATGGAAGGCCAGGAATAGAGGTCTCCAAGGACACCCCTCTGGAGTAGCAAGGTCCCTGATTTCACATGACAAGGATTCTTCATTCCTAAGCCTAGTGCTTCCATTCAGAATTGTCCTCATGGGAGTATCCTCAGCACAGATTTTCCTAAAGAATCTCCTTTGAGACCTCCTTATCTGGAGGTTTGGCTAATGCACTTTTCTACAATTAAACTTAATAATTTTTCACTCCTAGCCCTTCTCCCTTTCTTCCTCCAGTTATCAACCCTAAGTGCCATAAAAAGTCAGAAACATTTTATTTGAGACTCCTTAGAAATGACATGATTCTTATGTCTCCCGTGCACTTCATCTGACTCCCACAACATGTCAGTCTGTGGGGAAGAAAAAAGGAACATTTGGAAGCTAACACAATTTTGCTTGTTTTTGCATTGATTTGTTTTGTTTTGGTTAACTTGTTGTAGCAGGTGAATGACAGTTGGCTTTTCCTTTGAGTTGGGTTTGTTATATTACATGATCACTTGAGTAAATAGAATACCGTGATGGTCAGGTTTGAAGAGATTCTTGCTAAATACAAGAAGAGCTCTAAGACAGTGTTTCCAACAGCTACCATTTCTCATCCGAAGAAAACATTGCCCCAATCTAGAACCTAGATATGTTTCTGAGACTTCAGTTTGGGATTGAATTCTGCATCCAATCTTACAAGGATAACTCTGTCATATTAGATCTACTGTATTCCTTGGCCTAATAAGCAGAGGAATAACTTTCAAGGCAGATTGTATTTGTTGCAGTTATTTCTTCTTCCGGGCATTATAAGAAATATGCAGATGTCCTAGGTACCTGAGAGTTGTGTATTAAGTATTATTCCCAATTCTGGAATATTCTATCATGACAATCCAAAGGCGATCCCTAAGCGCTATTCCATTTTCCTCAGAGTGGAATGGAACACAACATGTGTATTATGATGTTTTGAAGCTCGACATAATTCTGAATAATTGCTAAGGAAAGTACCAGTACAAAACCTATTCACAAGAATAGGAAAGGTGTTCTTTTACTTTTTTGTTGTTAGTTCCTGGTGTACAAAGAAACAACTGTCATAACACTAGCCAAATATAAGGCTTAAAGATCTATGACTTCAGTAACTATGTATGTGAAGGGACACATTGCATAGTACCAAAATCTCACTGAACCTATAATCTTTAATAGACTCCCACAATAAAAATGAGATAAAGAAAGCAACCCCTAGGAGGAAGGGGTATCTGCCTTCAAGAGTTAACATTAAATTCAAGAGTTAACATTAAATTCAAGAGTTAACATATTAAACTATTAAACTGTCCACTTTTCAACTAAAAATGACAAGACATCAAAGAATCTGAAATAAATGTCCAATCACAGTAAAAGTGAGATTTCAAAAAGAGGAATACCAGATAGAGGCTCTACCAGACAAATTATTTTTTAAAACTATTTTAAGTTTGCTCAAGATGCTAAAGAAAACATAGACAAAGAACTGTAAAAAATTAGGGTAACAAAATATTAAAAAGGGTATTTTCATAAAGATACACAAGTTCCAAAAAAGAAGGATAGAAGAGTATAGGAACTGAAATACACATATGCACACAAAAGCATACACAAAAGAAACATTCCCTGGAGGGGATTAAGAGTTGATTGGAGGTGACAGAGGAAAGAATTAGCAAATTTTAAGGTAGCACAATGAAAATTATCAAGGTGAGGAACATGATGAAAAAGCATAAAGTTAATTTAACAGAGCCTATGAGCTCTATGGAACACAATAAATTTTACCAATATATAGATTATGAGAGACCAACAAAGAGAAGACAGAAAGGGGTAGAAAGAATATCTGAAGAAATATTTGGTAAACATTTCTCAAATTTAATGAAGGAAAGAAATATACATCCAAGGATCTCAATGAACACCAAGTAGGATAGACTTAGAGTGATCCTCACTGAGACACATTATTTTCGAAAATCAGATGCCAAAGACAAAGAATCTTAAATGCAGTAAGAAAGAAATCACCACTTACAAAGGACCCTCAAGAAGATTGTTATATTGCGTCAAAAAAATTGGAGTCAAGGGGCAGTTGGATGACATATTTGGGATGACAAAATATTTATAAACCAAAAATTCTATGTGTACAAATAGACAATAAACATTTTCTTCATTTAAAAGAGTGTTAGGGGAGGCAGAATTGGCCCAATGGATAGGGCTTCCACCTACCACATGAGAGGTCCACTGTTCAAACCCCGGGCCTCCTTGACCCTTGTGGAGCTGGCCCATGTGCAGTACTGATGCGTGCAAGGAGTGCCATGCCACACAGGGGTGTCCCCGCATAGGGGAGCTCCACACTCAAGGAGTGTGCCCCGTAAGGAAAGTTGCCCAGTGTGAAAGAAGTTTCAGCCTGCCCGGGAATGGCGCTGAACACATGGAGAGCTGACACAGCAAGATGACACAACAAAAAGAGACACAGTTTCCAATGACACAGACAACAACAGAAGTGGACAAAAGAAGAACATGCAGCAAATGGACACAGAGAACAGACAACTGGGCTGAGGGGGTGGAAGGGGATAGAAATAAAAAAATAAAAAATAAACAAATAAATAAATAAATCTTTAAAAAATAAAAAAAAGTGTTAGTTTACTTGTTATGCTTAAAATATTTAGGATTCTCACATATCCCCCACACATACTTTCTCTATTAAAACATCTTTCATTAGTGTGGTAAATTTGCTATATCAGTATTAAAAGTTCTTCCATTACTTGAATAAAAGAAATTAATTTTAATCCATAGTTCCACTAAGTTTTTTTTTAGGAATTCTGTAATTTATTGATTCCACATATGAGTTAAATACTCCTATACTTTTACCTAAAGTGACACTGCACAATATATTGAACAGCAAAATATATGCAAATAATTTAAATTTTTTATTTTTCTTTACTTAGGATGGTATTAATAGTGAGCAGGGGAGCAGTACTAGCTCAGTTAGTTGAGCATATGCTTCCTATATTTGAGATCCTGGGTTCAATACCTGGCACAACCTAATATTTTTTTTAAGTAAGAGGCAAAAAATACCATGAAAAGTAAAAATATTGTGGGAGAAAGGAAAAAGCTTTATATTTTAGTTACACTAATGGCACATTTTTTCCTGCTCTTAGAATAATGGACTCACTTTTAATTTTGTCCTTGGTCCTTTAAATCACATAGTTGGCCTTGGGATAGACTTGTTGTTTTCGATAGATAGATAGATAGATAGATAGATAGATAGATAGATAGATAGATAGATAGATAAATGTAATTGTCTTTATGTACATACTTATACATGCATATATAGATATATACACACAAAGTATAAATATTCATATATTCCTTAGATCTGTCCACTGAAAAGAAATGTAAGCATTGACTAACCAATAGCAATTAGCTCCCAAGTACCCAGGTCTTGGTTTCTTTTCTCTTTTTCTTTTCAATCATTGCTTTTTTAAAGGAATTTTTTTGTCTTTTTTTAAAGTTACATAGATAACAAAAATGTTACATTAAAAATATAAAATGTTCCCATGTACCCCACACCCCACCCCCACATCCCTCCCACATCAACAATCTCTTTCATCATTGTGATACATTTATTGTATTTGGTGAATGCATTTTGGAGCAATGTTACTCTGAATGGACTACAGTTTGCATTGTAGTTTATACTTGTATATTCAGTGGATTATGGCAGGATATATAATGTCCAGCATCTGTCCCTGAAATAGCATTCAAGAAAACTCCAATTCCTGAAATTGCCCCCACATCACATCCCTTCTTCCCTCTTCCTGCCCTCAGCAACATCCATGGCCACTGTCTCCAAATCGATTATACAATTTCTTTCATTGCTATAGTCACAATATTTCTGTAATAGAAAACCAGTAAGCCCACTCTAATCCATATTTTATTCCTCCATTCTGTGAACCCTGGGATGATGATGTCCACTCCACCTCTAAATTGAGAGGGGGCTTAGATTCCACATGGCTGATGGATGTGATTCTCCTTCTTGCAGTTGTAGGCACTCTCAGTTCCCTGATGTGGTGGTTGACACTCCTCATCTCCCTCCTACTTTACCTGGGTAAGTCCACCAAACTGGAGAGTAGATTGCAAATCTGCTGAGACTCAGGGCCCAGCTGGCAAATCGACATTACAGATTTCAACTCTCCTGAGGAAACAACAACCCCATCACTAACCAGGGGTTCAGTAAAAGTGACAGAAGAGGCATGTGTAGAGGTCATATTTTGAGTCCAACACCATCACACTCAGGAGTACAAACAGCAAAGTTGGACCCACTGGCAAGGCACTGAACTCCAGAGCCATATGCCATGACCAAAGAATCTGTGTGTCTTTGTAGTCCTCAGGAGAACCAGTACCTGAAGATGTATCTACTTTGGCTGTTTCTGGGATCCTGCTGAGCTGTGGGTAAATGCGAAACCTCTGATAACCTCCTGACACATTTTGCAGACTCTTAGCCATATAAACTTATTTATCTTTATCATTTCCCCTTTATCTAGTTGCATCATAAGCTGGTTTTTGGTATTAATCCCTTGGTGCCAGGGAGGCTTATCCCCAGGAGTCATGTCCCATGGTGAGTTAAGGGTAATGCGTATACATGCTGAGTTTGGCTTAGAGATTGGTCACATTTGAACAACATGGACTCTTAGGCACATTGCAGCTCTAGGCCTAGTTGAAATTTCAAGAACACAGGCTCATTAAGCATACTCATTTGCCCTTGCACTTGGAGGACTGTTGCTATTTCATTGGGGAATGTGACAGTGATCCACTGGTTAAGAACTCAGCACACTCTCAGTTGTCATGTGTAACTCTACCTAATATGGCAATACCCCAAAACAACACATCTGAACAATTTATATACCCTATATACATGCCTGGGAGAACTTCCTCCCAACCATGTGTCCCCCATCAGTGACACCTCACACCCATGCTCCTCCCTTGCCATAGGTGAACCCCTCTGTGATCCAAAACTTCTTAAAAAATGAAGCCTAATATGTAGCCAAATTCAATTCATAGGAAAATGAAATAGTAATGATAGGATTAAAAATTAGAAATAGAATACATACTAATTTAGAAAAACTAAAATATAAAGTAAATTTGGGTATTAAAAATTGAAAAATATCTTAAAACTTTGTTTTGACCTTTTGCTTTTCACCACTGTTATAGGTGTTGCACTTTAAGTACAGTGGCAAGGCAATCACTTCCATTCCTTCCTCAGTGTCTACATCCTTTTTTAAAATTTTAACTGTGTCTTCCAAAAAACTTTTAGATCACAGTAAAGTCACATATACAATATAGGAGTCTCCCATATACCCAACATCGAATCCTTTTACCCCTTCCCCAACAGTGATCTTTTTACATGTGGATGTTATATTTGCTACAGCAGATGTACAGATATTGAAACCTAACTACCAACCACGGTTCCATTTCGGTTTACATTATGGTTTATATTTTAGACTGTATTCTTTTCTAAATTTTTAGTTTTATTACAGTTTACATCATGGTTTACATTTTAGGCTATGCACATTTATAAATTTTTGATGAAATATAACATAGCCTATATATATATATATTGAGAGAATGGGTCAGATGGTTCATGGAATTGGGGGGCAGGTTTGGGGTGAGCAGGTGAATACAGGCAATTGTCAGGTACATGGCTGAAGCTACAGTGTTAAGAGAACTCTTTAGTAAATATTTAAGACAGGATTCCTTGTTTCAGGTGTTTGATGGGGACATCTGGCAGAGAGTGAACCTGAGGCTGGCTTTTAGAGAGTGTGTGAGTGCTCATCTTGTCATAGTGTGTTACATCATTGGGTGGAGACCCATACAATGAGTGGAAATGTATTGCACTCTCATCCTGGGGAGGCCTGATGTTTTCAAAAAATGGAAGTGCATCTCTCAAGAACATGGGTGTCTCCCAGTTGGGGAGGACAGACTAGTATGTCAAACCATCAGCATTGTTGCTAGTATCTATGAATCTGCTCCTTCAAGTAGTGAAGTTTGGTTGTCACTGTTGGTCCTGAGGTGAGGGGGAGAGATGAATAGAAATAGATGGAAGAGGGGGTAACTGGGGGGCAGGGGAAGGGTTGTGTTAACTCTTATGTTTCTAAGTTCCTCAAATTTGAGGATTTGAGAATGTTGATGCCAACTCAGCTTCTGATTAAGAAGTAGCTTAGATACCATGGGACAAAGAGAGGGAACTGTTATGCTTGCAGTTTTAGACAGTCTCTGTTTTGGGGTTGGGCATTTTCCACCCTTATTCTTTGTTAGTTGTCCTGAGTGAGTCCAGTGCACTGGACAATAGGTGTCGGCCAAAACTCTGTTGAGAGTCAGGGCTTAACCAGCATATGAACAGCCAGAAGATTTAAGTTTCTGGCACATATATTTAATGAATATAAAGCTAATTGTAGGTTTAAACATATGGGGCAAAAGAACCATATGTGGGAAAATTGTGAATTATTCTAAATTGGATACATTAGAGTGATAGGTTATCAAATATTCAAGATAAGGCTCACAGATAATAGTGCCAACTTCCTGGGCTTGTCTTGTTCAGACTCTAGTGTCTAGATATCTCCATAATCATCTGGAGCATCTCTATTTGAGGCACTGTATATTGTGACAGTCAGGAGAATCATCTTGAAACATTCAAAAGCTAAATCTCTGGAATGACCTCACAACTCCCTTTGAAATCTATTAGTAATAAATACTCATTTATATTTAATATTTCTTCTTTTTGTGCTGTCTTTTTTATAAATGCATCACTAGATGATGGTTGACATTTGAGAATAATCCTTTGGCACCTGAGAGAGGCTCATTCCTGGGAATCCTGTCCCATGCCAGGGTGGAGAGAGGAAGGTAGTGAGTTTACATGCTCTGTTTGGTTTAGAGAGAGGCCACGTTTGAGTAATAAGGATGTTTTCAGGAGTTAATTCTAAAGCAATATATATTACTAGGCTTAGTTTCAATTACAAAAGAATAAGGTGCATAAGTACAGCACCAATATAAATAAGCCAGGTCCTTGATATTGATGCATATCAAAAAATTTTAATAATTGATTGTACCATGTATATTCACCAACCCTAATGGAATAAAGCTAGAAATCAATAAAAGATAAATTACTTTAAAATTCACAATTACATGGAAATAAAAAAGAAACATTTATAATCATAATGGGTCAGAGAAGAAATCACACTAAAAAATGAGCAATATCTTCAAATAAATGAAAATGAAAACTCCACATTCATGTGGATCCAGCAAACACAGGGCTGATAGTTAAATATATAGCTATGAATATTTACATTAAAAATAAAGAAATTTCTCAAATCAGAAACCAAACAACACAACAGGGTGTCCTAAGGGGGGGAAATAAAACCTAAAAGTGAGAAAAAGAAGAAAAGAACTGGAGGTAAATGAAATAGAGAATAAAAAAGTAGAGAGAATCTTCAAACCAAAGGTTTTTGGAAAATATCAATTGAAAGACCTTCCTCTAGAATGACATGAATAAAAGAGAAAGACATAAATATCTAAAATTAGAAAGAAAGGCAAACCTTAATAGCCGCACCTCACAAATAATAAAGTGCTATAAAAGGACAGTATGTTCAATAGCACACCAATAAATTTGATAAGTTACACAGCATGGGAATAACCGAGAAGCAGGCAAGCTAATTGCACCAATAAACACAAAGGGAGCCCCTTAGCTGTGTCTCATATTCCCATGTGTAAGGTGTTCAAGGGACACAAGGTGTCATTTAACTTAGAGGGTTTACCCAGGATGCCCTATGCTCTTAGAACCATAAAAACTTTACCAGTATGGCTGAGTCTTCGAGGTATTTGATCATAACCCTATTTTTGAAACAATATGTCTTACCAAGGCATGCAGAGGGCTTGATTTAACTTGTTGATCAGGTCCAATAAGGGTTGTCTCATCACTTGTGCAAATATCACGAGGCTTTGTGGAAAGGCAAGATGATTCATGTCCCTACAGATTATATTGTTTTAAAAAGCCCTAAATACTTAATATATTTTGTTTCATAAAAAGTACTTCTAACATTTGACACAAAGAAAAACTGGTTTTGATCAACTTTATTGTTAATGATTATAAGGAAATCATTCACCATGCTAACTAATTTATCCAAATGATCATGTATATTACTGCTATGTTTCTCACAACATAGCAGTTGTGAGAAAACTAGCTGTTACATTGATGGAAGTCCACCAATATTAACCACAATCTCTCTTCCTCATTACAGGCCAAACAGGTGCGGTAAATGAGGTAATGGTGGAAAATAAACTTTCTTCATCCATAAGTTTTCAGTGATGGTTTTAATCATTGCAATTCTCCCCAGAAGACAGGAGAGCTTTTTCATGCCCTATTCATAGTGATTAATTCCAACAGCTGCAACTTTGCTTTTACCAACACAATGAGACACATTCCACTAGTCATTGGTAGATCTAGGACAGTGGCTAAATGAATCTATCCTGACTTAAGTTCCTTTCTAAAACTTTAACTCTACTGAACAGTGGGGCTAGGGCAGGACTCCACCTATTATCTGATTTCCATAACCCCTGCATTAGTAAAGAAATCACGATCACTTTTCAAATTTCAGTGTTAAATCAACTTTGACTTCTATATACAGTAGATGTCATATCTCTGTATTTCCTTTCCCAATGTATTGTTATTTTGATAACTTGCATAACCTTTTGAAATTACTGGGCCTATATATTTTGTGTTCTCGTTTTTGCATTATAGATTATTTCTACAAGGAAACCTAGCTAGCCTTCAAGCAATGAACTAGATGGGTGTGAACTAACATAGGCATAGAAAGAGGATAAAATCTCCTGATTTACCATTTGGGTGCTCACAATATAATCTCCTTCTTACTAAAGAAACTTGAAATTATCTCATTTTTAATGTTTGTAGAATTATCCCCAACCACTTTCAGCTATGGCTAATTCAACAAGTTATTCTTTTGCTGCAAGAAGCCTTCATCATGATTTGAGGTATATTGTGTTTTAAGCTTGAAAATTTTCCCTTGTACCCTCTGCATCCTTTAGATGACTGAAATAATTCCAGACTTCAAGAGGAAAATGCCATTCTTTGCTTGGCTTTCAACTACCAGTAACTTCATAAATCTGAAAGGACAGCATGATATCAATGTTTATGACTGTGCTTATTCCAGCATCATTGATTAGGAATAAATGTTGGCAATTATTGCAATCCAGAAAAAATTAAAACAGCTTAATGAAATATGCTACAACAGAATGTATTAGGAAATATAGGTTGAGTAATAAGTCTTAAAATAAGTGATCATTTTTCTGAGTGTTTATTATTTGCATTCATTGGCTTGCCAGTATGATGGTTAGTTACTCATAATGTATAAATTTCACACAGAATAAAACAAGGTTGCCCTATTATTTATTCTATCACTGTTCACTTTCACAAAGTCCCAAGTTCTTCAATTACTTCACTCACATATTCTCAACACAGATTTCATGTTTAAAAATTTAGTTTTCTTAGTTTTCTCAAATGACTTCCTTTACCCAGGATTATAGGTTATTTGTAATGATATTTTCTTATTTTCTAATTTTCCAACAGGAGTTACAAAATGTTTAGCGTTTGAAATTTCCGAAGTATTAACATGTTTATTTATTTTATAAGCTATTTGATCATTATTAATTGTTTTAGATATTAGAAAGCTGTTGAAAACCTTCACATTTATGTATATTTATTATTCATTATTTGAACATGATTTAAAATATTACTTTAAGACTTTTGAAAGTTTAATAAATTTATAGCTTAACTATGAAGTTTCTCTAAAGTTTTATAAATGTACCATTGAATATAACAAAATCAATATTTCTCTGTGGATTTAATACTCACTATGTGTTTTAACTGATTTACAGTACTCTCATAACACATTAACATGCATTCAACTAAACCCAACTACCAAAAACAATTATAAACCTGAAAAAAAAAGGGAGAAAGGATCAATTTAAAGAAATTGACCTTCAGACAATCATTTTCACATGATTCTTTTCATAAAGATTGTTCTCCAAATGGATTCACCAGGGAGATTCTTCAACTTTCAACTTGATTATAGAGATAAGTTTAATATCTCATGCACTATGCCCCCATATAGGCATGCCTAATCTTGAATACTGACATTAGGGGAGAGAACAGATGGTATAAGTTAGAAGATAACCTGAGAATTCTTCATCTATGGTCACAGGACAATTCAGAGAAATAGTATTCATGAGTAAGAGAAAGGGAATGCAGTTATCCAAACAGTAAGTATTTATCTATTAGGTATTATTCCTTAGGTAATTAAACATGATAAAATAAATTCAGGGGAGAGGGTCGAGATGGTAGAAGAGAAATGTACTCCAAAAGTCAGCTTATCCTACAGGGCAGATAGTAGTCACATAGAGCTACCTAAAGTACCTGTTTCATGGGCCAGGACATGAGAAGAGCATCCTATAACATCCTTGAAAGAATGGAAGGAGACCGTCCATCTGCAGTGAAGTCTCATGAGTAAAGCACTTCTTCCCATGGAAGTTGGTGTCCATCCTCCACTCATGGCACAAGCTGCCTTGGGGCCTATTCCATGGCAGAAGTTGGAAGCTCCAGTTCCAAAAAAGGAAGAAGAAAGAGACGGTTGGTCACTGATTTCAGCTACTGATTAGTAAATTGGGATGGCTAAAGTGTAATCATAAGAACAGATGAAGTTTGAGCCTGCCCAAGTCAAAAAGAGGCCTTTAGCCACCATTTTAATTCTGCCCCAGGCAAAAGGTGAGGCAGAGCTGACTGAAAATCACAGTGATGGTAGGGGCTGACTTATTTCCACCGAGAATAGAATGCTGTCTTAGCCGAGGCTCCAGCCCCATCTCTGGCAGGGGGATGCTGACTAGACATGCACCAGCCTTTCTGGATTATTGCAGGCAATTTTGGTAGGCACAGACTGAATAATTGGACACCTGGAACTCTAGCCTCACAACTCAACAGGATAGGAGAAGAGTTGTATTTCCTTAGCCTCTCTGGGTGACTGCAGACACTTTTGGTCCACACAAACTAGTTTGTTAATTGCCTTCAATTCCATCTCTACCACTCCACCCCCATAGGATAGGAGGTGGCTGGTGTTTTCTCAGCCTTTCTAGGCAATTGCAAGTGATTTCAGCTTGCACCGACTGGATACTCATACAGCTGTACCTCCCACTCAACCCATCAATGGGATAAGAGGGGAACTGCATTTTCTCAGCCTCTCTGGGCAATAGCAGGCAATTCAGTCCCATGCTAAGTGCATTGTTGAGCACCTTCAATTGCATCTCCTCCCCTGCCCTCCAATCCATAGTATAGGAGGGGGCTGGTATTTCCTTATCCTATCTGGGCAACTGCAGGTGCTTTGTGCCTGCATTAACTCAAATATTGGGCACCTGTGACTCCACCCCACCCCTAAAGGACAAGAAAGGGTAGTGATTCCCCAGCCTCTTTGGATAACTGCAGGTGCTATTGGCCCAAATAGACTAAATAATCAGACACCATATTTCCATCCCCCTGCCAAGTAAGATATATGAGAGCTGTGTTTCCTCAATCCTTCTGGGGAGTGGCAGGTACTTCCATCATGCATGGAGTAGGTGTATGTGTAGATCCATCCCCACACCCTAATAGGATAGGAGGAGGCTGGTGCTTTCTCAGCTTCTCTGGGCAATGGCAGACACTTTCAGCCTACATTGACTGGACAGTTGAGCAATTTTGTTTTCAATTTCTCTGAGCACAATGGAATAAAGTTGGAAATCAGTAAGAAGCAGAAAAAGGGAAAATTCACAAATACATGGAAATTGAACAACATGTACTTAAATATCAGTGGATCAAAGAAGACATTCTGAGAGAAATCAATAAAAAACTTGACATGAGTGAAAATGAGAACACAACATATAGTAACTTATGGGATACAATGAAGGAAGTGCTTAGAAGGAAATTTATAGCCCTCAATGCTTATATTACAAACAAAAGAAGATCTAAAAACAATGACTTAACTACACAGCTGAAGGAAGTAGGAAAGAACAGCAAGCTATTCCCAAAACAAGTAGCAGGAATGAAATAACAAAGATCAGAACTGAAATGGAATTTCAAAGAAAAGTAAGCAGAGGTATGAAACAAAAGCAAAATTTTGTTCCTTGAGAAGATTAACAAAATTGACAAACCCTTAGCTAGACTGACAAAGACATGAGAGATAAAATGTAAATAAATAAAATAAAAAATGAAAACAGGGGCATTACTTCTGACTCCACATAAATAAAACAAGATCATAAGAGGATACTATGAACAATTATGCATAAAATCTAGACAAAGTAGAAAAAATGGAATAATTCCTAAGAATGTATGAACAAACAGCAATGACTATAGAAGAAATAGAACACCACGAAACACTACTCACAAGTAAAGAGATTGAAACAGTTATCAAGCAACTCCTCAGGATGAAAAGTCTAGCACTAGATGATTTCAGGGGTGAAGTCTACCAGACATTCAAGAAAGATTTAATATCAGTCTTACTCAAGCATTTTCCAAAAATTGAACACAAAGAATGCTACCAAACTCATTCTATGAGGTCAATATCACCCTAATGCCTAAACCAGATAAAGATATTACAAGAAAAGAAAATTACTGATCAATTTCACAAAAGAATACTTGATTCACTATCCTCAAAAACATACTTGCTAATATAATCCAACTCATAAAAACAATATTCATGATCAAGTGAATATTGATCCAGGCATACAAGAATGCTTAAATGAAAAAAAATCAGTCAACATATTGCATAACATTAATAAATAAAACAAGAAAAAGCACATGATTCTATCCATTGATGCAGAAAATGCATTTGATAAAATACAGCAACCTTTTTTTGATAAAAAATATTACAAAAGGTAGAAGTCAAAGGAAACTTTATAAATATGATAAAGGCCATATATGAAAAACACACGGGTAACATTGTCCTCAATGGTGAAAGACTGAAAACTTTTCCGTTGAGTTCAGGGACAAGTTATATTTGTCCACTCTCACCTCTCTTGTTCAATATATTTCTAGAGGTTTTATTTAGAGAAATAAGGCAAGAACAAAAAAGGCATCCAAATCAGAAAAGCAGGAAAACATCACTCTTTGCAGATGATATGATTCTATGCCTAGAAAATCCTGAAAATTCTACAACAAAATTTCAAAAGCAAATAAACTTTTTCAGTAGAGTGTTAGGATACAAGAGCAATATGCAAAAATATGTTATTTCTATACACTAGTAATGCACAATCTGAGAAGAAGGTAAGGAAAAATATCTTTTGCAATAACAAATGCCAGAATCAAATATTTAGGAATAAATTTAACTAAGAATGTGAAGCACTTTTATTCAGAAATGCACACTGCATTGCTAGAAAAAAATTTAAAAAGACCTAAATGCTTGGAAGACCATTCCATGTTCATGGTTTAGAATATGAAAATTTACCTTGTTAATTCTACTGAAATTGATAAACAAATTCAATGCAATCTCATCAAAATGTTAAAAGTAATTTTTAAACAAATGGAGAACAAAATTATCACATTTATTTGTAATGAAAAAGATCATACAATATGCAGAAATATCTTAAAAAAGAAAAGCAAAGTTGGGGTATTTTCACTTTTCACTTTCAGGCTTTACATCATATTACATAGCTACAGTGGTTAAAAAAAAAAAAAACCCCAAAAAAACCCCACAGCATGGCATAGTGATTTACACATAGACCAAATGAACTAACTTGATGGTTCAGAAACAGACCCTCATCTCCATGGTCAAGGGATTTGTCACAGGAGTGTCTAATCCACCCGGTTGGATAAAAATAGTCTCTTCAAAAAACAGTGTTTGGTCAGGCCCTGAGCCTCAATAGACTTGCAACTCCTACATTCTGATTTATTGGACTTACCCCATTCATCTGACATGGAGGTGAGGAGGGTCATCCACTGCAGCAGGGAGCTGAGAGTGCATGCGACTGAAAGCAGGAGAATTGCATCCAGCATCCATGTGGAGTCTAGGCCCCCTCTTGATATAGATGTGGAGTGGACACAACCATTTAAGGTCCACAGGATGGAGGAATGGAGTATGAATTGGAGTGGACTTACTGATATTCTATTCATGAACTATTGTGATTAGTAGTCGAGGAGGGTATGGCATTGGTGTGGAGAAAGTGGCCATGGTGGTTGCTGGGGGTAGGGAGTAGGAGGAGGGGATGTGATGTGGGGGCACTTTCGGGACTTGGAGTTGTCCTGGATGGTGCTGCAGGGACAGTTACAGACATTGCGTGTCCTCCCATGGCCCACTGGGTGGATTGTGGGAGAGTGTGGACTATGATGTGGACTGTTGACCATGAGGTACAGCGGTGCTCAGAGATGTGTTCGCCAAGTGCAGTGGATGTCTCATGATGATTGAGGAGGTTGTTGTTATGGGGGGAGGAGTGGAGTGAGAGGGGTGGGGAGTATGTGGGGACCTCATATTTTTTTAATGTAACATTAAAAAATAAGTAAAGACAAAAAAAGAAAGTAAAAACAGAAAATGATCATAAAAGTAAAAAAAAAAGGTCTAGTAATGTGAAAAAAACAAAACAAAACAAAAAAAAAAACAATGCTTGGAGAATGGTATATCCATAGCCAAAAGGAAGAAAGAGGACCCCTATTTCACACCTTATTCCAAAATTAACTTGAAATGGACCAAATACCTAAATATAAAAGCTAGAACCATAAAGTTCCGAGAATAAAATATATGAAACATCTTCAAGACAGGGTGATAGATGGTGCATCTTAAACTTTACACCAAAGGGTGAGCAATGAAAGAACATATGGATAAAATTGTCCTTCTTAAACTTAAACACTTGAGATTCAAAGTACTTTGTCAAGAAGATTAAAAGGCAGCCCACTCAACTGAAGGAAATATTTGCAAACCACTTATCTAATAAGGGTTTGATTTTCCTTCTATTTTCCTTTTTTCTCTCTTTAGAAGAGATCATAGAAATTTACAATAAAGGAGCAATCAATCCAATTTAAATGGTTGTTGCTGATCGTCTGATGACATTATCTTATACTCTATAACAAATCTTCTACCTGGGTGTGTTGCAGTGGTGAAAGGATTGTGTATGGGAATTCAACACATGTGCATAATTGCTATGTAAATTCACAACTTCTGTAATAAAAATACATTTAAAAAGTAAAAATAAAGGGGTGGGCTGGGAAAAAATACACCAAATGTAAGAATGGGCTATATTTAGTAGCAATATTTTGACAATATTCTTTCATAATATGTAACAAGTGTTTCACAACAATGGAAGATGTTGTTGGGGTGATGAATGGGACCTCTGTATGATGCCATGTATGATTGTTCTGTAAGTTCACAACTATTACAATACACTTATTGTTTATATAAATGATACACTTCAATAAAATATTTTTAAATGGGCAAAAGTCTAAAATGGACATTTATCCAAAGATGAAATAAAAATAGCCAAAAAACACATGACATAATGTTCGCTATTACTAGCGATTAGAGAAATGCAAGTCAAAACAACAATGAGATATCATGTCACACCACACAAATGGCCATTATTAGAAGAACAGAAAAAATAAGTGCTGGAAAGGATGTGGAGAAATAACACTCCACTGTTATTGGAATTGTAAAATGGTGAAGCCTCTTTGGAAGACAGTTTGTCAGTCCCTCAGGAAACTAAATATAGAAGTACCATATGATCCAGCAATTCCTCTACTAGGAATATAACCATAATAACTCAAAATATGATGCAAAGAAATATCTCCACACTGATATTTGCAGTGGCAATGTTCACAATTGCCAAAAGATGGAAATAACACCAGTGCCCATCAACTAATAAATGGATAAGCAACATGTGGTATATACATATGATGTAATATTATGCTGCAGTGAGAAAACATGAAATTGTGACACATGATAACATGGATGAATCTTGAAGACATTATGCTAAGTGATGGAAGCCAGACACAAAAAGCAAATATTGCCTGGTCTCATTAATATGAACAAAATACAAAGAATAAAGACATGGAGTTAAAACCTAAACTATAGATAATTAGGACATAAGAGGAGAGCTGTGAGGGGTACTGGTGCATTATGTATGTAGAAGTTTTAATTAACTTTACTTTATAGGGGTGGAAATGGATAGAGTTGAAGTTATCGTATTATAGAGAGTAGCAGCTGATTTATAAATAGGATCGTGGCTGAAAGGGGTAGTTTAGCAATGTAAATGCTAACTGAATAAAAGCTAGAGAATAATCTATGCAGTGAAATACACAGTGAACCCAGAGGTGGACAAGAAGTGTGGTTAATAGTACAAATGCAGATAAGTTCTGTGAAGTAGTATGGATGTATGTCACTGTTGCAGAGTGGTGATAATGTTAAGAAGCAAGATAAAAATACAATTAGTGCAACCTATGGACTATAGTTAACAGCAGTCCTGTAATTTTCTTGTATCAATGCCAAAGAGGTGTTAATAATAGGGGTTATGTAAATTATGCCAAATATAAGCTATGGACAATCATTAAAGGTAGTATTCTAATTATTTTATCTCATAAAATTTAACAAATATTCAACAATGATGTGGTATGTTGGTGAAATGATGTTGTATTGATATTCTTCACATGTGCATGAGATTTGTAAGTTCACGACTTCTGTAATAAAAACGTATTAAGAGTTGTGTGAACATTCTGGTAGGTTAGGCAGATAAGGCTCAGCTTCCACTAAAACAAATGAGAAAGATCAGAGGTTGCTATGGGGACCTACTTTGGTGTACAGCAGACCAGGACACTGCTGCACAACTCAAAGGTGATTGAGAAACAAAAGTTGAAGAAAACAAAACAAAAAGTTGTGTTATTAAAATTCCTGCTCAATGGGAAGGGCTCCCCTCCCCCATTCTGAGATAATAAGAAGGGTAAAACTCCTGGTGAATTGTATGTGAGAGGCAAGCAGTCTTCTTCCTCTTGGACAACTTCTAATGATGCATATAGAAAATGGGAAGGTGTTCTGAGTCATTGAGGAGGATACTGGACAGATAGGGAAGCCAAGGGAAATCATGGATTGCTTGCCCCTGTGGCTGGAAGTGGTACATATACCCCACACTCAGGGCAGATAGAATAGTTAGAACCACTGTCTCCCTGCTCCAACTGGTGTGTGACAACAGATTGCCTGGGTGGAAGGATCTCAGAAGGTGGGGAGTGGTTTACTTGCAATGAGATTAGCAATCTGTGCTGCCCTTGAATATTGGAAGGGATCCAGAATCAACAGGAAGGGATCTCCCCAAGCAGGCTATCAGGCCCAGCCACATAACTAATAAGAGGAATTACATCAGTGTGGAGTCAGAGCCAGGCAACTTATCAGCAGTACTCCAGAAGATTGCAGGGAATCAAAAGTGCCTGAGAGAAAGGTGGCAGACAGACTTCTGAAAGGCTAACTAACCTAAAGAGGCAGATTAGCTCAGTGAAAAAATTCCTGCCTAGTATATATGAGGTCCCTGGTTGGATTCCTACCTTTACTATGAGAATTGATCCACTGTGCTATCAGGCCTCCAGCTGAAACTTTCTGACTGGAAGTATATAGACATTTTCTTTATATTAGCTTTTCTTGGATCATGTATTTTTTTCTTAAAAAAAGTTTCTTTTTAAAAATTTCCTTATTTTTCTTAAATGAAACAGGTTCCAAACATGCTGAGGGTAGGCTGCTGGGCGATTGATTGATGAACACCGGCAACCTGAGAAGATCCTCAGGGTTATAAGAGGGAAGACAGTTTTTCTATGTTTATTTTTTATTTTTGATCTTTTTTCTCCTTTTTAAAAATGAGTCGCTGATGAATTGTTTCTTGTTTTTACGTTTCTACTTCCTTTGCTTTTCTGATTGTATGGTTTTTCTATCATTTACTGATTTTAACTATGATATTTCCTTTCTTTTCTTCATCTTTATATCTTCTTTTTTCCCTGTTCTTCCTTACACATTTTTTGTTAGACCTTAAACTTTTCTTGCTTTTATTTCTCTCTTCTTTTTCTCTGATTCTTTTCTTTTTTATTTTTTTTTCACTTTTCTTTATCCTTCTCATGATTCTGGCCTTTTAATTGATTCTATATGTTTTCCTCAATTCTGTTTATTGTTTCATTGTTTGCATTCCAATTTTCTAATCTCATTCCTCTATATTTATAATTCATGTTAATTTTTCCATATCCTAGATCTTTTACAGTTCCTCTCCTATATTTTACTCTTATTACTATTATTATTCATTTACTCTTCCTATGTCTTTCTTCTTATCTGGTCATAATTTTTACTCAAGAAAAATAGACAATAATAAAAAAATAGAATAAAAGGAAAAAAGTGTTAATGTGAAACCTTATTGCATACACACACACACACACACACAAACAAAATTAAACCAAAGAGAAGTTGGAGAAGATAATCAGCTGAATTAATGCATCAAGATAAATAGATGCTTAAATAACACAAAATTCTAAGCCATACTAAGAAAGGAAGACATGACCCAGTGCAATGAACAAACTAAAAAGAAGAAGATGCAGAACATGGAACAATTAATCAGAGATGTTCAAACAAATATCATGAATCAACATAATGTAGTGAGGGAAGAGATAAAGTATATTAAGAAGACATGGGTAACATGAAGGCTGACAGGAGGAAATTCTCAGGACAATGTTGCTCTAGGCCTTGTTCTTATTTTAGGTTTATCAGCTCACAAGCATAGTCATTAGCATCAGGGGCTCACTGTTGAACCCTCACTCCCTCCAGGTCCCCGCCGCTGTACCTGGGAGACTGTCGCTGCTCCCCTAGGGACCGCGACAGAGCACCACTGGCCAGGAACCCAGTACCCCCCCTGCTGTGGTTTTTAATTGTTGCCACTATGAATATATCCAATCATTACGATGCCCCCTGGACATATGTTCTGTACAGCTCCCTGTCAGCCATATATCACCTGTCATTGGTATCCCATACCACTATCCCTCCATTGCCATTGTTGAAACACTTCATGTTACTCAAATGTGGCCAGTCTCGAAGCCAAACTCAGCATGTAAATGCAATGCCTCCCTCCAGTGTGGGACATGACATCCGGGGACGAGCCTCCCTGGCAACGAGGGACCACTATCAAATACCAACTGATGATGCAACTGGAAAAGGACCTTATACGGAAGGTTCAATGCGGATTAGCAGAATATCCATGTCTACATAAAATAACATGACTTTAAAATGCTGTTTGACCTAAAGTAAGGGGGAAATGGAAAGGAGAAATGAGTTTATATGGCTACGAGTTTCTAAAAAAGAGTCTGGAGGCTGGCAGAAGGATTGCCCTCATGCACAACTGAGCAGAGTCAGAGAGACAGATAAAGCAGATACAACCCCCAGATATTGGTTCCTTTGAAGGCTAAAGAGACCCATGAGAGTTATGGCCATGGCCGATGGGGTTAACTACCAGGGCAGATGGCCCCTCTTTGGAAATGGTGTTTATGTGTGACGAATCTGGACTCAGATGGGATCTCCCTTCATAAGACTTTCATGCTAATGTGCTGGAGGTGCAGTTAACGTTGGGATTTAAGATATATTTAGGGGATTTGAATCTCTGGACTGACAATGTGATAGCCAGGTCCTGAGCCTCAACAGACTCCAGCACCTACAATCTGATTTATTGGACTTACCACACTCAGCTAAGATGGAGTTGAAGAAGGACAATCACCACACCATGGAGCCTAGAGTGATTACAACTGAAAATGGGAGGATTGCATCCAGCATCCATGTGGAATTTGAGCCTCCTCTTGACATAGAGGTGCAATGGACACAACCAATCCAATGTCCACATAGAAGAGGTGGTATTGGATTGAGAAAAGTGGACATGGTGGACGATGGGTATTGGGAAAGGCAGGAAGAGATGAGAGGTGGAGGTGTCTTTGGGACATGGAGCTGCCCTGGATGGTGCTTCAGAGGCAATCACCGGACATTGTAAATCCTCACAGGGCCCACTGGATGGAATGGAGGAGAGTATGGGCCATGATGTGGACCATTGACTATGAGGTGCAGAGGTGCCCAAAGATGTACTTACCAAATCCAATGGATGTGTCATGATGATGGGAACGAGTGTTGTTGGGGGGGGAGAGAGGGGGTGGGGGAGTGGGGTTGAATGGGACCTCACATATATATTTTTGATGTAATATTATTACAAAGTCAATAAAAAAAAAAAAGAAGACATGGGGAGAACATATTGAAAAGATTATGAATACACATAAAACAATGATGGATATGATGGTGATGAGTGGCACATTCCAAGAAATCAAAATACCCTGGAGACACATGACAGCAGGTTTGAACAGGCAGAGGAAAGAATCAGCAATGTGCAAAACAGTACATCTGAAATCAAAATCATAGTAGAACAGATAGATCAAGTGACAGAAAATCCACCACTTAGGGATTTGTATAAAAACATGAAACTCAAAAACTTATACATTATAGGCATCCTAGAGGGGGAAGAATATGGAAAGAAGAGAAAAAGGGTATTGGAGGTAATAATGACTGAAAAGTTTCATACCCTAATGAGGGAAATGGACATACATGTCCTGGAAGTGCAGCACATCCCAAACAGTATAAATCCTAACAGACATAATCCAAGGCATATATTTGTCTAATGGCCCAATGTTGAAGACAAAGAGAGAACACTGAAAGCAGCAAGAGAAAAGAAAATCATCACATGAAAGGAAAGCTCAATAAGATTAAGCACTGATTTCCCATCTGAAACCATGGAGGCAAGAAGGCAGTGGTATGACATAGTTAAAGTGGTAAAAGAAAAAAATTCCATTCAAGTTTTCTCTATCCAGCTAACCTGACATTCAAAACTGAAGGAGTGTTCAAAATATTCACAGATAACTAGAAATTAAGAGAGTGTATCAGTAAGAAACCTGACCTACAAGAAATACTAAAAGGAATTATGTAGATGGGAAGGAAATAACAGGAGAGAGAGAATTGGAGGAGACTTTAAGAACAACTAAAAAGACAAAAAGATAAGTAAAAAGTATGTGTAGTACATGAATGTAAACAAAATATGGCTATGGAAGTACTTCTTTGACAGTAATAATGATGAATGTTAATGAATTGGTGGAATGGATAAGGAAATATGATCCATCTATATGCTGTCTCCAATAATCTACCTTAAACACAGTGATGCAAGGAGGCTGAAAGAGAAATGATTAGAAAAAAATTTTACAAGCAAATACAACCAAAAAAGGGAGGGAGTAGGTATAACAATATAAGGCAAAATATATTTTAAAAGCAAAACTATTGAAAGAGAGAAAGGACACTATATACTAATAAAAGGGGCAATCCATCATGAAGAAACAACAATCAGAAACATGTATGCACCCAACAAGTGCACCTCAAAATACATGAGGTGTATACTGGAAAAAATAAGTGGAGAAATAAATGCCTCTCAAACTATATTGAGGGACTTTAATACACCAAGATGAACATTATACAGGACATCTTTAAAGAGGCTCAATAAAGAAAGTTGCTAAATAACACATTAGAGGCTCTGGGTATGATAGTCATATATGAAACATTACACCTGAATACAGTGGGATATACATTCTTCTCAAGTACACATGGATCATTCTCCAGGATATACCACATGCTTGAGCACAGAACAACACTGGACGAAGTCATAAAGACTGTATTTATACAAAGTAATTTATCTGCCCATGATGGAAAGAAGCTGGAAATCAGTAAGGTGCAGGGAATCAGATTAGGCACAAAGATATGAAAGTTAGAAAAAAAAAACAACACTTGCCTAGATAAACATTGGGTCAAAGAGGGAAAACCAAATAAATCAGTAACTACCTTGAAATGAATGAAAATGACAACACAAAGTATCAAAATCAATTGGATGCTGCAAAAGGTGTACTGAGAGGAAAATTCATTGTCAAAATGTCTATATTTAAAGAATAAGAAAGAGTTAAATTTAAAGCCGTAATTACACACCTTGGGGAATAAGAAAAAGAACAACAAATAACCAGAAAGAAAGAAAGAAAGAAAGAAAGAAAGAAAGAAAGAAAGAAAGAAAGAGAGAGAAAGAGAGAGAAAGAGAGAGAGAAAGAGAGAGAGAGAGAGAGAGAGAGAGAGAGAGAGAGAGAGAGAGAGAGAGAGAGAGAGAGAGAGAGAGAGAGAGAGAGAGAGAGAGAGAGGAAAGAAAGAAAGAAAGAAAGAAAGAAAGAGAAAGAAAGAAAGAAAGAGAAAGAAAGAAAGAAAGAAAGAAAGAAAGAGAAATTACAAGGGTTAGACAGAAGTAAATGAAATTGAAAGTAAGAAGGAACTAGAAAAATTAAAAAACAAATGCTGGTTCTTTAAGAAGATTAATAAAATTAAACCATTAGGTAGACTATCTAACAAAATATGAAAGATGCAAGTGCATAAAATAAGAAAGGAGGAAGGGCTGTCACCACTGACCCCACAGAAATAAAGAGTATAAAAATAGGATACTTTGAAAAATTATATGCCAACAAGATGGATAATTTCAAGGAAATGCACAAATTCATAGAAACACACAAGCAGCCTACATTGTCAAAAGAAGAAATTGATGAACTCAGCAAATCAATGGCATGAGATAGAATTAGTCATCAAAAACTTCCCAAGTTAGAAGAGCTCAGCAACAGATGACTTCACAGGTTATTTCTACCAAACATTTTAGAAAGCACTAACACCAGTCTTGCTTAAACTCTTATAAACATTAGAAGTGGATTTTTAAAAATCTGAAAAAAAAAAAAAAAAAAGAAGTGGAGGGAACATTGCTTAACGTGTTCTATACTGCCTATGTCACTCTAATAACAAAGCCAAGAAAGATGCCACACGAAAGGAAAACTATGGAACAATATCTAAAGAACATAGATGCTAAATCCTCAACATGATGTTTGATCCCTGGTATGCAAGGAAAGTGCAATATAAGTAATCAATGTAACACACCATTATTACAAATAGAAAGAAAAAAAACCCACATGATCATCTCTATAGAAGCAGAAAAAGCATTTGACAAAATACAGCAACATTTCCTGATGAAAACACCACAAAAAATAGGAATAGAAGGAAACTTGCTCAACATGATAAAGGCTGAAAAACCCACAGTTAACATCATATTGAATTTTGAAATAACTAAGAGTTTCCCTCTAAGATTTGGAATATGACAAGTATGTGCACTTTCACTGCTTCTATTTAACATTGTGTTAGAAGCAATTGCTTGACTACTTATGCAGGAAAAAGATGTAAAATCCATCCAAATTAGAAAGGAATAAGTAAAATTTCACTATTACAGATGATATGATCTTATACAGAGTACTTGGAAATCTACAACAAAGATTCTAGACCATATAAATGAGTCCAAAAACTTCACAGGTTATAAGACCAATGTGCAAAAATCAGAAGCATTTCTACACATAATCAAAGTGTGTCAGGAGGTCATTCCAGAGGTTGTACTTATGCACTACTCAGCAGAATCTCATTGATTGTCAAAGTAGGTACTACTCCAAACAGCCCAAATAATGTGTCTCCTGAGGGTTCTGGAAACACCCAGACTCTATAGTAAGGGTCGACAGTTCAGGAGTTTGATTAACTGCCAGTGGGCCCTATATTGGAATTTTTGCTCCCCAGTGTGATGGACTTGGTCTTATTAGTGGCTTCCTTACACATGGCACTTTCTGTCCTTCTTTTTGAACCTTTTATTGGTACTAGAGTTGGTAGGTGTATGCTCAAGGGATTTAAATATTTGTGCTGCCCATGTGCCAGCTGGGCCCTGAATCTCAATGGAGTTGCAATATCTACTCTCCAGTTCATTGTTTTCACCCAGGACAAATAATGAGATGATGATGGAAAATGACCATACCAAGAAACTGAAAGTGCCTAAAACTTCAAGCAAGATAGCTTCATCCATCAGTCCTATGGGATCAAAGCTCCTTCTCAATTAGAGATGAAGTGGATATCACCCTTCCAGAATCCTCAGGATTGTGGAATGAACTATGGACTAAAGTAAATTTACTGGTATTCTACTATATACTTCTCTTTCTAGCAATGGAAGAAATTATTTTATTGATGAAGAAGCTGTGACCAGTGGGGGTTCTGTGGGCAGGGAAGGGAAAAACAGGTATAATATGGGGCATTTTCAGGACTTGGGCATTGTCCCGAATGACCCTGCTTTTAGAGATGTCCCATTATACATCCTGACATAACCTACAGAATTGGGTGGGAGAGAGTGTCAACTACAATGTAAACTATAATCCATGGTTAGTAATAATAGTCCTAAATATGTTCATGAATTGCCATGAGTAGACTGCACTAATGAATGTTGTTGCTAATTTTGGAAAATGTTGGAAGTGTGGGGAGAGGGGAATTGTGAGAATCCCCTATATTTTTCTTTGACATTTATGTAATCTAAGTATCTTTAAAAAGTATAAATATAAAAAATATTTAAAAAATTAAAATGGGGATAGTGTGAACGTGGCAGAGAGGTTTGAGAAGTAGGGCTTAGCTCTTATGAAAACAAGAGAGAAAAAGCCACAGGCTGCCTTGGGGACCTGCTCTGGGGTACAGCAAACCAGAAAACTGTTCCACAACTCCCATAGGAGTGAAGATCAGAGACGAGAAGACACAACAAATAAACATGTGTTATTAAACTTCTCGGCTGTGGGTACGTGCTTCTCTTCCCCACTCCTGAGATACTAAGTGACGATAAAACACCTAGTGAATTGCATATACCAGAACAGAGTAGAGATCTACCTCCAAGGGAAGGTGCTCTGTGTCATGTAGGAGGGTACTGGACAGATAAGGAAGCAGGAAAATCATGGGTTGCTTACCTTTGTGACTGGAAGCAGCACATAAACCCAGCTCTCAGGGACGATAGACTAGGTGGAGTCTCTGACCCCCTGCTCCAAACTGGAGTGTGAAGCCAGATTCCCTGTGAGGAAGCTGGGTCTGGGAGGGTGGAGAGTGATTTATCTGCAGTGAGTTTAGCCAGCTGTGTCTCCCTTGACTGTAGGAAGGGATGGTGAATCTACAGGGATAGAGAGGGATCTCTTCAGACAGGAGGTCATCCCCAGTCACCTAGGCAAAGAGAAATTACATCAGAGAGGAGGCAGAGACACTCATCTGATCATCACCACTCCAACAGACTGCAGGAACTCTAACCTCCATGAGGGAAAAAGGACTGATAGACTGCTGAAAGGCTTATTCACCTAGGGAAGTAGAATAGCTCAGTGAAAGAATTCCTGCCTACTATATATGAGGTCACTGTAACTATTTCTGACTCTTCCATGAGAGTGATCCACCAAGTTACCAGGCATCTACCTATAACTTTATGACAGAGAATATATATAGACATTTTCTTAGCATTTTTATTGGTTCTCTTATTTTTCAAAAAAACTCCCCATTTTTAACTTTACCTATTTTTTACTTTTTTAATAGTTTTTTGAAGATAATAGATCACAAAAATTGTTAAATTAAAAAATGTAAGAGGTTCCCATATACCCCACACTCAACACTCTACTCATCCCACAACAACTTCTTTCATCATTGTGGCACATTCATTGCATTTGGTGAATACATTTTGGAACACTGCTACACTCCATGGATGATAGTTTACATTGTAGTAAACCACATTGCTTCTGGTTTATCCTGCTGATAAAGTAACTATCTTGAAATGAATGGAATTGATGACAATGCAATGGGATGCAGAAAAACTGGTACTGAGAGGAAAATTCATAGCTAAAAATATAATTATTAAAAAAAAGAAAGAGAAAAAATAAAAAAATCTAACAGCATCCCGGGAGGACTTAGAAAGACACAATGCAAATCCTGCTTAAACTCGTCAAAAAAAATAGAAGTAGAGGGAATATTGCAGAACTCATTCTATGATGTTAATATCATGCTAATACCAAAGCTAACCAAAGATGCCAAAAAAAGGGACAACAATAGATCAATCTCCCTAATGAACCTAGATGCAAAAATCCTCAACAAAATTCTTCCTAAACATATTGAAAAACACTTCAAACAAATTATGATAAAAACACTACAAAAGCTAGGGACAGAAGGAAACTTCCTCCACATAAAAAAAGGATATATATGAAAAAACCCATAGCTAACATCACATTCATGGTGAAATACTAAAAACTTTACTTCTAAGTCTGGAAGCAAGAAATGTATGCACACTTTCACTGCTTCTATTTAACATAGTGTTAGAAGTACTTGCTCAGGCACTCAGGCAAGAAACAGTTATTAAAGGCATCCAAATTGGAAAGGAGGAAGTAAAAATTTCACTATTTGCAGATGACATGATCCTAAACATAAAAAGCACTGAGAAATCGACAACAAAGTTTCTAATGCTTATAAGTGAGTTACTAGATAGAAGATCCACATACAAAAAATTCAGTGGAATTTCTGTACACCAATATTGAACAATCTATGGAAGAAATCAAGAAAAGAATTACATTCATAATAACTAGAAAGAATGAAATAACTAGGAATAAATTTAACTAAAGATGTAAATGGCTTATATGCAGAAAAATACATTACACCTTTAAAGAAAATGAAAAAGGACTTAAATAAATGGAAGAATATTCCCTGTTCATGGATAAGAAGACTAAACATCATTTAGATGTTTACCTTACCCAAACTGATCTACAGATTTATTGCAATCCCGGTAACATTTGTTACTGACTTGGAAAAATTAACTACGAAATTTATTTGAAAGAGCAAGAGGCCTAAATAGCCAAAGAAAAATTGAAAAAGAAATATGAAAATGGAAGAAGCCATGCCATTAAAACATACTATAAAGATACAGGGGTCAAAACTGCATGGTTTTGGCAGAAGGATAGTCATACTGACCAAAAGAACCAAACTGAGTTATGATATAGATCCTCGCATAAACTGTCATCTGATATTTGAAAAGACAACCTCGCATGCTCAACTGGAAGAGAATGGCCTCTTCAATAAATGGTGCTTGGAGAACTGGATATCCTTATCCAAAAGAATGATAGAGGAACACCACCTTACACCTTTTAAAAAATTAACTTAGAATGGATCAAAGATCTAAATATAGGAGCCAAAACCATAAAGATCTTGGAGGTTAATTCAGGGAGGCATCTCCAGCATCTTGTAATAGGATATGGTTTCATGAACTTCACATCAAACCATGAATAATGAAAGAAAAAATAAATAAATGGGACCTCCTCAAAGTTAAATGATTTTGCACCTCAAAGAGTTTATCAAGAAAGTAAAATGGAAGTCTACCCAATGGGAGAAAATATTTGGTAACCAAATATCTGATAGGAGTCTAATATCCAGGATATATGAAGAAATCCTGCACCTTGAAATTAAAAAGACAATCCACTTCTTAATAAATGGTCAGGTGATCTGTATAGACACTTCTCCAAAGAAGAAATATAAATGACTAAAAATCACATGAAAAGATATTCAACATCACTAGCTATTAGGGAAATGCGAATTAAAACTGCAATGAGATATCATATTACATGCATTAGACTGGTAGCTATTAAATAAAAACAGAGAACTACAAGTGTCGGAGAGGATATGAAAGAAAAGGAATATTCATGCACACCTGGTGGGAATATAGAATGGTGTATGCTTTGTTGAGGACAGTTTGGTGGTTCCTCAAAAACTGAGTATAGAGAAGCAGATTTTGCTCAACTGATAGAGCCTCTGACTACACATTAGAGGTTCAGTGTTCAAAAAGGACACAAAGGAGTGAGCCCTGCAAGGAGAGCTGCGCAGTGTGAAAAAAGTGCAGCGTGCCCAGGAATGCTGTCACACACATCGAGAGCTGATGCAGCAAAATGACACAAATAAGGAGACACAGATACCCAGTGCCACTGACAGAATGCAAGCAGACACAGAAGAACACACAGAATGGACACAGAGATCAGACAATGACAGAGGGCAGATGGAGAAAATAAATCTGCAAAAAGAAAAACAGTTATAGATCTGCCATGTTATCCAGCAATTCCACAGCTGGCTATAAACCCAAAAGTATTGACATGAACAGGTATATGGACACCAAAGCTTGTAGTGACATTATTCACTAACCACAAAAGTTGGAAACAATCAAAATGCCCTTAATCACATGAATGGATAAACAAAATACGGTATATACATACAAAGGAATATTACTCAGCTGTAAGAAGGAATACAATGTAATAGATGGTGTAACAAGATGGGATAACATGGATGACTCTTGAGGACCTTACGTAGAATGAAGAAAGCCAGGCATTGAAGTACAAGTATTACATAACCTCATTGATATGAATTAAGCAGATTAAGTAAACTAACAGAGCTAGAGTCTGGAAGATAGGTTTACAGGAAATTTAAAGGGAAGAGAAAGTTGTGAGTCAATGCTCATACAGATGAAATCTATGCTAAACTGGAATCTTTGTGGAGTGAAGTGACATGATCTGGGTGTAGTAATAATATTGGGTTAGGCAGTTCAGGTTTGATAGGGGTTTAGGGTGAGGAGGGTGGATTGGGCTGTCCATGGAACTAGGGAAGGGGTGGGGGAGGGAGCATGTGAACACTGGGTATTGGCAGGTACATGGTTGAACATACAATGCTGGGAAAGCTCTTTTGACAGTATGATAAGGAAGGGTTACTGGTTTAGGCTTAAAAGAGGGGCATTTGGGACAGTGCACCCATGAAGCAGTATTCTAAGGAGTGTGTGAGTGATCATTTTGTCATAATGTGATGTATAAGTGGGTGGAGATCTACATAATGATTGGGAAGGAGTTGGACTCCCTTCCTGGGGAGGACAGCTATGTTCTCAAATGGAGAAGCAGGAATCTCTCCTGAGCATGGGTGGTGCCTAATAGGGGAGGACTGACTAGTGTGTCAAGCCCACAGTGTTGTTGTAAGTAACTATGAATGTCGATCTTCAAGGAGTGAAGCCTGGTGGTCACCATGGGCCCCAAGGAGAGAGGGAGGGAGGACTAGAATAGATGGAACAGGGGTTATTTTGGGGGTGATGGAAGTGTTCTACATGATCTTACAATTATGGATACAGGCTATGTTAAATTTCATCAAAAGTTTATAAAAGTGTATTGTATTAGTCAGTAAAAGATGTGCTGATGCAAAATACCAGAAACTGATTGTTTTTTATAAAGGGTATTTACTTGGGGTAGGAGCTTACAGATACCAGTTCATAAAACATAATTTACTTCCCTCACCAGAGTGTATTTCCACGTGTTGGAACAAGATGGCTGCCAACATCTGCAAGGGCTCTGGCTTCCTGGATTCCTCTCTTCCCAGGGCTTGCTTCTTTCCAGGCTCAGCATTCCTCTCTTCCTAGAAATTGTTTCACTTTCCTCTGTGTACTTACTTCCCAGAGCTCCATGTTAAGAGTTCAGCATCAAAGTCCAACATCAAAACTCCAAAGTGAAGAACCCCTCCAACTCTGTCCTTTGCCATGCTTTTATCAATGAGTCCCCACTCACCAAGGGTCAGAGACTCAATACCTTACTGGCACAATAGTAATCTAATATAATCTAATACAATTTAATATGCCCAGAGGAAAAGACTGTTTTACAAATATAAGCCCATATTTCTTTTTGAAATTCCTCAATAATGTCAAACTGCTACATGTAGCATCCAAAATGTAAGCCATAATGTAAACCATTGACCATGGTTAGTAAATATGCTCCAATATTTGTATATCAGCTGTAACGAATGTATCAACCAAATATAAAAAAATATTATTAACTTAGGAAGGGGGAAAAGGGGAAGAATGTTGAGTAAATGAGATTACCCTCTATTCTATATGTAACTTTACAGTAACTTAAAACTTCTTTGAAGAAAAAATGAAGCAAAGTAAGACACTGGGGAAATAGATGGAAGGAATTTCATTCTACATACAAAACAAGAGGTCTTATGGTGACAAATGACAAAATGTCAAAAAATTAAAAATATTAATTATATTTTAATGTCCTAAATTCTAAATTTTATTTTTTGTTTATTTAAATTTTTTTGTATTTTATTTCTTACATTTAAAACTACCATTATTATTTCATTTTCTCTTAATTGTATTTGGCTATTTTATTCACTTCATTTTTGAAGAAGTTTTGAATCACAGAAGGTTTACAATGGTGGCATGGGAAGACCATGCAAGTGTGTTCCCAGTGATGGTACCCATGTAAGGTAGTTCACCTGGGCATGCATATAAGGCATATAAACATGTTCAAATATTCAAGGAACATTGCCACAGTAAGTGGCGATTCATGTAATAACCAAAAGAATATCAAATCCCCATCCTGGGGAGCTCTGCCACATTCTCTAATGGAACAGCAACAATTCCCCAAGTAAGGAGACAATGACTAGTGCAGGAGGATGGTCATTTGAAGGGCCCTTGAAACTGATGACTATGCTTATGAGGCTTTGTTCTTGAAATTGAAACTAGCCTAGTGTTGCAGGATGCCTAAGAGTTACCTACTGGGAGCCACCTTTTGGTTCAAAATTGGCCTTTCCCTAAGACAAACTCAGCATAGAAATGCAATAACTTCCCTCCAGTGTAGGACATGTTACCAAGGGATGAGTCTCCCTGGCACTTAGGCATTGCTACCAAGTGCCAACAAAAATGCAGCTAAAAAAAAAAGACCTTGACCCAAAGGGGGAAAGGGTTAAGACGATGAAGTTTACATGGCTAAGGAACTTCTAAGTGAGTTGGAAGGTCATTCCAAAGGTAACACTTATGTACCCTCAGTGGGTTCTCATTGACTGCCAAAGTAGATTCTACCAAAAATAGTGGCCACCTGAGGGTTCTGGAAACATCCAGACATTATGCTAAAGGGAGATAGTGCAGGAATTTGGTCTCTTGCCACTGACCCTACTTTAAAGTTTATGCTCCCCAATGAGACAGAGTTGGACTCATTTGCAGTGTCTCTACACATGGCTTTTCTATCCTTGTATTTGAACTTATATTTAGTACAAATTTGGTAGATGTATGCCCAAGAGTTTTAAATATTTGGGCTGTCAATTTGCTGACTGGGCCCTGAATGTATACAGAGTTCCAAAACCTACAATCCAGTCCATTGGTCTCAAACAGGACAACTAACAAGGAGGAGATGATGGATAATCAACACACAAAGAACTGAGAGTGTCTACACCTGTGAGCAAGAGTCCAATTCATAGGCTGTATGGGATTGAAGCCCTCCTCAATTAAAGGTGGAGTGGGTATCACCACCCAAGAACCTCAGGATTGGGGAATGAACTATTGACTAAAGTAGACTTACTAGTATTCTACTATTGACTTATTTTGATTCCAGCAATGGAAGAGATTTCACTGATTTTGGAGGCAGTGGCCACTGGAGGTTCTGAGTGTAGAGAGAGGAAAAAACAATGTGATTACAGAGGCATTTTTGAGACTTGGGAATCATCCCGAATGACATTACAACGACAGATACAGGCCAGTATATATATCGCCATAACTTACTGAATTGAATGTAATCGAGACTTAGTGGCAATGATCTAGAATGTGTTTATCAATTGCAATGAATGTTCCACATTAATGACAGATGTTGGTAATGTGGGAAAATTTGGAAGGTGTGAGAAGCAGGGCATATGGGAATCCCCTATATATTCTCTGTAATATTTATGTAATTTAAGTATTTTCTTAAAAATAAAAAAAATGAAAATTTAAAAGCAAAAGAAAAAAATAAAGGTATGAATATGGGAAATAGGGGATTACTGGATTATGTATTTTGATATAAAGGTGCAGGTACACATTTGGTGAATGGTGTAAGGCAAGTGTGCTCTATGATAGTTAAGGGTAAATACTAAGAAGAAAGCATTAAGATACACTGAGGCTAAGTAAGGAATCCCCTGCTTAGGGTAGAACACTAGCTTCTATTGGGCAAGCAGGAAGCAAAATATGGCAATGGTTGTGTGTTCTTTCAAAATTCAAAGTTTTGAGGGAAGAGAAACTAATGAATGATAAGTATTAATTTCTTAGTTTAATGTGAGGCAACATCACTTTAGCTTACTGTAATAAATCTTAGAGAAATAAACACAGGATAAGTTATATTAAGAGCTACTGGACCCAAAGGATACAAGTTAATTGAATAAAATAAAGCATATTAAATAGGAGAGAAAATTTTCAGAGTAGACAACCCGAACCTCACCAAATATTGAAATACCTGCTGATGAGACTGTGCAAATTATTATTTTTCCTTCTAAAAATTATGTTTAAAGAAGTTTCTGGTAATCAGTTTAATTTCTCCTATGGGAGAAAACTCTCCCATAAGAATTTCAAGGCTCAGAGACAAAACTTTCCCATGGGTAATTTTGCTATCACATATCTCATGGATATTGTTCATTTGTTTCTAGTCATAATATAAATATTGCAATGAATTCTCATTTTGTAGCATCATAGCAGGTAAGGTCAATAGGCTGCATTAAGCCTGGGACTATTAGAATACCACACTGACCAAACCAGAATGTGCTCTTTAGACCTTTGAGACAGACTGCATTGCTGGCATTGTGAAGTTAATAATCACTGAACTTTGCATTTTTTAATAGGGATCATGAAAATATGATGCTGCATCGTGTGAAGCACTAGGAAATGTTGCAGATAGTTC
This sequence comes from Dasypus novemcinctus, assembly GCF_030445035.2. NCBI lineage: Eukaryota > Metazoa > Chordata > Mammalia > Cingulata > Dasypodidae > Dasypus > Dasypus novemcinctus. Next base: position 18,014,568 of record NC_080702.1, on the reverse strand, counting down.
AGATGACCTCATCAATAAAAAGAAACAAATGTGAGTTTACAATGAAAATTAACCAAAAATTTTACAATGAAAATTAACCAAAAATACCAAACAGCTAAAATGTAGTGAATTTCTTGTATATTGCTTCTTGTATTTTGAAAAAAGGGCACAAAATTGTTATAACTCTTTCTCTTTCGAAAAAGTAATTGACTCTTAAATCTGTGCTATATTCAAGGATAAACACAGTATTCTAAATGATAGCTCTATACTCTGCTCCTTTATCTATGAAGATTAAGATTCTTGCAGTTATATAATTGAAACAATTTATGTAAATAGACTAATGTTATCTTGCATTATGATTACAAAACTAACTATGTACAAATCACCACATTATTATTAGTTGTGAGATTCTTTGACCCTTGGCCCATATATATTAATTCAAATATTTTCTAAATGGAGAAGAGGGTAGCATAGTAGAGTGAGGGAGCATTGAGTTTATTTTGAGTGATATAATTATTACCACACAGAAAATAGATGGGAAAGCATTCTATTTCAATTGGCTTATTTGAGAAAGTGCCCAACATTGGTCGTGAGGCTGATTATAGCATCAATAGGCATTAAGATCACCAAGCACCTGAGATGCTGAATGGAGGAACTGTGTTGTGAAACAAGGCTGCCTAATGGAGAATGTAAACCAGCCTCTTTCTTCTCTGCTAAGCACACAGATTCACCTGGCATCACTTCCATAGAAAACAAGAATAAACATAATCAGACATTTTCAAAAGTCTGGAGCATCCATACTAGCCTTCTGTAAGACATCTTGTATTTTCACATATTTGGAACCCCCTGACTCATATTCATAGGGCTTCTCTGCAAGAAATAAAGTCCTCTTAAGGACCCTATAGTAATATGGAAATTCAATTAGTAAAAATAATTTAATTCTACTTCAGAAAAACATACTGAAGAAGGAAATGAATTAATGATCTTCAGTTTGGTTTAATTTCATAGGGCAAACAATATTAAAGTCTAACAATAATAAGATTACATATTAAAAAGACTTAAGTTAGTTTCTGCCATTTGAAAATGACCTTGCACATTTTTAATGACATGTAAAGGGATAGATTAAGGAAGTTTCATTTTAATGATAGCATGTTATATATACATGTACATATATTTTAAAATATGATACAAATAATAATGCACACAAGAGAAATGGCTGTATCTCGGTGCTACCCTAGGTAATTATATGATTTTATTGTACTAAATTATACTTAACCCAAATTTTCTGATTTTGAAGTGCATAATTCAGTAGTGTAAACTCACAGTGTTGTGCAACCATCACTCTATCCATTTCCAGAACTTTTTCATCATATTTTCTTTGGTGTTTTTATGTGTTCTCATAGTATTGTACTTTTATAAAAATATACTTAAAAATTTGCAAATTAAGAAAAATAATGGGTGTAAGAATACAGTATAAAATAGATATGAAAAAGATATTATATATTAATCAGATGAATATAAATTAATTAAGATTATTCAATAAATGGACTGAGATATATGTAAGAGATCAATCCATATAACTGTCTGATTCTTAAGACTTCTCCTTTATCATCTAGAATGCCAGGCTAAAGGTCATACTAATATGTCTGTGTGTATAAATCAGAGCCAAGT